>NC_058134.1:270428027-270624811 GCF_016433145.1 Gracilinanus agilis | reverse complement strand
GTACTTCGGTGTATTGTCTCATAGGTGGAAGATTGGTAAGGGTGGGCAATGGGGGTCAAGTGACTTGCCCAGGGTCACACAGCTGGGAAGTGGCTGAGGCCGGGTTTGAACCTAGGACCTCCTGTCTCTAGGCCTGACTCTCACTCCACTGAGCTACCCAGCTGCCCCATGTGTGTAGGTTTTTATTTGGGGTTTTGGTTCTGTTTGTATATTCTCTCACACCATGACTAAGATGGAAATGTGTTTTGTGTAATCATACATACAAAGCTGAGATTAAATTATTTACCATTTCAGGGAGGGGGAAGGAAGAAGACAGTTTGGATCTCATCATTTCAGAAAATGTATCTTAAAGTTGTTATTACATGTAATAGGGGAAAAAAGAAAATATGCTATTTTAAAATAAAAAATTCTAGGATAGTTTTTTTAAGTGAACACTTCTCTCATACCCCACTAACTCTTCTTCTCTCCAGACTACCAAGCCAAAATTTCTTCCCCTAATCCTCATGTGGCATAATCTCATTCTCCTCATTGTTTTTATTATGTTACCAGAAATTTGGTTATTAATGGTAGTCCTGAAACACAGTGCCCAGAATTGCACAGAATTCTGCTTGAAGGGGCCTGATCAGAGAGACATCAAGACAACCAAATCTCTCATTAAGAACACCATGACGCCCTTGATGAACCCTAGCACAGCAATCACATTTTTGGCTGCCATGTCCTACTACTGACTCATCTGGACTCCAAGTGCCTTGAATCCGCTAGTCATTCCTTTTTTGTCTAGTCATTTCACCCTAGTTCTGCAGTTTAATGAAATGCACAGTAGATAAGGTTTCTAGACATAGAATCAGGAAAATCTGAATTCTAATTCAGCCTCATATTTACTAGTTGTGTGACCCTGAGCAAGACATTTAACCTCTCTCAGCCTGTTTCCTCAACTGGAAGTGAAGGTGATAACAATGGCACCTACTTCATAAAGTTGATATAATGACCTAATGGGATAACATGCATAAAGTGCTTTACAAATTGTAAAGCATTCTAGAAATATAGGATTTGATTATTATTACTCTTAAAGTTTTGATTCTTTTTTTTAAGCCCAGTATAGGGTATTATTTCCATCGAATTATGTTTGCTTTATAATACTGAGATTTTTTTGAATCCTGTTACCCAATGTGTTCCCTCCAAGACTCCCACTTCCCATCATTTTCAAATTTGACAAGGATTCCATCTATCTCTTCTTCTAAATAATACTGGATGTTGAAATAAATGTTATATTGAAAATAAATGTTGAAGAATACAAATCTTTGGGGCACTCTACTAGACACTTCCTTCTAAGCTGATGTTGATCTATGAATGACTATTTTTTGTATCTAGTTGTTAAATCATTTCTGATTCTACCAACATCCCCAATCATTTAGCTCACATTTCTCCATCTTGTCCAGAATGGTAGCCTAAGAAACTCTGTTCAATGCTGATCTGAAATCTAGCTTGGAGAATATAGATTATTACACAGAAAAACTACTCTAGTAAACAGCCTTCTCAAGGATGTCCATTATCACCATTATTATTCAATATTGTATTAGAGGGGGCAGCTGAGTAGCTCAGTGGATTGAGAGTCAGACCTAGAGATGGGAGGTCCTAGGTTCAAATCAGGCCTCAGACACTTCCCAGCTGTGTGACCCTGGGCAAGTCACTTGACCTCCATTGCCCACCCTTACCACTCTTCCACCTAGGAGCCAATACACAGAAGTTAAGGGTTTAAAAAGAATTTTAAATACTGTATCAGAAATAAGACAAGAAAAAGAAATTGATGGAATTAGAATAAGCAACAAGGAAACAAGACTATCACTCTTTGCAAATGATATGATGGTATACTTAGCAAACCCCAGAAATCAATTAAAAAAACTAGCTGAAATAATGAACAACTTTTGCAAAGTTGTAGGATATAAAATAAACTCATATAAATCATTAGCATTTCTACATATTACTAATGTAACCCAATGGGAAGAGATAGAAAGAGGAATTCCATTTAAATGTAATTAAATTTAAAATAACTATAGAAAACACAAGATACTTAGCATTCTGCTTGCAAAGACAAATCTGAGAACTATATGAATAAAAATACAAAACATTTTTCATACAAATAAAGACAGACCTCAACAATTGGAAAAATATTAATTGCCCATAGGTAGGGGAAGTCAGTACAATAAAGATGGTAATTCTAATGAAATTATATTTAATATAATTAATATATATTCTAATGAAATTTTAATAAGAAATTATTCAGTACCATACCAATAAAATTAACTCAAAAATTATAAAAGTAGGAAAAAATAACAAAATTCATCTGGAGGAACAAAAGGTTAAGAATATCAAAAGAATCAATTTTTAAAATGTGAAGGAAAGTAGACAAATAGTATCAGATTTCAGATTATATTACAAAGCAGAAATCATCAAAACAACCTGTTACTGGCTGAGAAAGGTAATAAATAACAAAACACTAGGTAATAGATGGCCATGATAATCTAGTGTTTGAAAAACACAAAGATCCTAGTTATTGGGATAAGCGTTTACCATTTGAAAAAATTGCTAGGAAAACTAGAAAGCAGTTTGGCAGAAACTAGGCACAGAAATAATATTTCACACAATATACTAAAATAAGGTAGATGACATAGACATAGAGTTATATCATAAGCAAATTTGGGAAATATACAAAAATTTTCTTGTCATAACTATAGATAAAGAAAAAATTTGTGACCAAATGAGATAGAGACAATCTTGAGAGGCAAAAGAATATTGATTATGTGAAGTTAAAAAATTTTGCATAAAGAAAACCAATTCAGCCAAAATTAGAAGGAAACCAGGAAACTGGGGGAGGAAGGAATTTATATCGTCTCTCTAATAAAGGCCTCGTTTCTCAAATATAGGAAACCAAGTTTGTAAAGAGTTTGTAAAGAGCCATTCCCCAATTGATAGTCCACAGATATGAAGAGACAGTTTTCAGAAGAAGAAATCAAAACTATCACTACTGATTAGAGAAATTCAAATTAAAACAACTCTTAAGATCATCTCACACCTATCAGATAGGCTAACATGACAGAAAAGGAAAACAGAGGGGATGTGGAAAATTAGAGACCTCATTGTATTGTTGGTAGAGTTTTTAGTTGATTCAACCATTCTAGAGAACAATTTGGAGCTATGCCCAAAGGTCAATAAAACTGTATACATTTTCACCCAGAAATACTACTACTAAGTCTGTATATCCCAAGGAGATTAAAGAAAAAGAAACTATATATACAAAAATATTTATAGCAGGTCATTTTGTGATGGCAAATAATTGGTCATTTAGAGGATGTTCATCAATTGGGGAATGAACAAGTTTCAGTATATGATGGTGATGATAGATCATAGAAATGACGAACAAGGTGGTTTGAAGAAAAATCTAGGAAGACTTAAATGAACTTATAATCTAAAAGTAAACAGAAGCAAGAGAATATTGTATACAGTTATAGCAATATTGCAAGGATGAGCAATTGTGAAAACTTAGCTACTCTGTTCAAAATAACAATTCAAGACAATTTTGAAGGACTCATATGAAAAATGTTATTCACCTCTGGAGAGAGAACTAATAAATTTTGAGAACAGACTGAAATGTTTTTTTCACTTATTTTGTTTTTGTTGCCTTTTTTGGCAACATGGCTAATGTGAAAATATGTCTTCCATGACTTTACACAAATGACTGATATCATATTATTTCATTGCTCAATGGGTGTGAGGCTAGAGAGGGTGAGACAATTTGGAACTCAAAATTATTCTTAAACAAATGTTCGAAATGAAGTATATTTGGGGCAGCTAAGTGGTTCAGTGAATAAAGAGTCAGATATGGAGAAGGGAAGACCTGGGTTCAAATTTGACCTCAGACATTTTCTAGCTGTACGGCCCATGGCGAGTTATTTAATTCCAACTACCTAGCTATTGTCACTCTTCTGATCCTATCAGAAAGGTAAGGGTTTTTAAAGAAATAAAATAAAATTATTAAACATCAAAAAGAAAGAAATTTGAGTCTTCTGCTGCTCTATCAAATTATATATAATAGATTTACTGTTGTTAAGAAATGTTACTTTTTCTTCACCAATTCCTATCTGAAACAAAAAAAATATACTTTTACTTAGAGAATGACAAGCCATCTATAACACTTTCTTCACCTTAGAGGAAATAAAATAATATTGGCTGCCTATGCACATGGGAAACAAGAGTCTGTTCTCAGAAGTGGTAATAGAACTGAAAATAACTTTGGGTGGGAAATCCCTTTGCAAACCAATTTTAATGATGTTTTTTATTCCGGAATAATTTATGAAAATTAATATTCTAACTTTGGGGTTAGTAAATATGCTGGAAAGAAGAGATTCATTCTCTTAGCCTTACAGGCTCCCACAGGTTTACTAGAGATGAGAAGGTATATGTTCTTCCTATAGATTAAAAAGTAAGAAATTTATCATAACCAGTAACAGATAATAGAAAAAGCACCACGACACTCCCTAACAATAAATCAAATAATGTAGATATTGCTAGGGAATACTCAAATGTTTCCTGCCTTGATGCCTGATCAGTTCAATTTTCTCTGATTTTTTTTCAGGAATAGTCAATCTATAAAAACTTCAGAGTGCATCTATCAGGAGACAACTCAATCATGAGCAAATAGCAACTATTATATGTTAAAAGTATGGTGATTGTCATTAGTGCTATCTCCCTAAAAGTCTTAGGCTAAACCATAACTTCTGAAAAAAAAAATAGAATACTATATCCTCAATGGCAGGAGCCCACCAGCCTAGTGGAAAAGAGAAGCCCAGAGAGTTTTACAGAAACTATAGTACCCTTCTCCTTGGTTATTCAGAGCTTAGACTTAGCCAATACTCTTTAAGAGTTCAAAGGCCTTGGGGGCAGCTGGGTAGCCTCGGTCAGGCCTAGAAATGGGAGGTCCTAGATTCAAATCCGGCCTCAGACACTTTCTAGCTGTGTGATCCTGGGCAAGTCACTTGACCCCCATTGTCCACCCTTACCACTCTTCCACCAAGGAGCCAATACACAGAAGTTAAGGATTAAAAAAAGAGAGAGAGTTCAAAGGCCGATTTCCATTATTATGTCAGAACACAAGAAGAGAAAGGAGGAAAGAAACAAATAACATTAAATACTTTACTGCAGTTTAAAGACACCATAAATTATAGTTAATGATAAATTGAGTTAGCAAATTCTGAAATGTACAAATGAAATAGACCTATAAACAATTAAGCCACCATATTATTATTTTTGACTTTGTAGTTATAGAATATATAATATTTGGGGGGGCAATCCAAATAGGGTATATAATTCTCTTTAATAAGAAAAGGTAGTAGGGACAGCTAGATAGCTCAGGAGATAGAGATTAGGGCCTGGAGATGGGTGATCCTGGGTTCAAAACTTGTCTCAGACATCCTAACTGTGTGATCTTGAGCAAGTCACTTAACCCCAATTGGTTATCCCTTACTGCTCTTCTGCCTTGGAATCAATACTTACTGTAAATTCTAAAATGGAAGATAAAGGTTTTTTTTAAAAAAAGAAGTGTAAATATCAATACAGAAATAGGTCTTCATCAATGACACATGTAAAACCCAGTGGAATTGCATGTTGGCTAAGGGAAGGGGGTGGGATGAAGAAAGGGAAAGAATATGAATCATGTAAGCATGGAAAATTTTTCATAATTAATCAATAAAATAAAAATAAATTTAAAAAAAAGGAGAGCAGAATAGTAGCAGAAAGTACTTTGGAATTAGAAGTTAAAAGACTTGGGTTCTGGTCTTAGCTACAAGACTCAGTGGCTGTGTGATCTTGGGCAAGTCACTTAACCTCTGCCTGACTCAGTTTCCTTAACTATAAAATGAAGATAATAATAACACCTACCTCCCAGGGGTGTTATAAGGACCAAATGAGATAATATCAGTAAAACATTTAGCATATTACCAAAAGCGAATGAGTAGTCAACTCCAATGGGATGGCCATGTTGTCTGAATGCCAGATGCACATTTATCTAAAAGACTGTATGGATTAAATTTATAGTTGGACTAAATATATGAGAATGTGGTCGCCAATTTAAAAAATTAATATACTTACATGAAATTCAGAAGAAGCAATACAAGGATACTCTCAAGGTCTCTATAAAGAACTTTAGTATTTACTATGAGACATGGGAGATCCTGGCACAGACCTCACACACAAACTCCCGATATGGTGTGCTTGTATTGTGTTCCATGAACCAAGCAAAATGGCAGTAGGACAAAGGAAATAGAAACTGTGTAAATGCAGAACCCAAATGTTTTAATGGACAGCCTTCCGAACCCATCTTGGTCTGATTAGCCACAGCCAATCACATTGTACTCTGATTCCAACATGGTGACATCATTTGTCCTCTTCAAAAATAAAAAACAAGAATAATCAGAGTGCCTGAAATATAATAGGGACTTAAAAATGCTTGATCCCATCCCTTCAGGAGAAATCTTTGCAAATGACAACTTGCCACATCAGTGGAGGCTATTAGGAACAACTAGAAAATTTTGGAAATTTGCATCTATGATTCAAGGTCTGAATCACTGCCAACTGTCGAGGAAAATTCCCTAAATGAACTGCTACTTCCACTGTGGTGATGCTGATTTCCACTTGAGAACCTGCAAGCATAGAAAGTCTAGAACCATCCCTAAGTGTTTTCCAGCCACTGAGATGCATGATACACAACCCAGTACCTAGAGAGACCTCAGGAAACAGCATTTAAAAAAACTTTACATATGTCAAAACAACTACCAGTTTCAAGAAGATGACATTTAAAATCTGGATAGTCTTTTCATGTCTCTCAGCCCTATTTATATATTTCATTTCTCAAGGTGATTTGCAATTTTAGAAAGCATTTTTAAACCCTTATATTAACAGCCAATTAACTGGGCATCTATGCCACATTATCAAGTGTGGACTATCATCCGAATAAGAAATCTAGAGTTTTGTTGTATCCATTAATCTTTTTCAAATCTGCATTTCATAGACCAAAGGATTATCCTAAAGTAGGCTCCACACTTGGTTCTATTCACCTCCCAGCATCTTCTGCAAAGCTCAGGAAAGCCTGAGGCTGGAGAACCATCAGCAAATTTTAAGCCATTTCCTAAATCTTAAGCTCTTAAAACTATTATAGTCTGATCTAGGGGCTGCCTTTCTCCCTCTGTCATTTATTCGGCTTTTCCCCATATTCTCAATTTCCCCTCTTTTTCCAGATTGGAATATATGTAATTGCCATTCTTTTAATGTGGATGTGAGCATTTCAGCAGAAATAGCTGCCAAAAGATGAGAAAAGATTGCACTCACTTTACTACACCATGACTAATTGGGGAAAACAGCAAACACACACATTAGGAGAATATCTGTAGGCTTATAACAATTCACCATCACACCAGCACACTATAACTAGCATTTTACAATATTGGCTAATGAAGAAAAAAGGTTTCCTGATGCTCAGTGGAAACTTCCATGAGCAATTTTTTTTAAAGAGGGGGAGTATATTCACCCATTCTAATCTAAGTAACATCATCCATAACTCCCCAATACCTTTAAAAAAATGATTCAAATATGGAAAGCAGGAGTTGAGGCTGCCCATATTTGCATTAGAAAAAAATTATTAGGCACCATGATAGCACTGGGAATATTTTTTGAAAAGTCTCTGTCCTCGAAGAGCTTACATGCTAATGGAGAAGGAAAACAAGTAAATAAATAGCTACATGCTGGGTGCATATACAGTATTTGGAAAATAATTGGTTATTTTCACTAGTAGGTAGGGGGATTGGGAAGAGCCTCTTGAAAGAGGTAGCCTTTCAGCTGAGTCTTGAAGGAAGTCAAGGATTCCAAGAGACAAAGTTGAAGAGGGAGAGTATTTAAGGTATGGGGAACAGCCAGTAGAGGGAAAAGTCAAAGAGTTACATGTAGACAATAGAAAATAAGCCAGAATGGTTGGACAGTAGTGTGTGTAGAGGGGAGTAATGTCTGAGAAGAGGTGGCTCAGTGGATTGAGCCAGGTCTAGAAGCAGACATCCTGGGTTCAAATCTGGCCTCAGACACTTCCTATCTGTGTGACCCTAGGCAAGTCACTTAACCCCGATTGCCTACCCCTTACTACTCTTCCGCTTAGGAAATAATACACAATATTGGTTCTAAGATGGAAGGTTAAAAAAAAAAAAGGCTAAAAACAGAGGAATGGGTCAAATCATGAAAAGCTTTGAGGACCCCAAAGAAGAGTCTATATTTAATCCTCCAGGTAATAGGGAGCCTCAGGAATTTAATGGATGAGGAGGAAAGTTAACACAGTTAAGTGGTTTTGGGCAAATCACTTTGGCAAGCTAATTGGAGGCTGAATTGGGTGAAAGGAAACTTGAGGCGGGGGTACCAATTAGACAAATAATCTAATAGTCTAAGACAGAATTGATAAGGTCTGATGTAGGGTAGTCATTATGTGAGAAGAAAGAATATGTGGTTTAGAAAGAAATATCATTTGGCAACTGATTGGCTATGGAAGAACAAGAGAGAGCCTGGGTAACTGAAATGATGGAAGTGGCCTTAATGGGTGAGAAGTTCAGAAGTATCTTTTTTCAGTGGGAGAAGAGGATGGAAGTGGAAGGGAAAGAAAAGAAGTTTTGGTAATTGAAAAAAGTAAATTAGGTTAAAAAGGAAAGCGATAGTCAGAAAAGTAAAGACACTTTAGTAAGGGCCCAGAGACAACCTGAGTCAAATTTCATACTTAAATCAATCCTCTGACTAGAAATCTCCTTCTACTTGGACCACAGAATCCAGCTATAATCCAGAGACAAGATGACAAAGGATAATAATAGCAGGAATGAAAAGGAAACTATGAATATCATAAGGACCTTCAAGGGAGAATTAACCAAACTTGTACATGAAAGATAAAGAGGAAGAAAGAATCAGAGTTTATTTCCAAATTTCAATTCTAAGTATCCAGTCAGAAATCTGGATCTTTGTTGTTCTGTCCTTTCCAGTAGTGTGTGACCTTTCATGGCTCCATTTGGGGTTTTCTTAGCAGAGATATTGAAATAGCTTGCCATTAACTTCTCCAGCTCACTTTACAGATAAGCAAACGGAGGCAAACAGAGTTAAATGACTTGTCCAGGTTCACACAATTGCTAAGTAACTGAGGCTGGATTTGAATTCATGAAGGTGAGTCTTCTTGATTCCAAACCCTCTCTCCACTGCATCACCTAGTCACCCCAGGTTCTCCCTTAGACATGACCTAATCCAATCTCATAGATGAAGAAACAAAGCTCGAAAAGGAGGAGAGGTTCATATGGTCACAGAGCCAATAACAGAATTGTGTGAACTGGTAGTGCCTTTCATAGAAATGGTGAAATCAAAAAGGAGGTTCTCTTTAGAGAGAAGATGATGAGTTCTACTTTGGACAGAAAATGAAGCATCATGACCTCCTGAGACAAAGAAGGTAGGAGAACAGTATACCACCACTTTGTCTTTTTATGCTGAGGATTACTTCTGGCCCACTGACCCAGATAATCATAAATACACTTTTTGTTGGGATGTACTTTCCTCTGATGTGCAAAACTAAAGCCAGCAGGAACTTTACCTTGTCTGTAAAAAAAGAAAAAAAGTCTGACCCCTGAAATAAAACTTCTCCTTTGATTTTGCAGGTATTTACCTAATATATTTTAAAACTTGGGTTGTAAAAGATCTCTTTTTCTGGATTTTGTTGACATTCTCCAGACCTACCAGTCCTTTTATATCTTTCCCCCCCCACCACTCTAGAGCCCCCTTATTAATTTCTATGCACACCTATCCATAGGTCAGGGTAGGAGAGCAGCAGTGATCATGGTCATCAAAGCTGTCAATATTCCTCAGCATCCAGGCCACTGCTTTCAAGGTTGAAAGGCACAAAACACTTAAGAGTCCCTTCCAGCCATGCTAGTGTTCACTGATACTGAAACATAACCCACTGTGCTAATAGGTACTTTAGAGCAGGGGAATTTGCAATGTGTTATACCATACACTGTGGGGAATGTCTTGGGTGCCCTCAAGCATTAATTTCTAAAATCTAGATCAGGATTCCTAACCTAGGGTCAGTGGAAAAATTTCAGGGGATCTGTAAACAAATATTAGGGGGCAGAATTACATTTTTATTTTCACTAACCTCTGAAATTTAGCATTTTTCCTCAGAATGAATTTATTAAAAATTTTAAATTTAAATTAAAAATATATATGTATATATGTCTGATGACTTCAGACTGTCAATATGATCCTTGATATAAAAAAAAGACTAAAATCTTCTGATCTAGGTAATTGAAAAGATCAGTTTTCTGAGAGAAAGAATCCTAAAAGTCTGTCCAGTAAAAGGGAAAATTCAATGACCAAAACAGTAGGCCTGAAGGATAAGGTTAAGGAGGAACTTTTGTATTGTAATAAAATTCTAAGCTTTCTGAACCACAATCTATAATTTTTTGTATTATAAAGGAAGGAAAAAAAGGAGATTACTCCATACCATCTCACCCACAGTCAGGATGACTGAAATTTAATGAAAGCTTTGGTAAATTCTGAATGTTTCATGCCACGTCTAGTGGATGCAAAGATTAACCAGTTTTTAAAGAATTAAATCCTCTTGGCTGCTGACTAAACTATTTAGATTTCCAGAGAATTCAATTTTTCTTAACTTTATATATATTTACACATACACACACATATATAGAAATATATACATTTTAACATATATTGATTTTCTACATTTATCCAAATAGTCTTTAAATACTCAGCAAAACAGAATTCTAGCCCTCAGTAAATGATAGCTAACTGACAATACCAGATATTGCAGTGAGAAGAGTGATTTTGATGCAAAAGAGGAAGATTCTAAGCTTGCTAGAATGAGTCTCTTCTCAATAAATCCTTCTTTTAAAAACTCAAAGTTTCCATTTTTTAAATCAGTACTATGTATTGGCACTAAGGCAGAAGAACAGCAAGGACTAGGCAATGGGGGTTAAGTATCTGAGGTCACATTTTAACCCAGGACTTCTTGTCTCTGAGTCTGGTGCTCTATCCACTTAGCAACTGTTGTGAGGAGGACTATTAGTTATTATTTAGGAGACCTAGCAGGAAGGGCTTGAGAATTCCAAATGGAATGGATACCCACTTCTGTCTTGCTATTCTCTGGGCCCTGCCTTGCTTAGGTCTCAGTAGATAAGTCCCTCCCCTGACCCTGTGGTTTGCCCTTAGTCTGGAAGTGTAGAAACCCCTATTCCCATCCTTTACCATAGTTCCCTTAATTAAATTTGTTATAAACTCTTGTCATTTGCCTGCTAGTATCCATAGGCCCCTTGTCTAGATGGTGCAGGGTGACAGTTAGGCCTAACTGCCACTTCTGTTAACAGACATTTTCCCTGGCAGTTAAACCCAGTCTCCCTAACTTGTTAAGTCCCCATCTTTTGTCATTCCTGTCTCCTACACACCCTTCTGGACCCACATTTATAGTTTTAAGTTATCTCCCCTGGTTTTCTCCATAATACTGCCTCCTTTGACATTTTTCCTAATTGTATAGGAAAAATTGTAAAGGAAGTATACTTCCTCTACATTATTATTTATTATTCACTTAAATATAACTTATTAAGCACCTACTATGTAATGCACATACTTATGTGTGATTTGTACATGCATTTATTTCTTTATACATATATTTATATGTATGCACATGCATCTCTGGATATATCCATGTGTGGGCTAATATGCAGAAGTTGAAGGAGAAATCGGAGGTGACATAAGCCAGAGGACATCAAGCTACTACCACTACCTGTCCTCAAATCCTGGTGGAGACAACCCAGAACTCTATACTTAAGAGTCAGGAAAACAGCGATGCCTCTTAAGTCACCAGCTCTAATTCCTGCATGTTCCTTTCCCCAACTATCATTCAGGAGAGCAACCACTGGGGAGAAGGAACTGAACATCTTGAACACTGCCAATCAATTTCCACCAAAAATCTAGGTAAGACAAAGAATCCCAGGAACAGCAGCTACTCCTGTCTTCCCCAACCTCAGGCTATTGGTACTGCTTCTAACTCACCTCCACCTCATTCCAGCCTTATATCAAAAAAGCAAACCTTATAGAGATGTAACTTGTCAATGGTGGAAGCCCCCCATTTCCTCCTGGAGACCCAGAAAATAAAATTCTCACTACCAAAGTTTTTGGCTGCATGGCTCAATGGTTTTTATTAAAGGAGATGATACTAAAGAAGATGTATTCGTTTCTGTTCCAACCTGAGGACCCTTGGAACCTTGCAACAGATTTATCTAGCTGAAATCTTCTATCTGTGTTGAACCCTCTCCTCATTAGAATGTGAGCTCCCATAATTCAAGGGTAGTCTTCTTTTTCTATTAGTGTACGCACGTTCTTAGCAAATAGTAAATACTCCTCAGCCATACAATCACACACATTGCCTTACCAACAGAATGTTAGCTTTGGAACAAACACTTTCATTTTTTACTTTTCTATCTCCATTGCCCAGCACAGTGCTGGCACACTGGAGTATTTAATAAATGCTTAGTGGAGGATTGATTCCTGGCCTGAAAACTCCAATCAAGCTACACTGTGAGGGAAATTGGCTGTCTGCTTTCACTTAGGAACCAAGCCATCAATGATTGCATTATTTTTATTGGAAGACATGCTACAAGTTTCCCAATAGTGATGTGCAAACTAAATTTTGGAATGCGATGCATTGTTCAGCAAGGAAACTGTCTATATTCCTTTTACATTTTATGCTTATTAGTTAATTCAGATAATAAGTTTATCTGAGGATGGTTTAATAATCCCTAGGAAACCGAACAAGATTGTGAAACACAGTGACTTCAGATGGCCTAACTTGGTGTACATGGTAAGTGACTTAACAGAAAGAGAATGTAAAGCTTCCATTTCCTGGGGGAAATGCTGGGCAGCTGATTAAGGGAATTTCTTTAAATCCCACATTTAACATTCTTGCTTCAGCAACAAAGTTGCTCCACTTTTGTTAAATCCTTTAAACCTGAATATTTAAAAGATACATTCTATCCATGTCCCACTTAGTAGCATGTAATCCCTAGAAATGCAAATACTAATTCAATTAATCAAGCAAGTATTTAGGAATCCCCTACTATGTAAGGCAATAGTCCCTGCCCTTGAAGAGTTCACAATCTAAAGGGGGACATGATAAGCCAACAAGTATGTGATACACACAGGAAAACTAGGGGGAAATCAACAGAAGGATGGGACAAAAATAAAAAGGGATTGGGGAAGGTTTTCATTACAAGAAGGAAGTTTAGCTGCGACTTGAAGGAAGCCAGGGAGAAACCAGGAGGCAGAGATGAAGGAGAGCTTTTCAAGTATGGTATGTTGAGTGGCAGACATATATTCTGTTGCTCAAACCATGCTTGAAGTCTTTCTGATTTGGTAGTAACTGTCACGACTGCACTGAAAAGCTAAGATCAAGTGTAGAAAGACCTACATGAATTGATGCAAACTGAAGAAAGCTGAGGCAAGAAAACACCATACATGATGACTGAAACCATGAAAAAAGAAAGAAAACCAAAACCTAAACCACAAGAAGTCCAAAAGAGAGTATTTCAAGATTATAAAGATCAAGCATGGCTGGAATGAAAAGATACAAAAGGACATGTCTAATCTACCCCTCTGTGGAGACGGGAGGTTCATAGGGTTTACATATTCCATGTTTTTTTTTTCCGATTTTTCCAGCATATAGGTTGACTGTGCTGCTGTCTTTTCCCTTCTTTTTCTTTTTTGAATTAAAAATAAATATAAGTGGCTCAGTGGCTAGAGAATCAGCTCTGGACACTGGGCTGAAATCTAGCTTCAGACACTTCCTAGATGTGTGACCCTGGGCAAGTCACTATTCTAAGATGGAAAGTAAGGGTTTTTTTAAAAAATAGTGCTTGTTTTTTGAGATGGCTCTTTGGGGGAAATAGGGTGAAGGATACTGGGAGAAATGATGATGATGTAAAAATCAAGACATCAATAAAAACATTAAAAAAAAGAAAATCCAGGATTAAATTTCAAAACTCATCTTTCTTCCAGATTTAACTGTTTCTGCTCCACCATTTTTTTTTAGCATCAAAACCTCAGAGTTATCCTAGACTCCTCACTCTCTATCATTCCACAAAGCCAATCAGTTATGGAATCTTGCCATTTCTTCCCCTCCACAATATATCTCATTTTCTGACACTTTCACTCTACTCAAACACTTAACAAGCAATGAAGGGAGGGGGGATATATGCAGCACTCACATTTTTAAGTTTAATCTGCACTATTAAAACTTTAAGTCTAGACAATCAATAATTAAACCCCAATTTTATCAATTTCTTAAGTAGTAGAACCAAGTTTTTTTTTTCGCTATTTGTCAATTTCTAACATGTAAATGCTCATAGGGAAAATTTAACAATATAATTATTAGTTTGACCTGACTCTGGCACAGCTTACCTCCCTAACCGGTTCTATAATTTCTCTCTTACACCACTAGACTCCCCCTAACCCCCCAATCCATTCCCACTCTACCTCTTCCTCCACCGTGCAAACTCCCAACTTCCCCCTTTCTGAGGTGGCTCCTTAGTGCAGTTATAACCTAAGCATTTTCCAGGACGGCATCAGCTGTCCAGGTACCACTGGAAAAACTCTACACACAATCCCCACCACAGCAAACACACCACATGTCTGATCCGAATTACCTTGTGGTTGCAGCAAATGACCCTTGAAGGATGGGTGATGTACTCTGGGGCAATGAGCAGATGAGTGAGAATCCAGCCTCTCTCCACCTCCTTTCACTTTGGGTGGGATTGTTGGGAGTATCCTAGCATCTCATGAAATTATCTTTCTCCTACCAACCCACCCTTCCCTATGACAGTCCAGGGTACCATCATTCTCCCAATCACCCAGATTTACAAGCTCCACATCATCCTCACTTCTTCAGCCTCATGCAGCCCCCATATAAAAATCAATCACCAAATTAGGTCCTCGTTCCCTTTTACCTACCCTATCCAATTGCCTCCTAATTGGTTTCCTTCTCTCACATTTATTCCCTTCTCTGACATATCCTTGATGAAGCTGCCAAAGTCATTTTCCTAAATCAGGGGTCTGACCAACTCACTTTTCTAACTCAATAAGCTCCCAGTGGCTCCCCATTGACTCAAGCATCAAATATTATTTCATCCTTTTTTATCTTCTATTTTTGTAAAAGTTTCATAAAATACCTAGTTATTAATAAAAACAGATATATAATTTATACATATATATAGTTAAAATAAAACAAATTCATAATAGCAACAAATTTTATTATATATAAACATATTTCTATATGTAATGATTATATTAGCATATTATTTTTACAGAATACACATTATAAATTATATTACATGATTACATTACATATAATATGTGTGTATATTATTTTATTATTTTATTTCATTATATTTTATATTAAATTATTTTATTATATTATGTATTTATATTAAATTATTTTATTATATTATATATTTTTATTTTTATTTAAATTTTCTATTTTATTATTATGTATATTCTTATATATTTATATGAAATAATTTTATGATTGTGGTATATCAATATAATAAAATTATATATTATAAAATTGGGATATAAATATAATAAAAGTACTATATATTACAAACATATTATACATTATATAATATACTTTATTAATTTTATTATATTATTATAATAACCAGAATTTTTATAATGCTTTAAGGTTGGCAAAGCACTTTATAAATATTAACTAATATTCCCTTCACAGTAATTATGGGAGGTAGGGACTATTATTATCTTCATTTTAGAGATGTGGAAACTGAGGCAAATAGGTAAAGTGACTTGTCTTGAGTCACACAGTAAGTGTTTAAGATTGGATTTGAATTCAGGTCTTCCAAAGTCCTAACCTACCGCTTTATCCATTATACCAATTAACTACCCCAAATGGCAAGAATGATCCAAAGAGTTTTAGTTAATTGTCTTAGACCTCTGTTAGTCCTGATCAGTGTACCTTGCCTTAGCCTCTCTCTCCAGCTAACACATTCTCTACATGTGTGTAAAAGTGATTTTTGCTTTGGTACAAATCAAACACATTTTCATCCCTTCTCAATAAATTCTGGTGTCTCTGTACCACCTCTGGGATCAAATAGGGACTCCTCTGTTTAGTTTTAAAGCCGTTCACAATCACAAACCTATCTTTCCAGTTTCTTTGGGCATCACCCTCTCATACTCTATTGCCCAATTAGACTGGTCTTCTCTTGGCGAGTCACAGATGATGCTCCATCTATTGTATTTCTATTTCTGAACGGTGGTCTCCCCTGAGAACAATGCACTCCTTAATTATCACTGCCTTGTTCAGTCCCCCATTTTGTTTAAGATACAGTTCAGGCACTACCTTCTTTATGATGCTTCTTCTGACCACCCCTCCCCCCAAAAAACCTACTGCCTGCCCTCCCAAATTGCCTTGAATATAACTACTTTGTATTAATTTGTATATTCATTTCATATTTATTCTACATCTGCATATGTATTTTTTTTTACTTTAGCTCACTGTGATTAGAATATAAGATTGTGGAGAGTAGAAATGATTTAATTACTGGTATCAGTATCCTCTGGCACAATGGCTGTTATACTACAGAGCAAAAAAATTCTAGCTGATTAATCAGCTGAATGAAATATGTCTAAGTAGGCTACAATATTTAAGACATACGGAACTAACAGAAATGTGTAAAACTGTATTTCATTCATGAATGAATGAGTGGTCAAAGGACATGAAGACAGTTCTTAAATTTTACAAATTATTAACAATCACATGAAAGAATATTGCAGGGGGCGGCTAGGTGGCTCAGTGGCTAGAGATCCAGGAGTTGGGAGGTTCTGGAGGTTCACATCTAACCTCAGATACTTCCTAGTTGTGGGATCCTGGGTAAATCTTTTAATCCTGTTTGCCTCAGTTTCCTTCTTTGCAAAATGAGCTAGAGAAGGAAATGGCAAACTATTTTAGTATCTTAGCCAAGAAAACCCCAAATGGAATCACCAAGGGTCAAGCACAACTGAAAAATAGCTGAGCAACATCACCAATGAAGTGAGCAAAAACAGGAAAAGAATATATGGAAAATGCAGAAAATATACCAAAGATGGAAATATATAAAGAACAATAAAACAATCAAAACTGAATGTAATTAGCCTCTTAGGTGGCCCAATGTATAGGAATGTGGAACCAGGAAAATCTGAGTTCAAATCCAGTCTCAGGTGCTCATTACATGTATGACCCTGGGCAAGTCACAACCTCTGTTTGTCTCGGTTTCTTCAACTTTAAAATGGGGATAATAATAGCATCTTTGTTGTGAGGATTAGCACAGTGCCTGGCATGTAGTAGGCCTTATATAAGTAATCTTCCTTCAATATAAAAGACCAAGTTTGGCTCCCAAGAAGAGACAACTAAAAGTACACTCTATTGCAGAGGGAGGGATTATAATGGGGTGGGAATGTTCCATATCTTGCCAGACCTTCAGTAGTTTGGTTAGTTTTGATGAGCTCCCTCCACTCCCCTTTTAGTCTATGTTAAAAGGGATGGCTTTCTGGGAACCGAGAGATACATTAGGAAATACAGAAACAAGGATATTCATGAAAATCTATTTTTTAAAAAAAGAAAGAAAACCCCAAGACTGAAAGTATCAGAATAGGATACCAGAGTACCGAAATTGGCAGGTCTCTTTAGGCTCTCCTATTGAAACTAGAGAAATCTTTTCATCTTGGAAGTTCACAAAACCACTGCATTGCTTCTCAGATGGGCAGTACCCTCTCCTCCTATGGCCTCATCTTCTAATTCACTACTCTCTTCTAGACCATCCAGTTTTAGGAGGAGATCAGACTGGAGCCAATCATGTCTTCGTTCCTCTCTAGGTGACTCAGCTCACTCATTTCCAAAAGACTTTCTGTACCAATGCTAACTATAAAACCTTTATGAACTCTCTTTCATTTATGAAATGGGATGAAAAATGATTAAGGTCTGTATGCCCGGCTTAGAAGGCTCTTCCAAAGATTAGTTGGGTTATATAAAAATCCCATGTCAAACTGTGGGGCCTGAACATAAAGGGATATTTTGTTGTTCAGTCCCTTCAGTCACCAACTTTTTGTGATTCATTTGGGGTTTTCTTGACAAAGATATTGGAGTGGTTTGCCATTTCCTTCTCCAGTCCATTTTACACATGAGGAAATCGAGGTAAATAAGGTTAATTGACTTGCTTAGGGTCAGAGAGCTAGTAAGTGTTTGGGGCCATATTGGAACTCAGGAATATGAGTCTGACTTCAAGCCTGGCACTGTGTCCATTGCTCCACTAAAAGGGCTATTACTACAACTTAGTATACTAATAACTTATAGAATGATGAATAAGAATTGAGCAAAACATGAAAAGACATTTGAAATTACAAAGAGTGGTGTAAGCAGAAGAAAACATGAGAAAACATAATAAAACAACTTCTTGTTGTTCAGTTGTGTCCAAGTCTTCATGATCCCAAGGACCACAAAAGCCAGGCTTTGTTTCCATGATGCTATCTCTCTATCTCATCCTCTATTTTCCCCTTTTCCTTTTGCCTTCAATCTTTCCCAACATCAGGGTCTTTCCCAATGAGTCTCATCTTATTATGTGGCCAAAGAATGTAAAAAAGATCGATGTTTGATCTTCCAATGAGTAGTATAGCCAGCAAAACAGCAAAGCACTCACTGAATCCTACATAATTTTAATGAGCAAGCTTGGTCTCAGTAAACAGGAACAGAAGGAAATAGTAACAAGTAGCGATGATTATATCCCTTATCTGATCAGATCATAAGTAGATTTTTAACCCATATCATCCTGCCCCACCTGAGAAAGAAAATCAGATATGTTCTTCCTTCTGTGGTCAGACACACACACACACACACACACACACACACACACAGACAAAACCCAAACATCTCCCTCCATCCCCTGCCCACACTTTCTTCCTAGATCAGCTTTTTTGTGGACCCTCTACAATCCCACTGGATGGAATTCTTAATCAATACTCCACAAAGTAAATAATCCATTGATAATCTGTACGGCTGCAGTCTTACAGATTAATATTAAATGGTTACCAATCTGGTTAGGTCATAAAAAAGTTACTCTTTGCAATTTCAGCATTTTTTCTTCATTCCTACAGATAGGATGTGAGAATATCTTTTATGTCTTTATTTCATTATTTGATTTGCAACTTTCTTTTCTTTTGAAAGTATAAGGAGAAGGACACAAAGCCAACATAGAGTATAGGGAAATGAGCTGATCTCAGTTCCTTAAGTGTCAGTCCACTACTTGGTACCCTTAATGAAAAAATAGAAGCTCCTCTGTTCATCTTTGAAAGTCTTACACAGCCTGGTCTCAAGCTACCTGTCCATCCTCACTGGACATTATCCCCCCCCCCACCACACTGTGATTGAAACAAACTGACCTCTTTGTTCTTCACACAAAACCCTCCTGTCTCTGTAGCTTTGCACCGGCAACCTCTCCATGCTTGAAATGTGCTCACTGCCTTCTTACCTCCACCTCATGGAGCCCTTCCTTTTTTTTTTATTTTTTTAAAGATGCAACTCAGGTACCATCTTCTGCATGAAGCCTCTCATAATGATCTCAACAGCTAGTGCCCTCCCTCCCACCAGGAGGATTATTGCATTAGCCCATCAGTGGGTACGTCTGCTTTAAGTCCCTCTCCATTCCAATCCATCCTCCATTTGGCTACATACATGATTTTCCTAAGAATGGTTTTGATCATGGCACACACCCCATCCCCAACTCAATAAACTCTCTGTTGACTCTCACATTAAATACAAAATCCTCTGTGTGGCATCCAAAGCCCTTCCTAGCTGAGCCCCTTCCTACCTTTCCAGTCTTCTGAACCTTATTCTCTGACTTGTTCTCTTTGACCCAGTGACACTGGCCTCCTGGCTGCTCCACAAACAAGATATTCCAACTCAAGGCTCCAGACATTTTCTCTGGCTATATCCCCATGCCTAGAACTCCCCCTTCCTCTGCTTTGACTTTAGCTTCCTATAAATCCCAACTAAAATCTCATTTTGTATTGGAAGCATGCCTTGACTCTGCTTAATTCCAGTGCCTTCCCTCTGTTGTTCCCTATTTATTTTGTTTCCTCTCTATATTTATATTGTTTCCTCTAATATATATTGTTTCCTCTATTAGATTTTAAGCTCCTTGAGGGCATGCACTATCTTTTACCACTTTTTGTATCCCCAGCATTTAGCATGGTGCCTTCTAAGATGTAAGAGTGTAATAAACATTGACTAATCGATTGATATTTCACTCCTATGTATGTATTTACTTTATATCTAGGTTAAATACATATAGATATGTACACCTATCTACACATTATATATGCCATATGTATCACATGTGTCATTTAGCATACATGTGTCACATACATACATGTCTACTATGTGTGTGTGTCTCCTCCATTAGAATAAAAGCTCATTGTAGGGATCATTTTATTGTTTGCTCTTGTATCCCCAGTCCATAGCACATTGCCTAGCATAAAGGCTCAATACTTGTTGGGTGGTTGATATATACAGGTTGTATGACCCTGGGGAAGTCACTTTAATTGCTAATACCTTGAGCAGCTCTCTAAAAGTATATATTATAGAATATTTATTGATCTTCATAAGAAGGAGCCTGCCAATTGGGGATCTCTCAATATTGTTGAAACTGCTGAAACAGTTCTGGATCCTTCCAGAAAAGTGTGTGTGTACACGTGTGTGTTATGTGGGAAGGAATTCTATGGGTTTTCACAACTATTACATAAATGGAATTTGGGGAATTTATTTTCTAGCTCTGTTATATAGTAACCAAATTTCTACCTCCTACCTGCTTCTGCCATCTCAAGATTACCTTCTCTGGACACTATATTTGTCATAAATGTTCTGATTTATACATGTTCTCTTCCCCGTTAAAATGGAAGATCCTTGAGATCAGGGAATCCTATGTAATTATTAGTGGAATCTCTGTAAAAGGGCATGAGGGTTATATGAATAAAAGAAATATTTCCAGTGAATTTTACATTATATGATTAAAAACCCATATGTGCACTTTTAGTGATTACACATAATTATTTTATAACCTAGCTTGAATTATTCATTATAAGACATTTTCAATCCTCTCCTTTGACTGTGGTCATGAAATTTTGTCTGAATATAGGAGGTTAGCCAAGTCTGAAAACTAATAAAGCTACTGCCTTGTCTTTACTGTTGCTTTCCCCTACAACAAGTTTTCTTCCTCCTCATGGCAAGGTAAAGCGGCATATCTAGAAATTTAAGGTAACAAACGCGTTGTCTCTGGTTCTTGTTCATGGTGCTAGAATCTCTAGCTAGTAATCATAGAAGGACATTTACTGTTTGTACCTCCTTCTGGTGCTAGTGACCAAGTTCCCACAGCACTGCTAGAAGTCAGGGCACAGGGGAAGCTAAAAGCAAAGAGGCAGCAGGAACCCCCCAGCAGCAGTCCTTTGTCTTGTCAAATCCTTGTTTTTATCAACACTGAATTTCTTCCCATGCCTGACCTGGTCTTTGTTTGCTGACTTCGGATTTTCCTTTTCCTACTGCCAATGATCTGGGCATTCAAAATGAGCCAAGATGAGCCTTTTACCTTCTCATGACCAACCGAGGGCTTCCTGGTAGACCTTAATTATAGATCTTCTTGAACACTGGTCGATTGGCATATTTACCAAAAAAAGACAAATTCTTTCTTTTTTTTACCTTTCTTAAGGCTTTGATAGAGAATAAATGTCCACTAAGATGTAAAATCAGACATTCATTTGAGGATGTTTTTCTTTCACTGGATTGTCCATATTGCTATGATTTTTTTCATTGTTCAGTTGGGAAGGGGGCAATAATAGGAAGATATTAGTGCTTATAAAAGTAGATAAATTTTGTACAAGAATAAATCATTTAACTTTCCCCTTTCTTAAACCATTTTCAAAAAATTCTTAAGGACAACAAAAATGAGGAGTAGAAAAGAGGAAGGACAAGATAAATAGATTACATACTAAAATAGCATTTTTAGCATTGCCTAGTTACTTCTAGGTCACCTGCCATAGCATCTTTCTGCCCTTTCACAAAAACTGTATAATACAAACTTTTGCTTCCTTTACTAAAATCCAAAGTCCTTGAGGTTAAGAACTATTTTTTTTTTGGTTTGTTATAGAAAAGCCAAAAGAATGTGGGACTTGGGACTTAGGAAAACCTGGGTTTAAATTCCACATTAGACACTTACTTTGCAAGTCACTAAATCTCTCTTGTCTTAAGTTTCCTCATCTGTAAAATGAGGGACCTGGACCAGAAGACCTTCTAAGGTTCCTTCTAACCTAATGTATGGTACTTTGATCCCTAGAACCTAGTATAGTGCTTTGCACACAGTAGGTGCTTAGTAAGAGTTTTATGGGGTTATATTATTATTTGACCTCCGGTAGCCTCCAAATCTCATAAACTTCAAAAGTTTAATTCTTAATGATTTTTGACACCTTTTAAATGAAACTCCAGCCCTCTGGTCTATTTCTAAATGAATGTTTTTTATGTTTCCTCACAACCCCTGGGGGAAAGGGGGGTGGTGGGACCTTGGGCATCATATTAAAAACAAAGGATAGGTCAAATTTTGTAGCATGGCTGACCTTACTATTCATTATCCTTCCCTCCTAAATCCTATCCCAAAGGCAAAAGAATGTGAAAAAGAAGATTCTATAATGACTTTCATTTCATTTTTTTAGATTGGGAGGAGGTGGGAAGCACATTGCTTCCCTGCTGAAAATGTGCCTTCTTTCCCTCCCTGGGAAAGGCTCAGAGCTCTTCCCTGATCATCATGGGTTATAAGAAACCAAAGCTATAGGGCTTATCCACCTAGAAAAAGAGCAGGACTTTAGGAGTTGTTGAAATGAGTATAGCATACAAATCCATCTAGAGGAAGTTGTTCAGTCATTTTCCAATCATGTCTGAGTCTTTGTGATCCATTTGAGATTTTCATGGCAAAGATACTGGAGTAGTTTGCCATTTCCTTCTCTAGCTCATTTTATAGATGGGGGAACTGAGGCAAACAGGTTTAAGGGACTTGTCCAGGGACACATAACTAGTGAGTGTCCAGGGACACACAACTAGCGAGTGTCTGAGGTCAGATTTGAACTCTTGAAATGAGTTTTCCTGACTAGGCACAGTGCTTTATCTACTATGCCACCAGCTGCTCCCATAGTGGAAGTTACTAGAAGTAAAATATAACAATATTCAAGCCATGATCACTTACAAGTACAAGGTTTCCAACACTTGAAGAATAAAGTGAATTGGATAATAATAACATATCACATTTATATAGCACTTTAAAGTTTGTAGAATGCCTCATATATATGATCTTATAGAATTGTGAGTTTAAATATGGAGAGCCCCAAAAGCTTAAGACACTTGACTCTTAAGTCTAGTAGCTCAGTGGACAGCGAGCCACACTTGGAGACAGGAGGCCCTGGGTCCAAATTTGGCCTCAGACACCTTCTAGCTGTGGGACCCTGGACAAATAATTCATGGCGAATTGCCAGAACTTATAATTAGTATTGATTCTAGGACAAAAAGTAATGGGGGTAGGGGGAAAGAAGGAAGGAGAAGGAGGGAGAGAAGGAGAAAGGGAGAGAGAAGGAGACAATTGCCCAAAGTCACCCAGGCATTAAAAGCAGTTGAACCAGAATTCCAATCCAGGTCCTCTTTACACTGTACTACAAGACATTGTTAGTGTCGACTGCCTTAAAATGATAGACCTGGAATGCACTCTCACAATTAGGTTGATAATGGACTATAAAATCATTGGAAATACACCAGTCTAAAATGTAGAACATGTGTGCATACGACTTTAAATTCAGGTATAATACAGAACAACAGCAACAACCTATCAGGTGGGGTCGGGTTGTAATCTTCTACTATTTTAAATAAGGGCAGCTCCATTTGTGAGCAATCTGACCTACATCCTGCTGACAGATCACCATCCAACAAAATAAGACAACTTTATTTTGTACAACGTCTTTTAAATAAATGGTACCTTAAATAGAATACTGACTGGAATGACAAACACTAGCTTAGGTGGAAAGCAATTAAGAGAGAAAGGCAAGGGAGAAAGGATATGTTTTCAGGTGAGATTTGAAAAGGGATGGAAAGTTAATGAGGTAGAGAGATACAGTAAAGCTGTTCCAGATCGAGGGAGCTATAAAGAAGAGATGAGATTGTAGAAACTGACAGAAGAACCAAGAGATGGGTTAGGAAGAGGTATGAAGGAAGATACAGAGAAAGACTGAAATGAGAGCTAATCCAGAAGGATATTAGAAAGCCTGGTAATGATCCATTCTGAAATGAAGGAATATCCATTAGAAGAGAATATTGAATCAACAGTGAGAAGACACAACATATCACAAAGTGCAAAAGGGGTCAGAATTTTTTTAAAATTGGAGATATCACAAGAAGAAGAGTCATATACAGAACACAGCAATATTTACCATAATAGGAAAGAGTCTGGTTACTTCAGGGAGAGTTTGATTTTTTTAGGTCAAAAGATGCCATGCTGGCAAAGAAGTGAATTTTCTCCTTCTTCCAAGAAAATAAAGGACAAAAAAGATTTTTTACTGGAGATGATTTCAATTAGATAAAAGGAATAATTTCTTGACTTGAAAGACTTTCAAATATTAGGTTACTAACGTTGGTGTAAGATTGCTTTTTGGGGAGCTATTTAAGAATAGGATTATAATTATCCTGAATAGTAAAGCTATTCTCTTTTCTTTAGCCAAGAAACTAGATTCTATAACTTCATATTGTTCCTTGGAAAGTCAATGACTTTAGGATTAGGTGAATATTAGGACTTTAGGATAGAGTTCAATGCAGGCATGAAGACAGAATATGCAAAAGCATAAAGTTGGAATACTGCATAAGGACAAACAAAAAGGTGGTTGGTTTGACCATGGTATGAGAAAGAAAAACATGTTCATCATAATGACAAAGTTGACAAAAAAGGGAAATGACAAATGTTGAGACAGCTAGGAGGAAACTGACATATTGATACATTGTTGGTGGAGCTGTTAACAGGTCTAGCCATTTTGGAAAGCCATTTAGAACTATGACCCCCCCCCCAAATTACTGAATGGTGTAAAACCTTTGACTCAGAAGTACCATGATTAGGCCAATGTTTCAAAGATTTGGTCCCTTAGATATACAAAATAAAAAATTTAGACGCTATCTATAGTTGCAAAGAACTAGAAACTAAGGTGGTGTCTATCAACTTGGAAATGGTTTAACAAAATATAATATATGAATTAATAGAATGTTATCATTATATAGTAAGAAATGATGAAAAGGACTATTTTAGGGAAACCTAGGAAGACTCATCTGATTTGGTGAAGAGTGAAGTTAGCAGAATCAGGAAAACAAATTATACAATAACAAAAACATTGTCAAAACAAACAGTTTTGAAAGATTTAAGATCTCTGATCAATATAATGATGAACCACATTCCAGGGGCTATCCATTTCTTGCCAGAGAGATTATGAGTTCAATAAGCAGATGGAGACATTCTTTTTTGAACGTGTCTAATGTAAAGAATTTCTTTTACTTTACAATGTATACTTGTTAACAAAGACTTTTCATTTTCCTTTCAACAAAGAAATTAAAAGGGAGGAAAAAAGTTCCCAATAATGCTTAGAAATAATTTTGTTTTATAAATTTAATATTTTAAAATTAATTTTAAGAAGAAAAAATCCATGTTAAATAAGTCAGGAAAGGCCAAATCATGACAACATTAAGAGTTAGAGCTGGTAATTAGTAAACATAAAATAAATATGTGTTTAATTAAGTTGGAGGAGGGAGAGTGATTAGTAGTACTTCTGCCCCATTTGATGAGTTTCCCAATTTGCTCAATAAAATTCTAGTGTGAGCATTAGTCTAAAGAGTCCACCCAATGGATGTGCAGCTGGCAATCTGGTACCTTCTTAAATTATCTCTTGATTGGTTCCTAGTGACCAATATTGCCTTTAGGTCGTTGCGTGGTAAAGCCAAGGGAGCAGATTCTTGTCACATGAGCTAGTCTATTCCCAAAGTGAAATAAATAAGATCCAAGTGAGCCCTTTTCACAAGCTCTCTGCTTTAGACTTCTAGACTAGAGTACCACAAAGTGGACTTTAATTTTGGGTAGGGATGGGAAAGAATGGGATTCTTCTCTTCCCTACACCTCCAAGGAGATGGGAAAGCTTATGGTAAGCTATATATGCTTGCCCAATTAGTCTTAAGATCCTGGTCTCAGGCTCCCAACCATCAAGTTCCTTTCTATTTTTGTTTCAATCACAGTTCAGAGACTAGAGTTGCTGAGAATGTGCTTTCTATGACCAAGATTCAGCAGAGGCCAAGGCACTAGAAGAGCTCCTACAGAAAAGTGTGGCAGTGGTAAATATGCACTTGCAAAAAGTCTGAGAGAAGAGATCCAGACTTTAGAGGTAGCTTTTAGGTAATTCCAATCCCCAAATCAAGAATTCAGACACCAACCCCAAGAGAAGAGAAGAGATAGAATGGGACTCAAATGGACTACTTGAGTGTCTTTTGTTTCTATCTGTGTTTATGGGAGAGCATTCTATCCTTTTGTATATTCTATGAAGAACAAAGTAAAGGCAGTCCCTGACCCAGTACCAATTCTACACATTGATTTTGTGCCTGTAGAGGAGTTGGGTCGTGTTACTCACATTTTGGAAAACCTAGATATACTAGATTTCTGTATTAAAACACCAAATGACTGAGGCCTGGTGTCCTTTTAATGATACCAAAATTCACAATAATAATGGCATTTACAATGGGAAAAAGCCCCTCAGGGGCAAAGCTATTTTCTTCCTTCTTGTTCTCTTTTGTAGGAGATGGACAAAGCAAAGCCTAAATTGAGAAAGTCACCTGAAACTCAAATAAGAAAAGAGATTCAATTCCCCAGGCTGAAGGTGCTAAGTTCCTCCTAGAATGTGCACATATCACAATATGGTGGGTTTGTTTCCCAGGGAGGGTCTAAGGTGCTTTCTTGTTCAGCCAATATTTTATAAGTCTAAAACCCAATAAATTTCCTTCTTGATTTTTTCAAAAACAATATGTTTATTGTTAAGTAACAATCTAAATGGAGATTTGTTCTTTTAAAAACATGCATGCCTCATCAAATTGTATAATGGCCTCAATCTTAGATTGTGGAACAAAAAATTCACATCTACACACCAAAGTAAAAATCCCATAATTGCTTTTTCCCTTGGGAGGACAGACTTACTTTAATTGTCAATGTTTTTCATTCATCCCTTTCTTTTTGAAACTGTTGAGATGAAGATGCAGTTCTGTATTTTGATGCAAGTGATGACCATCTCACAAAGCAAGAAAATTCCTTAAAAGTGAAACAATTGTGAGTGTTTTTTTTAAATGAAGACTCAAGTTAGGGTTAAAATTTGTGTTTCCGTGGAGAGAGAGAAGGGTGGGGGTCTAGCATTATAACCTAATTTCCAAAGAGATCATAGAGAATTCCACTCCTTTATTCAACTTGGTCCTAATTTGACATTCTTCCAACCTACCCTGAAATAATTCCAAGACAGAGATATGTCAGGTCATAACCACACATCTACCTTTAAAAGAGGCCATTGGTTTTTATTATGCTCATATTAAGAACCTAATATAAAGCTTCACAAAAGATGAAACAACAGGAACTCAATTGATCTATTTTAGAATAACAGGCTTTAGTCAGCTTTGGTTGGATTTGAACTTATGATTGAATGAGTCTATATATAGCAAAGCTAAGTCATATGTAAGACACACCCTTCCAATAGTTATGGTATTAAAACATATACACAGTAAAGAAGAGGGGAAAAAAATAACAATGGAGAAGAAGCTATTGCTAATTGATGCTTCTTGGACTTTTATTAAATTGTTCATTGGAAGTCTTAAAGTAAACCCAAATGGGAAACATCAGATATAAAGATTTTAAAAGGACGATGCAAACCAGAACCTACAAAGAAACTATCAATACGTTTCTCTTTTATCTAGACTGTTAAATAGATATTCTAGAAAACACATTTAAATCACACTTTCTCCAACGAAGGAAAACGTTTCCATACTACCTGAAGAGCTGGAGAAAGTTAAACACACACACAAAGGATTGTACTGAAATTAAACTAAAGTATATAAAGGATCATCTGTTTCCACTGTACAAAAATGTAAAAAGAATTTTAGGCATATGCATACAGAAATATTGATTATTTCAGAGGCAGTTATATGTAAGACTAGCCAGAGCCTCTTACAATGAAAATAACTAGGCTTAAATGCTAAAACCGGGTAAAAAAAATGAACTTTCTGAAGACTTCTTTCCGGTGCTGGGATGAAGACAAAACTATAATAATCTTTATTTTAAAAAAAAAAGGAACTTAAAAAATAGAGATAGGATATTTGAACAAATAGAACGAGACAAATTTCAAAGATAGAATCAACTGCCATAGTTGTTATTCCCTATTTTCAAATGTTTAGTCTTTCCCATATTTCACCCAAAGTGCCTTTTAAAGGACTCAAACTCCTCTCTAAACAACTTGCAGATCCATTAGAACAGTAGAGCTGGCTCCAGTCTTTATTGTCTTTCCCATTTACAGTATCAAGATCTATTACTCACTGTTTGCTTCATACTCACTCTTCTGCCGAATAAAATATTAATTGCATTTTCAACTGCATTGCTGGTGATCAAAGAACTCTGATGTGTCAAGCTAAACTGATAGAAATAGTGCCTATTACCATATTTATAGGTTCACGGCTTCTCAAGTATAATTACATTCATTAATTACTTGGCACTATAGCATATAACAGGTTTAAAGGCACCGACATTGCAGTCACAATCTGGCTATAAGAGCAAAGTTTTTACTCTCAATTTTAATATGGAGAAGAGAAACAGTGAGTGCCTCAGCCTCTAAAAGCTGGGATTTCGAAAACTGTTCTCTTTTCTAACAGTATAATATACAGAGTCAAGAAGATGGCATGGTGGTTGGCGAGATTTTGGAGGACAATTTCTTTTTGGCTATTTTAAAGTTTTAAAAGAGAACCCCAAAGTCTCTGGCACCAGTGACAATGTCAAGAAAACAATTTTACAGGAACCCTTCCTGACTGACCATCACACTGCCCCAGGAAAAAACAGTAAGGACCAAAACAATTAAAAATGGCTCAATTTCTCTGCCCATCAGCTCAGTATTTCTAAAATCCGAAAGTACTGGAGGCAGAGAGAAGCTCCCAGGAATGGGGAATATTGGGAACATGGAGCAATCATTCAATGAATTCTCCAGCTGCGAGCTTCCCCACTCCATAGGCAGACTCTAGGAAGGTGTGTGGCATGCAGGGAAAGCAGAAGGATGGACACCACACATGCATGACTTCCACTGCCCGCTTAACAGGCATGCAAAATAAGGGGATCCCATAATAACTTCAGCCCCAGAGTGAAGCCGATTCTCTTTTATGCAATGAATGAAGTCAGGGAGAAATCAGCATGGAGCTTTGTGATGGCAACGTCCCCCATAGCCTTGCGCTCATTTAAGGACTTTGGAGCAAAGCAGCCCCTACCTGACTAGATATTTAGCAGGAACCAGAATATCCACTGAGTTCTTTTGTTGCCTGACAATAAATTGCAAAGGCAGGCATGTCTGAAAGTAAAGCCCACCAGGCTGTGTTTATGGAATGCTGCAACGGAATCAGAGGAGGGATAAAGGGGGAAAAAAGAATGGGGGGGGGCGAAGCACGAACCTTTAGTGAGCCTCCTCAGAATCTGGCAGCGGCATTTAAAAGAGACAGCTATCATTCTTGCTCCCAACCTTGCTTGGTCCAGCGCACTCAGCGTTCAGCTCCCCGGGATGCGGCAGGAGCATCTGAATTCCGGGCGCACATAGCAGGAGAAAGGTGGTCCCAGTGGGGAGTGACAAAGCTTAATTCCTCTTGGCTGATGCAGAGATCAGCTTCGTGTCATCCGGCGAAGCTGTGTCATTCACTACTACAACTACTACTTCCCTGCAGAATCGCGACAGCGTGGAAAAGTAGGAGCCCAACTGCCACCACGCACCAGCCCTCAACAGTGTGTCAGAGAGGACCAGTGTGAGGACCAGGAGCCATGCCGTCAATTCTGCTAGGCAAATGGCCATATATAGTCTTTCAGCAAATTCCTACTTCCCCGTCCCATCCTATCCCCGCCCCGCTACCTCCCCTTAATGCATCTTCTTAAACAGATAATGCAAGTCTAAATGTTTGGAGTCTGACTTCAGGAGAAAAATGGACAGATCCTGTAGAGTAACTCCTTAAAGAGCAGCAGCAGTAATGGTAGTAATATGGATATGCATCAAATCAAATCAAAAACAACAACAACAACAACAACAACCAAACAAACAAACCAGAAAGGCAAGACTTTCAATTTGGGGGTAGTAGAAGAAAGTCCATTTTTGCCTTTAAAATAAATTTGCTTCTCTAGAATCCAAAGGACCCATTTGACATTTATAAACACACCCAAGGCAGGAAGGTGCTGGATTACATATAAAATGCAAAGAGAGGGGGGAAGGAGGGACAAAGGGAGAAAAGGCTTCTCAGACAGATGCATTCATATCCCCCTTCATCACACACTCCACTAAAAGGCCAGTCTAGAAAAGCATCACAGTCAAGATTGTTTCTAAGGATACTGGGGAGGGGGGGGGGGGAATAAACAAAAGTGAATATTTGCATTTTTAATGTACCTTGGTATCTCCCTCCTAAAAGGATGGTCAACCTCTGTTGACCTTACTCCTCATTCTACAGAGTCCTGCAACATGCCAGATATTTTAAAGCATCTGTTCCAGTGGAGAGAAGAGCAAATTAATAAATCCTTCACAAACCATTCACAAAATGACAAGGCTGTGCACACTTCTTTGCCTGTCAGCATCATCCCACTCACTTTATTCAACAGCAAACTAACATTTGTTTTACACCCCTCATCCAAATCCCTGATTCTTTGCTGAAAGTTAGCGCCAAGAATCAGAAAACCATAAAGTTGATTATTTCAGGAAAAAAATTCCCAATTAAGCTCCAGCAAACAATACATCATTGTCTTGAATATTTGATTATTATTTCTAGAACTACATGAATTATTCATATAATTTCACTCCAATGCAGTAAAACCTTAGAGCTGGCATCTAAAATAACTTCCTCCATTCCAAATTTAGAGTCAGGGCTTTCTCCAATTCATTCACAAACTCCATATTGATTCAAACAAAAAAAGAATCTCAATCCATTGGCATCAGGGAGGATATATGCTCTGTTTTAGTTAAAATAAATATCTCCATGTGAATGTACTTGGATAATCTAGGTACTGTAGTCTTTCTATAGGGTTCCAATAATGATAAAATTTCTAGGCTCTCCTAAAGTAATACTTGATGGTCAAGACTGAGCTAAATGAATGATTGTCCCAAATGAAATGTTAATTCTTTGTCCTATTTTCTGTTCATGTAAATCTCTTTCTGAATTTCAACTCCCTTTTCTATTAGGTCCTCCCAAATCTTAGCCTCTTTTATATTTTTATCTTTAAATAAGAATGCCCTTTAATGCCAGAGAATTGGGTTAGCCAAAGAGATAAATATTTATGGTTAGGTCCTTTAAGATCTTCCCTCCAATTTAACATCTTTCTCATAATTCAGGTGCCCAGAATATGCAGCTGTCAGATAGCATTTAGAGAATTCTACCAGAGTAATATCACCACCTTACTCCATTTCATTAATGTCTATTTGAATAAAGCTCAAAATCACATAGGAAACTCTCACCACCTCACTCTTATGTCTACCCAGATCTGATTTGTTTCTTCCCTAAGGCTACAATGATCAAATACCTCAAGTTCAGAGAATGCCCCATTTTCATTTGCTATGTCCTCTGGCCCCAAGAAAGATCCTTAGAACTGTTATGTTCCATTTTTCTGACAAGAGAAGTAAGCTACCCTCTGCCCATGACTAATCCCTTAGGGAATTGTTTTCTTCTCCTTAGACATGGTGGCTGCCAGTTCATGTGTGCATGTGTGTGTATATTTTTATATACACACAGTTAGCTATCTTAGGGACAGCTCCAGGGAGATCATGGAGATACAGCTACCCGATAGCTTCCCCTCTTCCAAAAAAGGCAGTAACCCAGCATACTTTTTGCTGTCTTCTCTCATCTTCTGTCATATTAGCTCTCCTTCAAATAATTCAGTGAAAACTGTCAGTAGAATATTCCTCATTCCCCAAGGAACGATCCTCTTCCTCATGCTTCCTGGCAGGCAAAAGCAAAACTGAAAGTGTTCCCCGCTTCCTCCAAATCCCTTTGGTCCCCGGCTCAAGTGCTGGAAAAATACTTGTCTGGGTTTTTGCATTTGGACACTATTTCTTCTTTGAAAGGAAAGGCCCCAAAAGTCAGAGATATCTTAATAGTGAGAGAGTTCTATATGCCTGATTGTGGCATACAAGTGACCCTGAATTCTTGGAGGCTATGCTAGCATAGCGCAAGGTTTGACAGGTCCAATCATGCTAGAAAAGTTCTTCGTGTATCCTCGCCAACAGAATGAAGGTGTTTTTTGAAGGCTAATCTAGTTTGTTATGTTACCAGTAGTCTGGCTCCCTAGTCAAGAGGATTTTTGGTCATGATAAGCTGGAAACAAAGAAGAAAAAAGAAATGATATAGGTTTTGTTTGTGTCTCCCCATCTCTCCCATTGACTTTCCATTTTTGCAGTAAACAGTATGGAAAAGGAAATAGAAGATGCTAAAAATCCCACGAACCTAAACTTTATTATTGGTATGGTCATCATAATTTGCAATACTAATGACAAGTATATGCAAAAAGAAAAAAGATCAAGATGAAAATAACTGCAACTTATGCATAAAAATCAAGTTAGACAACTTCTAAGGACTTACATATTTTAAAAAACCACTTAGTAACTTTAAAGAAAAAGTGGGAAAAGTTAAATAAATACCTACATACCTGAAATACATAGAGTATAGAAGTCTCCTGTCTATACATGGCATACTTTCTTCAAAAAAAGAATTGGTAGATGCTGAATATTATGATAAATATTATGACAAAGAATAAAAATGACTATATTTACAAAAAACAGAATATGTTTAAATAGGATAAATATTATTGTGATTGATGTGGGAATTATCAGCTGATTGCATTGTGTATAATCAAATCAATGATTGGATCTGAGATCAAATTTTTTTTAAAAAAATTTAAAAGCAACCCAAAGATCCCAGATTTGGGACAAGAAACCACTATTTGACAAAAACTGCTGGGAGAATTGGGAAAAAGTATGGGAGAAATTATGTTTAGACAAACATCTTACACCCTATACCAAAATTAACTCAGAGTGGGTAAATGACTTAAATATAAAGAAGGAAATCATAAACAAATTAAATGAACATAGAATAGTATATCTGTCAGATCTATGGGAAAGGAAGGAATTTAAGATCAAGCAGGAGATAGAGAACAACACATAAAGTAAAATGAATAATTTTGATTATATTAAATTTAAAAGGTTCTGTACAAACAAAACCAATGCAACCAAAATTAGAAGGGAAGCAACAGATCGGGGAAAAAAATTACAAAAACCTCTGACAAAGGTTTCATTTCTAAGATTTATAAGGAGCTAAGTCAAGTGTAGAAAAAAATCAAGCCATTCTCCAATTGACAAATGGTCAAAGGACATGAATAGGAAGTTTTCAGATGAAGAAATAAAAACTATTGATAAACACATGAAAAGGCAAAATCAGGACATTAGTGCATTGTTGGTGGAGTTATGAATTAATCCAGCCAATCTGGAAGGCAATTGGGAATTATGTGCAAAGGATTTTAAAAGAATGCATAGGGGCAGCTGGGTAGCTCAGTGGAGTGAGAGTCAGGCCTAGAGACGGGAGGTCCTAGGTTCAAACCCAGTCTCAGCCACTTCCCAGCTGTGTGATCCTGGGCAAGTCACTTGACCCCCATTGCCCACCCTTACCACTCTTCCACCTATGAGACAATACACCGAAGTACAAGGGTTAAAAAAAAAAAAAAAGAAAGAAAGAAAGAAAAAAAAGAATGCATACCCTTTGATCCAGTCATGCCACTGTTGGGTTTGCACTCCAATGAGATAATAAGGAAAAATATTTGTAGAAAAACATTCATAACTGTGCTCTTTGTGGTGGCAAAAAATTGGAAAATGAGTGGGTGACCCTCGATTAGAGAATGGCTGAACAAATTGCAGTATATGATGGTGATGGAATACTATTTTGCTGTGAGGATTGATGGTCTGGAGGCTTTCCATATGAACTGGGAGAACTGATGCAGAGTGAAATGAGCAGAACCAGGAGAACACTGTACACAGAAAGTAAAATATTGTGGAAAAATCCAATGTAATGGACTGTGCTACTAGTAGCAATACAATAAGCCAGGAAACTCCTAAAGGACTTATGGGAAAAGAATGCTAACCACACTGAGAAAAAGAATTATGGGAGTTGAAATGCAAAAGAAGAACATATGACATCACTTATCACATGTATATATGGGTATGTGATTTGGAGTTTAGGCTTTAAAAAATTGCTCTATAACAAAAATGAATAATATGGAAACAGGGATCAAGTGACAACATTTGTACAGCCCAGTGGAATTGCTTGTCAGCTCTGGGAGGGGGGGAGGAAAGAAGAGAGGGAAAGAAAATGAATCATGTAAACATGGTAAAATATTTTTTAAAAATAAATTAATTAATTAAAAAATTAAAAAGCAAGAATAAATAATACTGAAAAAGGTATAGTATATAATTAAAATTATTCAATTCTGAATTATTCAAACAAGTTATTAAGAACAAAAATGGGAAACAGACAAAAAGACTGACAAAAATGGACTATAATAATTTTATTCAGATTAGCTTAGAGAAATTAATGAAAAACAATTATTTGAATTAGCAAAAATCTAACTTACTTGGGAGAGGAAAAGAGAAAGATCCTGTGAAACACAGCACCAAGTTAGAATACAAACATCTATAAAATCTCATGAAGAAAGATGATGGTAATTATGAGCCTCAGCATCCTATAAAGTAGAAAAAACCACTGGGAGAGAAAACTAGTTTAAAGAAAGCTTTGAAAAATCTAAGAAAAGTAATCTTAAAGATGTTCAAAGATTAAAACAGAAGAAAGGATGACATGTAGAAGAAAAATGGGCGAAAACTATACAAAACAACAACAATTCAACAATCTGTTTTCTCTACCAAAGAAAATGGAGCCTTTACAATCCCAGAGGAGCTTATAGAGAACTTAGAAATGGCACCAGAGAAGACCAAAAAAGTAGATGGATTAAATCTAGTAAATATGGAGGAGATATTTGCTGGAGATGACACAATTGAGAGGCCATTAAGAGGCTGATAAAAAAAAGTATATGAAGGAAGGGAAGATACTGGAAAGGATCTTGAACCTTGTTAATATATTTTTTAAAAAAGGTGATTATGGTAAATAATTACCAGACTATATGTTTACTCTCCCAGCCATAAACATGTTTCAAGAGTCATGAATATACAAATTGAAAACATCCTTGATGGAGACATTGGTAGGAAATAAGCAGGTTTTTGCAACCAATATTCAACAATGGGCCACATTTTTTAAGTTATTTTTCTCTAATACTTTAAGAATCGGTTTACAAAAAAACAAAAACATTTTACATGCAATTTCTCTATATAGTCTTTCCTTTGGTAATCTAATCTATTGCTTTGATTTCCATATATATGAATCAATATACATGCATTTATTGAGCACTGCCTAGGCGGTAGGTACTGTGCTAGACTCTAGGGATTTAAAAAAAAAAAGTGGAATGGTACTTACCCCAATTCCTAAATCTGAATACCTACTATCAACAGAATTCTTTAGCTTCGGTCCTGTATTTCCAAATACTTACTGGATACCTCCACCTTTATATCCTTAACACTCCAAACTTTGTCCAAAAGGAAATCTATGCCACACACACACACACACTCACACACACACACACACACACACACACACACACACACACACTTGCTCTACCTCCCAACTTTGCATTTCTATGGATGATGCTATCATTCTTCTTGTCACTCAGATTCAAAATCCCTGCCAATTTTTCTTTCTTCCTTTCTTTCATATATGTGATCAGTTTTGAGTTTACAACATCTTACAAGTCTCTTCCTCTTTACTCAAACTCTGTCCCTCATCATCTGAACTAGTATAAAAGCTACCTCATATGTCTCCCTGAATACATCCTCTAAACTATCCTTTTTGCAGCTGTTATTCTTAATTTGAACTCTGCTGAAAAACAGGTGAAGTTCCCTATTGCTTCTAAAATGGAATACTAGTATTTTCATTTGGTATTTAAGAGAGACCTTATATTATCTAGCCCCAACCTTTCCAAGTTTATGTCACAATACTCCCTTTCATATATTAATCATTCCAATCTGGACTGCTAGACATATCCTTGAACTTGTCCTCTCCATACACCTCCCTGTAAACCTGCTAGGGTAAAACAAAAAAATAGGTTGGAAAAGGAGACCAGTAGTCAATGATTTAAAAATGAGTGAAAAAAAGAATATTTCTACTTATTTTTAAATTAATACTCCCTTTTCACTTTGGAAATGTCAGCATTTTATAATTCCAATTTGCTTCCATTATCACATACTTCAGAGCATCAATGGCCATCTCCATTGAGAAGTCTTTCTCTATTCTCCCTATTACGTAGTGTCCCCTCTATATGACTATATATTTTTGTGTATATCTCCTATATTTACTTATCTGTACACATGCTGTATGTTGTTCGTCCTTCATTATGAAGAGGGCCAGTGACATCATGGGGTGAACTGGATTTAAGGGAGGCACAGTTGCTTACAATCACCAGCCTCACTCTCTCTTCCAGTCATCCAAGTCCAGTAGCAAGACAAAAGTCAGGATAAATAGTGATGGCCCAGGATGCAGTGGATGACCTTGGCATCTTTGATGTCTGACCAAGTCCTAAGTTCCCACAGCACCAATCCTTAACAGGAAGTGTGATAATAAAGGAATGAATGAAAAAGCATTTGTTAAGGGCTTGCCATGTGCCAACTATTATGCTAAATGCTAGAGATACAGATTTAAAAAGCCAAACAGTCTTTACTTTTAGGACATCACATTCTCTTAGGAGAAGGGGTGACTGGTGGCTACGAAGGCATCTTTTGGTCTAGGAAGTCAGAAGAATGGGAAGTTGAGCCATAAGGTAACTGGATTGATTGATATTTCCTTTCCCAGGAATGGTAGAGTAAAAAATGATTTTATTACTGTTCCCAGGGCCAGAGGTGGAAAATTGAAAGGAGGAAGGGCGAAGGAATGGTGGTCATAAAATGAAGGTGGTATTTGGGTCAGCCTAGACATGGAGAATTGTCACTAATCAGAAGCCCAGAGCCCCAGAATGGGAAGCTGGTGGGCTGCGTCATAAATACTCAGAAAGAAAATACAGGTTTTCTGTCAGGCACATACATCTGGGGATTGTATTTTACAAATTTTAGCATAAAAATGGAATGCCTCCAGAAGTCAATACCCCTTTTTGTACTATTATAATCTCTTTGATAATAGCCAATTTGTAAGACAGCGCTCCTCTATGTGAATTTAATTTCTCATCAGATTTTCTCAAGATGTTTGATTAAAATGCTAAAAGGGAAATGCATCTCCCAACTTAACCATTTCAATTAATTGAGTAAGTTAGTTTTTTAGGGATGATTACTAGACATGAGTCATTCATTCATTTATTAAATTATTACCATTTTTTACTTTTCACATAGTATTTTTGCAAACAGCCAAACAATATTGCTCCTCATATGCATTTCCTCACTTAGATATCAAAAATAATAAGTCATCCATATAGTGTCTTTGAAGTCTGCATGGATCTTGCCTATAAATGAGGTTCAGAAATTATTTTTATTATTCCAATTCTTTAGATGAAAAAACCGAGGGTCTAGGTATTTTAAATAACTTATCACTCAACTAGAAAGCGACTAAAATAGGATATGAATGCTTCTATCTTCAAGTCCAGGACCTATGGACCATAGTAATTTATGCCATGACACTCCTGCCCCTTTGAAAATATTCAGACTTACAGGATGGATATGAATGTTTTCCTTTTTCTCTTATCTCATGGTAAATAAGCATTCTCCAAATCCTCCACAACGTCTTCTAATAATCGGCTGGGGGTTTTAAAATGTGTAAATGTCAAAATGACTCTATTTCCTCAGACAAGCCTCTTTTGGCTCTTTCTGAACAAAATCACTGGCTCTTCGCTGTCACCTCACGTCAACCTGATAATTGACTTTTGTAAAAGTGTTCAAGAGCACTCATGGCGTTGAACATTTTATTGGTCTTCCAGCACCCTCTGCTTCATTGCTCTTGAGCACATCTACGTAAAACTAAAACATGAATTCTTAACCTGGAGTCCATGAACCTGATTTTTTAAAAAAAAATATTTTAATAACTGTATTTCAATCTGATCAGTTTCCTTTGTAACCTTATGTCATTTATTTTTTTGTATTTATATCTTTAAAAAAACATTATCCTGAGGAGTTTCTAGGTTCATGAGGGTGTCAAGGGGGTCCTTGACACAACAAAATGTTAAGAACCCTTAACAAGGCATTAGGATGGACAAGTAGAATGGTTTCTGATTATATGAGTTTTGGACAATGGTAGCCATTGGCCATTATGAAACGAAACACCTAATTTGCTGACAATACTTCTAAGAGGGTAAGAATCCTTTTTGGCTGGATAGACCAAGAGTCATTAGCTTTTTTTTTTTCAAATACTTCATAGGAAAACATTTTTATAAAAGTAATGATCCCCTTCAGGAAGCATCATTAGGACATAGTCTTGCAAATCTATGGTGATTAAAAAGCACTTAGGGTTTTTGTGCCTCCAGTGTGTGGTGATATGAAAAGGCTGAAGGATAAGGAAAAAGGAAACTTCATTTTGACTCCTTAACAAGATCCATGCAATAGAGGAAATGCTCTGGAAGTCAATGAAAGTCATCACACCTTCAGAAAATGTCAATATGCAGGACAAGAAACCATCTACTGGCCTGCAGCTGACAGGGAGTGTCAGGGGGACGTCAGTAGAGGGATCTCAATGGTCTGGGGAATATTGTATTAGATGCTGCATATGTAACAGCTTTTAAAAAACTTGCCTAAAATTCACAAGGATATCACTGAGCATGTGCTATGAGCCCAACAAAGTGTTAGACGCCAAGAGGGAAAACAAACAGATGTTGTCATTAAATCACAGATTCACAGCCAGAATAAATCTTGGAGATTATCTTTTCCAACATACTCATTTCGGTGATGAGAAAACCAAAGAGTGACTTGTCCAAGGACATGTAAATAATGTATCCTGAAGGAAATGCATAATCTTATTGGGTAAAGAAGACGCAAGTTTAAGGATTTTGTGTCACTGATACATTGTGAAGAAAAAGGCTAAAGTCTGGGTATAAATTACTACTACTACTACTACTACTACTACTACTACTACTACTACTACTACTACTACTACTACTACTACTACTACTACTACTACTACTACTATTACCATCATAGTACTTTAAGCCAGCCTCAAAGCCACTTCCTCCAGAAGTTCTCTTTGATCGCTCCAGCTAGAAGAAATTTTTTTCCTTATTTTGAAATCCTATGTACAGCTTCTTGTTTTTAACCACACCATTTGCACTTTAGTCTATAGATATCTACAGGGTGCCTACTATGTTCAAAGAACATCCTCTCTTGTACTTTAGATATTTCTATCAATGTCTTTTTTTCTTTTACTAAGATCACAGGATTTAAAGCTAAAAGGGACTTTATGATTATTTAGCCCAAAGGGTCTTACCCTCATTTGTGTTATGGACCCCTTTGGCAGTCTGGTAAAGTCTATGGATAGACACAATCTCAGAAAAATATTTTTAAATGAAAAGGAAGCCAAAGGTTAGTGAAAACAAAGATGTAATATTTTTTTCCACCTAAGTTCATGGGTCCCATGAAATTTATCCACAACCCCTAGGCTGGGGGGTCCTTGATCTACGTTAACTCCTTTAATATTATAACAGAATAGAGAGGCTAAGACAGAGATTAAAGAGCATATCCAAGGTTACACAGTTTAGAGTTGAAAACTGGAAATCATACTCTGTCTTTTATTTAGCTCCAAATTCAGAAACTTTAATTCTGCTATAATGCCTGTAGATTTCAAGCCCCTTGAGGGAAAGTTATTCATCTTTGTGTTATTTAGAATATCTCTTCACATAGAAGCCCAATAAATATTGGTTGAATGGGAAAATTAACAGGGTACTGCCCAGCAGCAATCCCCAGACAAAGGTTATCCCAGTGGGGTTCTTGATGTAATTTGGTTTAGGTAATACTTGCTGGACTCTTGGCAATAAAATACAAATGAGAGTAAGGATTTCTCTACCAGAAATCACCCTCATGTGAAAAAAACAAAAAACTAAAAACCTCTGTTCATAACATGATCAAAATATCTGGTCTTGGAAGAGATCTCAGAGCCCATCAATTCCAAACCTTTCATTTTAAAGAGGAGTAAATTGAGGCCAAAAAGAGCTTAACTTGATTTGTAACAGGTAGTGGCAGAGGTGAGATTTGAACCCAGATTGTTGGACTCCATAATCAGTACTCTTTCCATAGTTCCAAAACACCTCCTATTGGCATTCCCTGTTCCAACCAGTCTTCTACTGTCCATTCAGCAAACACAGTTGGCTTATAAGATTTGGAAATAGAAGAGATGCTAATAGTCACCTAATATAAGATTTTCATTTTGAAGATGAAGAATAATGTGAACTAGCCTATTGAAGTAAGGAGAAGACCTTAGAATTCACACCCAAGTTTTCTGACTCCCAATCCAGTATTCTTTCAGCTACAACAACCTCCTGGTATGCTGACAATTTTTACTACAGTATGATGGAAGTTGGGAGTATGAAGTATATATTAAGATAAATTAGGAAATTTTTTTCTATAGTGTAATAGATTTTATACAGCGAAGGTAAACTAGGAGATTTCCATTATATGTTTTGGCATATATTTCAGGAATAAAACAGACTTGGTCAATGCTATCCACTTTCCCCTTCCGAAATTCCAGAATCAAATATAAAGTTTTCTCTTTGGTACTTAAAGCTCTTCACAACTTGCCTCTTTCCAACCTTTCTTACCCACCTAAGCTATTATTACACTTCCTTTCTCTCCTAACAGCCTATAATCCAGATATTCTGGTCTAGTTAGCATTCCTTGAACATCATATTTCCTTTCTTCTCTCTCTTCCCTTTGCTAGCTGTTCCTATGCCTTGAACACTCTCTCCCTCATCACTTCCACCTTTTAGTTGCCCTGGCTTCTTTCAAAATTCAACTCAAATCCTCTCTTTCCTAGTTTCCTCCCACTCCATCCCAGTGACTACTGCTATCACCTTAGAGACTATGCATGTAAAGGAAGACTCATCTTCATGAATTCAAATCCTGCCTCAGACACTTACTAGTTGTATGACCCTGGACAAGTCACTTAACACTGTTTGCCTCAGTTCCTCTCCTGTAAAATGAGCTGGAAAAGGAAATGCCAAACCACTCCAGTTATCTTGGTTAAGAAAACTTCAAATGAGCTCTAGAAGACTGGGACTTGTCTGAAAAAAAAAAAAAAAAAAGAATATTCCCCCATTAGAATTTGATCTCCCTGAGGGCAGGGATAATCCTGCCTTTTGTTTGTTTGTTAGTTTGTTTCCTTGCTTTAATTTCTCCAGCACTTATCATAGAGCTTGGAATATACTTTGTGCACAATCCATGTTTAATGACCAAGACATCCATACCATCATTCTCCTGTTGATTCACATGCCCATTTCTAGGTCTTTAAAGTCAGTTTTTTTTTGAAGTTTTGTGATCTCTTTTGACTTTATTATATACATTTACAGATTACATAGTGTTCTCCTTGCTTGCTCATTCCATAGACTGGGGGAGGCATTTTTTCCAAATCACTAGGTCCTTTGAGAAGGATCTTTTAAAATTTCTAATCAAAATTGCCATCTGAGCTCTTTTGGTTAGTGCCCTCAGCAAATATTCACCTTTTCCCTAATTTTGAACTCTGCTCCTCACTCAGTTTCTCTGATCTGAGGTATATGATTCTGCCAATATTCACTTTTCTAGAAGCTCTGCTCTTCTCGTCTCCTTTCTCACTCTTCTCTCCTATCTTTAGGATTAAAGGATGTGTGAGTAGAAGGGATCTCAGATAAGATCTTTGGGCTAGTACTTGAGGTCTCTTCCATTCATTCCAAAACCTGAATGTTCTTTACATTGTTCTTAATGGCCTTCTAAGTTGATTCTCCAGCCCCAACAGTCTCCCAACCTTGGAGATGCTTCTTTCCCTTGAGACCTCTCCTCTGATTCAGGAATGCCTGGCTTGGACCACTTCCATGGCGTGTCTGGGCCAGCTATAATTACTTCACTGTTGACTCCATTGTTGATTCTCTGAACTTCTCTACTTCTTCTCCATTATCACTCCCAGTATCACTCTCATTCCAACACCCTTTAAGGGTTATCTTCTCCCTTGAAATATAAGCTTCCTGAGAGTGAGGACTACCTTTTTTGCTTGTGTATGTGTTCATCGCCCGTTTATAGTGCCTGATACACAGTAGCACTTATTAAATGCTTTATATATCTACCTACCTCTTCTTTGTCCCAAATCTTTCTCAATGGAACAACTCTTCTTCTTGTCTCCCTAACCTCTCTCTACCTACATTTCATTTCAGTATATCCCTCTCCTACCTTTTCATATAACTTTCTCTTCTTAACATTTCCCCAATATTCAACCAGAGATTCTGCCTCTCTCCTTTCTTCTATGGATCACATTTCCTTCTTGGGGAACCACATAGTTCAAATAACAAGAGTATATTGAGAAAGCATGCCCAGATAGCATAAATCCAAGAAAATTCTGAACAGGAGAGTAGAGGGCAAAGGGCAATAGATTTGGCCTCAGAAGACCAAACATCAGATTCCAGCTCTGCTCATTAGGAGATATGACCTCTCTGGTCCCAGGTTTCATTAAGTGGAAAAAAAAAAAAAGGGATTAAGCCAGTTGGTCTCTAATGTCTCCTGTGCCTTTATATCTGATGATCTTATGTCACATACTGTTTTCCATTAAAACATTTTAAAATATATGAATATTTTATCCCATTTATAATTTATTGCCTTTCTCCTCCTGCTTTGGAACTGTCCCTCAATGTACCATCACTTTGGAGAAAAGGCAGTGTTTTGACTCAATGACAAGCTGGGCTGGAAGGAATAGGAATAATTGAATAGAGGTAATATGGGGTAGTCTCACTGAGTTAAAGGAGACCCTCCCCAAAGGCAATTCCCCATGACACGGTTCTTCCACACTGACGCCATGACAAATTTAATAAAAGTAGTTGGTCTGAGGGAAGACAAACAAAATATAAAGTCATAGCCAGCTAAGAGTGTGGAGCCACATATATACTCAACTGAGTAAGGATAGAAAATATAGAGATGACAGCTCCCCCTCCCCACCCCCTTTTCTCTTAAGTAAGAATACTACTGGAAGAAATAGAAATTTCACATGTAGGAACTAAAGTGAAGAAGTTTGACTAGAACAGCCCTAAGGTAGCTTCCAGCTTTAAAACTATGATCCTAAGAAATAACACTGTCAATATAGCTCTGTGTTTCCTAGAGGATTATGTCTAGTTTTAAGCCTGTGGTTTAAGAAAAGTGTAAAAGTACTCTCCTTAAACTTGGCTGGAGACTTCAGCTTAGACTCAGAAAAAAACATTGAGAAAAGAACAATGAAAATGTAGCAAGTTTTGGAAAAAAGGCCCCATGGAACAAGTCTAAAGGAAGAGGGGTTTTTAAGTTTTGGGCGATATGATGTGGAAAGAGATTTGGGTACAAGTTTTTGAGTATCAAAAAATATTATTTATGTAATTGAACAGTGATGTCAAACAGAAACGGGGGCCACTAGTCCATATTTAAAGATCCCTTTGGGCTACATATTGTGCTTGTTCAGTCATTTTTGAGGCATATCTGATTCTTCATAACTCCATTTTGGATTTTCTTGGCAAAGATATAGGAGTGGTTTTCCATTTCCTTCTCCAGCTCATTTTATAGATGAGGAAACTGAGCCAAACAAAATCAAGTGACTTATCCAGGGTCACGTAAGTGTCTGAGGCCAGATTCGAACTCGGGAAGATGAGTCTTTCTGATTCTAGGACCAGCATTCAGTGGACTATGATGCCATCTAGCTTCTCTGGGGTATATATTAACTTAGTTTTAAAATGTAATATTGGGGGCAGCTAGGTGGCTCAGTGGATTGAGAGCCTAGCTCTCTCCCCATTGGCTAACCCTTACCACTCTTCTGACTTAGAACCCAATACACAGTACTGTGTAAGACAGAAGGTAAGAGTTAAAAACATTTTTAACCAAAACATTATCTATATTTTACTGTATTTTTATTTATTTTGTTAACTATTTCCCAATTACATTTGAATATGGTTCTCTGAACTAGAGAGCTGGTAACTCTGTAATAGAGATCAAATGTTTTTTTCCATTGAAATTAAAATAAGTGATTTTATTTTTAATCTGGAACAAGAAGGATTAGGAGTCAGACATTAAAAGGCATCTGTGCCAGGGTTGTAAAGTAATGCATTATGGAGAGTAGTCATGGGAAACCTCTTCCCAAAGGTGTTAAAGAAAAGGGTCGATTGTCATCAGGCTAATAGATTGGGCCAGCTCTTCAGGAAGGAAGGATGACAAGGGAGTTGAACTGTCAAAGTCACGTTTTCTAAATACACATAAAACCAGACTGTATTTGCTGGCAGCATGGGATCGTAGATGAAGTCTGTAAAGCCAGAAAGCTCTGGTTTCACATCCTGCCCTCTAAAACATCCTGACTATGGAACCCTGGGCAATTTCCTTAACTTCTCAATGCCTCCCTCCTTGGAATTCTTCAAAGATTCTAAATTGAAAAATGCCATTCTGCATCCTTAAGGAGAGTTTGCTTTTGGGATTTTCCCTGCATCAATGAAAAGGCTGATTTTTTTGCCCCCTTTTCCCCCATTCACCAAGACAGGGCTCATTGGAAACAACCCTGATAGGATAGCTAGGTAGCAAGGCAAATAAAAAGCCAAGTCTAGAGACAGAGAGGTCCTGGGTTCAAATACGGTCTCAAATATCTGCTAGCTGTGTGACCTTGGACAGGTTACTTGACCCCAACTGCCTAGTCCTTACCTCTCTTCTAAGAACCAATAGTTAATATCAATTCTAAGACAGAAGGTAAGGATTTAAAGAAAGAAGAAAGAAAAGATGTTTATTTTGGGAAAATGGAAGGCAAAAAGAGAAGAGGAGATAACAAAGGATGAGATGGATTGGATAGATAGTGTCATGGAACCTTCAACTTGGATAGACTTCAAGAGATAGTGGAGGATAGAAGGGCCTGTCATGATACAGTGGATGGGGACAGAAAGACGAGAAAGAAAGGGTCAGCCGTAACAGAACAACAATCACAAAAAACAAAACAAAACAAAAAAAACCCAACATGAACAGAAGCTAGGTGGAATAGGCGGCACAGTGTCTAGAGTGCCAGATCAAGAGTCAAGAAGACATCTTCATGAGTTCAAATCTAGCCTCAGACACTTATAGCTGGGCAAATTGCTTTACCCTGTTTGCCTTAGTTTCCTCATCTGTAAAATGAGCTGGAGAAGGAAATGGAGAACCACTCCAGGATCTCTGCCAAGAAAAAAAAAGAGAGTAACTAAGAGTCAAACATGACCCAAAAAATGACTGAAAAACGTGACCAGTGCCACCAGGCAACACCATAAAAATGGTTAAGAAATAGATACAGTAATAGAAGGGACCTCAGAGGTCATCTCATGCAATCTTACTGGTTTTTCAGATGAGGAAGCTGAAGCCCAAGTTAATTAACTGATCTGTCCAAGGTCATGTCAGATTCTATTTGCATGACTTAAAAATCAGCACACAGAATTTTTTAACCCCTACTTTCTATCTCAAAAATAACTCTAAGGCAAGGGCTAGACAAATGGGGTTAAGTGACTTGCCCGTGGTCACACAGGTAGGAAGAGTCTGAGGCCAGATTTGAACCTAGGTCTTTCCAACTCCAAGACGGTGCTCTATCCCCTGAGCCACTTAGCTGCTCCCATCATATAGGATCTTAAGGAAAGGGAAGTTATTTCGACAATGTCTAAACTAGGTTGCTCCAGCGCTCCCAGGCTTCTTACCTCCTAAGCTGCTGGTTCTCACAGTTTATGATAAAAGTTAACTATCCAGCACAAAAAAATTATACGTAGCAAATCAACCTTCATTACTGGACATGATCTTTGGGACAGTCATCTCCCAACTATTAGAGAAGCCTCATAATAATGTCAAATGTTTACACAACCTATAGCGGTGAGAAAATTAGAAATGCTTTTGGCAATAAAGCTGGATAGCTCCAAATCAGAAAATAAGCAGATTAAGGTAAGGAAGGGGCAGCTCATAACTAGCTCAGATATTACAGTGCAAGACTTCCCAAATGGTCTAGTTTCTATATGAAGGGATTTATTGAAATATTTTGCAGGTAGGTTATTTGCAAACAATGGTAACTAATTTCACTCTTCCTAATGTTTCTATGCCTCCTACAGAGGAAAATAAAAGTAGTACAATCTAGTAGGGTTGTTAAATTTAGGGGTTCTCATTTGCAAAGCTTAATTATAGGATTCGGCTCCTATGTGTAAGAGAATGAATCTGTTAAAGCAACCTAGAGCCTTGGGTATGTTGAATGTTCTTGTACACGTAGTTGCTTGTAGGTATTTGAAACAATGAATGTTGCTTAAACAAAAAGGAGCGAAAAAAATAAAGGAATAAGGAATGATTGAAAAACTAACCAAGGAGGCAGGTAGGTGACTCAAGGGATTGAGAGCCAGACCTAGAGACTGGACATCCTGGGTTCAAATGTGACCTCAGACACTTCCTAGCTGTGTGACCATGGGCAAGTCACTTAACCCCCATTGCCTAGCCCTTGTTATTTTTCTGCCTTGGAACCAATACATAGTATTAATTCTAAGACAGAAGGTAAGGATAAAAATTTTTTTTTAATTAGAAAAAGAAAAAAGAAAATAAAAACCAGCCAACCATGATTAGGTAATGATGAAACTATCAGGCAAATTAGAAGATCCAGTGCATTTTTTTTATCCACTTCCCTGGTCCTTCCATAAATTTTGAAGGGACACAGTAGAAGCATTTGTGCCCCTCTACATAATCATTTTCACTTTTTTAGCTAATAAATAGATCAAATCCAAGAGCCAAAGCAATTATGAGATAAAAAAATCTAATCCCAACTATATTTAATTGAGAATGAAATAAGTAATGGAAAAGAAAGACCAAAAGGATATGGTTATGTTCCATTATCTATAGGGTTTCCCGATAAATTGTGTGCTTGCCTTGATGATAAATACTCCTTATAATCTCTTCTGCATATCACCTTGCTAACTGCAAACTGTGACTCACTAGCCAATTTTTCAGAGTGCCACTGGTCTGAAGTTAAAGAAAAGAAAAACCAACCCATAGCATACTTTCTGGACTAGGGGAGGAGGGAAGGGAAATGAAAGAGATGTGGCATCCTTTCAGATGCACCCACCAGATTTATACCTGGTTCCTTCCACCAGGGTAATTCATAAGGTTCCTCTGACCGTCGAAATATGATGAAACACATTGCTAGGACAGTTTTTCACCCGAGGCAGAGGTAGCAACCACAAAGAAAAACTGAACATGAAAGGCAAAGACACAAGTCAAACCAAAAAGGATTCTTTTTCTCTTTTTGCAAGAATGTGTCATGGAAATAAGCTTAAAATAAACCTGGGAGTCGTTTTTGCCTAAGCAGGTGCATAATTATGGTATCACGGGGATGTAAAAGTTCCCTCTAAGTTAAGGGATCTCTCTTTTTTCACAAGCAATTTTCACATTATGGAACATGGTTGCAGACTTCAGTGATTCCAACCCTTTGTAAAGTCTTGAATAATTTCAATTAGACAGAAAAGAAACTTTTCTGCTGTCACAATTTCACCAGATTTGGGGAAAACCAGAATGAGTTTTAACAAAGGAAGTCTGTACTTAAGAACAATGATAACAACTATTTACATATATGTGTGTATGTATACAATATGTGTACATATCTGTAGATTCATGATAGGTATGCCTCCTTCTAAATATTGGCCTCTCACTTAGCCAATATGGTCTCTTACTTAGCCAATAGGGGATGTAGTAAAAAGATTAAGATGAATTAATGTCCTGATTTTCAAAAAAGGAAAAAAATAAAGCCTGAAAAGTGATAAAAAAGGGGGGTGGGGAGGAAGATTGACAAATATTGGAAATTACTGGAAAACAAGTGTATTAATGCACTATTAGTGGAACTGTGAATTGGTCCAGTCTTTCGTGAAAGTACTTTGGAACTAGAAGAAGCTAGATGGCTCAGTGGATAGAATGCCAGGTCTAGAATTGGGAGATCCTGGGTTTAAATGGGTCTTAGGCACTCCCTACCTGTGCACCCTGCCTAGGCAAGTAATTTATCCCATTTGTCTGGCCCTTGACTTTCTGTCTTACATTTCTTGCTAAGACAGAAAGAAAGGGCTTAAAAAAGTGAATTTGAACAATTTAAGAACTCTGACCAGGGCAATGATCAATCGTGATTCCAGATGACCAATTACAAAGAATATTACTAACCATCTAACTAACTTGCTAATAGAGAAGGGATGGAATAAACATGCCAAGTGAGACCCATTTTTTGACATGGTTAGTATAAGAATTTGTTTTGTTTGGACCATGCATATTTGTTATAAGGGTTTTATTTTTTCTTTTCCACTTGCCCCCCAACCACATGAAGGTAAGAGAAAGAAGGGAAAGAAAATAAATGCTTGTTAATTGAGGGTGGGGGGAATCATTTAAAGACAAGAGAGGTATAGACCAGCCTTTGATTCCTGGGAAAATTCTAGAAAAAAAGTCAGTGAATAATTCATGATTAATGGACATTTAGAAAGGAAAGTTATGATTTTTTAAAAGCTGGCATGGTTGTATCAAGAACAAGTCATGGGAATTCTGAAGGACTTATGACAAAGAATGCTTTCCACATCCGGAGAAAGAACTATTGGAGTTGGAATACAGATCAAAGCATATGGTTTTTCACTTTAGTGTATTTGTGGTTTTATTTAGGGTCTTGGTTTTATATGTGTATTGTTTTACAACAATGACCAAGATGGAAGTATGTTTTGCATAATATGTGTATAACCCAGATCAAATTGCTTACCATTTCTGGGAGCAGAAAGGGAAGCGAGGGTGGGAGACAATTTGGATCTTACAATTTTGGAAAACATAAGTCAAAAGTTGTTATTACATGTAAATAGAATAATACAATTTTTAAGAAAAGAACAAGTCATGGACTCATGACAAAAAAGGACAACCATACAAGAAGCTAAAAGAGTCCAAATGCAGATTGAATCATGCCATTTTTCACATTATTTCCTCCATAAATTTTTCTCTAGTGCCTTTCTTCACAATATGATGAAAATGGAAATATGTATTGTATGATAACATATGCACAAACTATATCACAAAACCTGCTGTCTTGCCAAGGGCAGAGAGGTGGGAAGGAGAGAAAATGATTATTAAATGTCAGAAAACTATTATTAAAAATTGAATCGACATGTAAAAAAATTTTAATTAAAAAATAAAGTAATGCCACATTAAACTCATTTCCTTTTTAAAAATAGGATTACAAAACAAGTAATTGAGATGAATGCTGTGACTATAGTTTACTTAGATTTTAGCAAAATTTCTGATAAAATCTCTCTATTATTCTTGCAAAGAAGAGAGAGATTGATTAAATGATAATATAATCTGATGGATTCACTACACTTTGAATGGCCTGACTCAAAGTGTAGGTGATAATGGCTTAATGTCAATGTGCCAGGATTTATGTAGCAGAGTACCCCAGGGATCTGCACTTGGCCCTTTACTGTTTACAATTTTATTAATGATTTGGATAAAGGCATAAATGGCTCTTCAAACTGACAGATGACATGAGATGGAGAAAGATAGCTACCACAGAGGAGGATAGAATCATAATCCAAAAAAACGGATCTTGAAAGGCTAGAGCATTGGGTAGAATCTAATAAAATGAGGTTCAGCAGGGCTAAGTACAAAATCTCGGGAGGTATGATTAGACAGGAGTTGTTCTTAAGAAGATCTGGAAGTTTTAGTGACCTATGAGGTCAACTTGAGTCATCAGTGTTTGATGGGGTAGCCAAAAAATAAAAATAAAAAAATTATAGTCATTGGGATCCTAGGTGCTTGGGAAAAGCTGTATTCTATCCTCATCCAGAGTAATGTGTTCCATTCTGACCTTGATAAACTGGAAAGTGTCTAGAGGAAGTCAACTAGGATGGTTAAAGGCATTGAGTTATGAGTTCTTATTTTGATCAGCTGAAAAAAAAAGGCTTAGCATTCTGAGCTCATGAAGATGTGATCTCGGGGTAAGGAAGGAAGTGGGAGTGAGGGTTTGTGACTTGATGGTTCTACTTAAGTATCTGAAGGGTTGTCTTTGTGGAGGAGGGATTAGACTTCTGTTTGGACCCAGAGGGCGGAACAAAGAAGAACGGGTTTACAAAGAGGTCATTTCATGCTAGATGTCATCCAAAAAAAAATTCCTAATTAGTTGCCTGAAAGTGAAATGAGTTGTATCTAGAAGTAACAGGTAAACTTGTCCCTTAAGAAGTTTTCAAAGCAGAGATTGAATGGCCATTATTGGGTGTATTATGGTGGAGATTCCTTCCGTGTCTGTTTCACGCTAGATAGCCATGCATGGGAAGCCCAGAGAAGATAAGACCTCTGGCGCAATGGCCTGCCAAGCCCTTTTCAGGGCTGCTCATCTTTCTTTGACCACCTGTTACCCAGCTCTCACCTGTGGCTCTAAGAAGCTGTAGCATGCACAGCTGACATACTCTAGTAAAATACCTTGGCAGGTGGGCTAAAGCACGCTGAGGGGAATCAAAAGGATTTGAAACTCATCTGGAAGTTAAGGGGTGTCTACACCAGGCACATATAGACTTCCTCAGATGGAAAGGGTGGAAGAGAACAATTTGTTCCAACAGCCACAAAGGCAGTGGAGGCAGGTCCCGGGAAGCACTTAAGAGCTTGATTAGACATCAAAACAGCCATGGTGATCTCCTTCATCCTGGGCCATCAGTCATCCTGCCACTGGATCTCCATGACTCTGGAAGAGAGAGTGAAGCTGACGACTCTGTGCCACTCTAACTTAAGCCCAATTCATGCACGAATAAAGACATTAGCATGTGATGTCACTGGTCATTTTTTATGATAGTAGTGTGTTTTAATTTTTGTCGATTGATTGATTAATTAAGAATATTTTTCCATGATTCCATGATTCATGTTCTTTCCCTCCCCTCCTCCCATCCTCCTCCTATAGCCAAAGCGCAATTCCACTGGGTTTTACAAGTGTCATTAATCAAAAACTATTTCCATATTATTAATATTTGCATTAGGGTGATCACTTAGAGTCAACATCCCTAATCATATCCTCATGGAACCATGTGATCAAGCAGTTGTTTTTCTGCTGTGTTTCTGCTCCCACAGTTCTTTCACTGAATGGGGATAGCATTCTTTCTCGTAAGTTCTTCTGGATTGTCCTGGATCGTTGCATTGCTGCAAATAGAGAAGTCCATTACATTCGATTGTGGCCGCTGGTCATTTTTGAAAACAAAGGATGAACAACAACAGATTAGACTAGACTCTGATGGAATTCTTTAGAGAAAGAAATCGGCTCAGCTCTCCCATTACCTTAAATTGTTTCAGCCAATATCAGGCAACCTAAACTCTGGGCACTCTTAATAGTTGTGTATGTAGCCCACTCTGGAACATACTAGGTATTTCTACACCATCGTCACCAACTTGCCGTTGCTGCCAATGTCTAGCAGTAGAGAGCAGGTAGAACCAGAAACAGTCGGTGATGGGGGCTCCTTCAGGAATACATTAGGTCTTCAGCTATCTCTCCTGCATATCCTGGAACCCACATCATTTCTAGCACAGTTGGTTAGCCCTGACTTCAGAGCACTACCCCAGGGAGTATGGCTTACTTCAAGAAATAGATTCCCTAAAGAGAAGAAGGTCTATGATGAAGAGGAACCTCAGAAAGAGTTTCAAACTCATGTCCAAGAAAAGGATCCACAATTAAACTAGAGATCTTTTTAGGCCTCAGTTTTCTAATCTGTAAAATAAGAATTGGACTATATCCAAGATGTTGAACATGTAGCCACCGAGGTTCAAAACTATTGAGTATAGCCCAATTCAGATTAAAATGTAATTGGAATGGGGTCAGCTAAATGACTCAGAGGATAGAGAGGCAGGCCTGGAGACAGAAGGTCCTTGGTTCAAATCTGATCTCATATACATCCTAGTGTGGGACCATGCTTTGGAAATGATATTTAATATCAATTCTAAGATCGAAGATAAAGTTTTTAAAAAATTATTATGTAATTGGGAAATATAACAAAAAATTAAAATAATGGTTTAAAAAATTTAATGTAATTAGGAAATATTACAAATAAATTATAATAATGCTTTAAAATTTTAATATAATTGGGAAATATAACAAAAAATTAAAATAAAGGTTAAAAATTTTAACATATTTGGAAAATAAAATAAAAAATTAAAATAAAGGTTTAAAAAATTTAACATAATTGGGAAACATAACAAAAAATCAAAATAAAGGTTAAAAATTTTAATGTAATTAGGAAAAATAACAAAAAATTAAAATAAAGGTTTAAAATTTTTAATGTAGTTAGGAAATATAACAAAAAAATAAAACAAAGCAGAACGCAGGTAATATTACATTTGAGAACTAAGTTAAAATGTAGCTTAACAGGGATTTGTATGTATAAATTACTGGTCTTCATTTCTATTGGAGGGCAGCCAGGTGGTACAGTTGAAAGAAAACTGAATCTGGAGTCAGGAAGATTCATCTCCCTAAATTCAAATCTGGATTCAAATGATTACTAGCTGTATGACTCTGGGCAAGACATGTAACTTTGTTTGCCTCAGTTTCCTCATTCGTGAAATTGAACTGGAGGAAGAGACAGCAAGCCACTCCAATATCTTTGCCAAGAAAAATCCCAAAAGGGATCCCAAAGAGTCAGATACAACTGAAATGACTGAATACATTTCGGTTTGTGTTTGATAACACTAGCCTGGATAAACTCTAAGATCTCTTTTAGCTCTAAATATGTAATCTTATGAAATAACAAATAACTCAGAAAGACACTAATCGATCCCACCCACCCAAACTACTTGGACATTAGCTGTTCTAGTGCTTCAGAGAAGGGGGAGATCAGCTTGGGTTGGAACATTTGGATAACAGTTCATAGAGAGGAAGGAGCTTGAACATAACTCGATTACAACAGCATTTCAGCAAGAGAGGAAAGCAACCAAGGTGGGCAGAAATGTCAGGAACAAAAGTTTGAAGACAATACTGAATCTGACATGTTTTCAAGGCTGTGAGACTTTTCTGATATAAAACAACTCGAGACAAGAAGCCCTCTCCAACCCTTCTCAGTTCTAGAGTCTTCCCATTGTTAATTATTTCCTAGTTATCCTTTCTATAATCTGTTTGGACGTATTCACTTGCATGTTGTGTCCCCCATTAGATTATAAGCTTCCTGGGGAGAGGGACTGTATTTTGCCTATTTTGTATCTCCAACACATCTCAGAACCTGGTCCATAGTAGGCACTTAATAAATACTGATTATTTAAAAACTCTACCAAGCCATTTATTTAGTAGACTCTTAAGAAATGCTTACATAGACTTTAAAGCAGTGCTAAAGATACAAAAGGAAAGAGAAGTCATGGTCTTTGTTTTTAAGGATCTTATCCATACCCTGACATCCAGGAAGATTCAATTCCTATTCACAGAATATTACAGGTCCCTGGGTCCTCAGAGGCTCTCTAGTCCATATCATACGTTTTATTTAAAGACCCAAAAAAGTAGGGTAGCCCACTACCTCCTAAAAAAGCCATTTCCACTTCTCCTTGAATTGCTCGGTTTTATTATCCCAAGACTAAATCTGTATGTTTGCAATTTCCATCGATTATTTTTAGTTCTGCCTTCTGAGACCAAACAGAACAAGTCTAATCTCTCCTCCAAGTGACAGCTCTTCAAATACTTGAAGAAAGCTATTATGTTTCCCCCCTTGAGTCTTCTCTAAGCTGGATTTCCCCAATTTCTTCAGCCTAACCTCAAATAGCATCAACTCAAGGTCATTCGCCCTGCGGGTTGTCCTCTTTTGAACATTCTCTAGCTTAGCAAATATCAATTCTAAAATTTGACACCCCACACTAAACACAATACTCCAGTCGTGGGTCACCACCTTTTTCTAGCAAACTATGTTTCTCGATTCAGTCCAAGTCTGAATTATTTTTCCTGGCATATAATTAACTACCGTATCACACTGTTGATGCATGCAGAGGTTGTAATCTACTTAAAATAGCTAGATTTGTTTTCAGATGTCTATCTGTCTTCCTCCATTCCTTACCTAATAATTTTAGTGCCCTCATCATGTACTGTGACCTTATTTCTCCAGGCTTCTCTCAGGTTCTATTCCTCACTACACTCTACTCCTATGCCCTGAATATACTTTGTCCATTTCCACATCTCAGACTTCATTCACAATATTCTGATACTTCTTTTTTCTTTTAAAGAGTTCGAACAATTCTGTAAAGCACAACTCAAATATCTCTCTCCCCCAATGCAAATAAATATATGTCCAAGAGGATTTCCAAGACTTCTCCAAAAGGATTTCACTGACACCCTCTGCTAAATAACATTTCCTCCTGTGTGTCATGTAATTCTGTTTCATAACTCTCGAATGCATTGAACACATAACATTGTTTAAAACAATAATTTGTATTTGTGTTTTATCTCCTACAAAGGTGTAAACACTAAGAGAGCAAGGAAGGATTGTATTTTATTTAAACTTTGCTATCTTCTCCAATACACAGGGCAGTGCTCTCCAACTGTTTCTGAATGAAGGCATGAATTTAATTGAGGAGAATAATAATACTTATTGGAACATGGAAAAACTTATTAGATATATTTGTTAAAAAGCCTTTTCCCTTTTTTTCCAATGGGGTAAGGAGAGATGGAATGGTAAGGGGCAGAGACAGAATGGCCAAAAAAGGGAGTGAAGTAGGTGGTTATTGGGTTTTTTTTAAGGAAAGAAAAGGGAGAAGAACCCCAAATAAGCATAATGGAATACTCATTAGTTAATTAAGATTTGATTAGGAAATTAGGTTAATTAGTAAGGTCTCTTCTAAGAAGTTCTCCAGCTAGGGAAAGGCAGAATTTGAAGATTTTACCTCAAGAAACAAACTGGAATCTTCATGAAGTTCCTTAAGGAATATTCCCAGAGATGCTTTGCTGGGAATATTGGAGGTTAACTGCCATACTTGGGTTGTCCTCTCAAGAGTAAGGAGGTGAAGGATTGCCTAATTACATAAGTAAGACAACTTTGAAAGCTATTGGTCAATCTTACATACTTAAAAAGAAAAGCAAGCTGTATGCTATTTAGACATGTGTATTCAATTTTTTTCCATTACACTATATTCAAATGGCCATTCAAATTGACATTTGTAAAGTTCAGAATAAAAATAAACATTAAAAAAAAGAAGCATGCTGAGCAGTAGAGGTGCTAAAATAATTCAGAATAAGAGAAAACATTGAATAAGAATTAGGAAAGAAGGTACATAAAGATTAAGTGGAAAAGACTAGGAGGACATGAGACCTGAAAAAAAAAAAAGTAAGATTTAAGTAAATGGAGAACACTGAACTATCTCTAGCCAAAATGAAACAAGATCCTCTCCTAAAAGGCCATCCAATGTGTAATTTGATGTGTCATTTCTAGTGCAAAATGTCACTAAACACCTTATTCAAAGTCTTTCATGTGGTCCAATGAGAAGGCAGGAGCATGAACAAGATAATGATTTTATGCTTATGCCCAAACAGAAAATCTACTCAATGGTCCCAGGATAAAATTTGTTTTAGTGAGACCTAAGAAAAATACATTTCTGCTGAGTGCACAAATTTGGTGGAGAATTTTAAAAAATACTTTCAATACTTTATCGGCTATTAAAATAAAGAATAGGGGAAAACAGCCTGCCCAGAGCATCTACTTTTCAAAAAGCAGTTAATGCTATCAACTCCATCGTATGATTGTACTGAAGATCTGCAAAGATATCTGAACGGTTCTCTGTTAAGCTTAGAAATTTTCAGTACATGCATGCTATCTCGATCCATGTCATTCTATGTTGTTTGTAGTCAGTGAAAAGAATGTTCTGTGTGGCTGCAGGATAGGAAGAACTAGGATTCTCTGGTCCCCACCTTTGGAATACAAGCGTCTGAAGCCCTCTCCATCCACCCTCCTCCTTCTCCAGCTTTACTCTGTAGTCTGCCCCTCAGCTTTGACCAGATGTGGAGCAGATAGAAAGGGAGTCAAGGAGGCTAAGCGGTCCACAGCAATCATTTACCCAACTCCTCCTACCAGATGAAAACTTCCTCTGGACTCCTCCTTTTTTGCTGGGGGGGGGGAAGACACAAGATGGGGAGAAAAAATAATCCATGCTTTTGCCATGCTCTGGGAAGTTATCAAATACAAATCAAATAGATTGTCTTTCCCTTAGCTCCAGATGGGACAAGTCCTGGTGACTTTTTTTTTTTTTTATTTTAAACCCTTAACTTCTGTGTATTGACTTATAGGTGGAAGAGTGGTAAGGGTAGGCAATGGGGGTCAAGTGACTTGCCCAGGGTCACACAGCTGGAAAGTGTCTGAGGCCGGATTTGAACCTAGGACCTCTCGTCTCTAGGCCTGGCTCTCAAACCACTGAGCTACCCAGCTGCCCCCCCTGGTGACTTTTGATAGAGATTCTGTTTTCTCAATTTCCTTCCCAATTCTTGTGTGTCATGTCACACATAGCCTCCTTCTCTATTAAATGCCATTTCCAATAAGGAAGTACCTACAGATCAGAAGTTAAGGTGACTGACCACACTTTTATCTTCTGCCGGTTAACTGGACAGAAATGTAAGCAAGCGTAAAAGAATAGGAAATATTGAAAATTAAGTGGCTCAGTGGATGGAGAGCCAGGCCTGGAGACAAGAAGGTCCTGGGTTCAAATTTGGCTTCAGACATAACCTAGATGTGTGACCCTGGGCAAGTCACTTGACCCTAAACACTTGGCCCTTACCTCTCTTCAGCCTTGGAGCTGATACTTAGTTTCAACTCTAAGATAGAAGGTAAGGATTTTATAAATATAAATAAATAGGTAAACTTGGATTTAACATAAGCTCCCCTTGACAAGGAGGGGAAAACAATAGCAGAAACCACAGTTTGATATCAATTTGCACAAGCAGAAAGTTGAGGCTACAGTAGTTCAGTCCCAACATGCATCTGTCTTTCAGTTTCAGCTTGTTCTCTCAGTGACTTTGGATGGAGACTACAGCAGGAGCAGCTGAATTCTGATGGCTACTCAAATGCCAATAGAACTGGCCTCTACACCCATCCAGCCTATCTCTAGTCACCTCTTGAAAATTCATGAGCCTGGCATTCCATCTCATCCCCATTCCCCTGAGCATATCCCACATCTCCCAAGGGTTCTTCCCTAGGGGACAGCAGCTCTGCCTCTTTAAAGTTTACTCATACAATTTCTAAGGCTCCCAGAGGCTCATGTAGACAGGCATAGAGACTTTAGATCTGCCTGCAAATACTAGTCTCCAGTGACCTGCCACACATTCATTTTCCCTTACTCTTTGTGGGTCCCAGCAGTCAATGAAATAGTTCCCTATGTGGGACATTTTTCATTTCTAAAGCTACCTTTTTCTCAGCTTTATGTCTAGTATTTTATTTTCAAGACTGACATTAAACTCATCCCTAACACCTAGCTCCAGCTCCTCTCTACAAACGCCTTTGGTGAGGATGCTACAGAAGTTTAATTGATCAAAAGAGAGTCACAGAAGGATGAAATTCAGTATTGTGCAGAAATGTATGCTAATGGAAGTACACTAACCATCAAGATCTGGAAAGCACCAGCAAACCGTTGAGTTCATAGAAATGTTCCTCAGCTGGCATTCGAGACGTAGACCTTCACAGGAACAGCCGAATCATTTTGTTTGTTTGTTTTCAAGAAGGCATGGCTTCTTAACAGAAAATCAGAGGAGCCGTCGCTATGAATTTATCCTATATTAAAGCTGTGGGACAAATTACTGTGCTTTCCTTTTCCTCCTGTCCTTCAGCCTGCCATGAAAAGTCTCTTATAACATCACCACTTTTGAATTTTTATATTGGTGCTAATGGATGAATGTGGCAACAAATATACTCCAAATTTCACAAGAATCTCTTGCAAGCAACTTTCTCATCTCTGTCCATCATACCTAGAATCTCATGTTGCCACTATCTATTTGAATCAATGTTCTGTGTCTCCATTACCGTCTTCTATTTGGAGAGAACATTTTCTAGAGAATCTCTGAAAGTACAAGTTGATCTTTTGGAGGGGAATCATATTTAAAGGAAGAACTTTTTACTTTTAATTTTTTTCAGTTAACTTTTTTCTCCTATTCTAAAATCCTCCTTACACTGAGAAAAGAAAAAAAGACAATGAAAATTCATGTTAACAAACATGCAAAGACAAACAAAACAAATCTGCATATTGGCCATGATTCAGAACTGTCTCATTCTGAATCCCTACTTCATCCTTAGTCTTCTGGAATCATAGTTGTTCACTGCATTTATTCACTTAATATTTCAAAGTTGAGGTGGGTAATAGTATAGAAATAGTTATATAGAGAGCATCTTAAAGTTTGGAAATCACTTTATATACATGTCCTCACCTTTAAGCACACAACAGTTTTAAGGCCTTGGGAGTCCAGGTATCATTATTTTTTTATGGATATGATAAATGGATATGAAATAACCCTTTTTATGGATAAGAAGACTGAGATTCAGAAAGCTGAATTAGGTTGTTCATGGCCACACCAGTAACAAGGGTCAAACCTGACATTTCAGTTCAGATCGTTCCAAAACTAAGTCCAGTGCCCTTTCCACTACAGCATAGTAGTTGTTGACTTGGTCATCTTTTGTTTGTTTTTTTGTTCTTGCTTCTGCTGTTGTAGGGAAATGAGGACAATAAATCCCAGGTGCCATCTTATTAAAATAAGAATCCTTCAGGTCTTTGTAATGATGGTCACAGGCAAATTTATCAGAAAGCAAAAGATTATAACCATCTGTCTCAATCATTTGGACAGTGAAGCTACTAAGGATTTATCCTCAGCTCATTTCACACCTGAAAAGAAAACTCAAACCAAGACTGAATGGGGCATCTCCAGTGATGCATGAAAATGAGATGCCATTCAAGCAGAAGATATTAAAGCCAGTATTACTTGGCCAGCAAAAGCCCAACAAAATGCTAATGCTGATTGTCTTTTACATCCGAGATCCAATCTGGACTCCATTAGAACAGTTCTGCCATGATGCCATCAACGATTGTTGAGAAAACACAAATCCAAATCTTTTGAGAATTTGGCTTCTTCCTGCCCTTGATTTAAAAGGTGTAGATAGAAGGCATCATGCCCTAAATGGCTTCTGAAAAAAAAGTCATACTACAATGAGATAATCAGCTGTGATTATGTGAGTGGATAAACGAAGGCATTATTGCAGTAGAAGTTCTTCATGATGCACTTCCAGCCCATCCTTCTAGGCTCATTATTCTCCTTCACTCACTTTACATTCCAGCTAAAATGGACTATTTGGTGTATATACTTCCAGTATCGAGGTTCATGAGCTCCCACTGATGGATTTCCAATTAATAATAAGACAATAAATATGACAAACTTTTAGCAAATGTAGTTATTAAAATAGTAAAGTAAGAACAGTAGTTATAAAATGCTGCCCCCCCATATACCACAATCAATGTGAAGATTGGCCATACAGTTGGAACAGAATAGTAGTGAGGCACAAAAAGATGGAACACATGTGGCCAAGGGAGTTTAGTTCCTTCTCTCCTGAAGTTCACAGCTAGCTCCCTCTTTGGATGCCAAAGCTCGAACTCCTCAAAGCTGCTGTGCCCCTCAAATGATGGCTTCTTTGCACTCATATGTCTGTTTCTTCAACTCTACTTAGAACTCTTTGGAAATGAATTTCTCTCTGCTGGATCATGTGCTTCCCTTTGGGTAAATAGCTTCACTGTTAGACATAACAGCCAAATGGATGAGAGAAAAACAATCCTGCCCTTGTTGCCTTCTCATGGGAGGCCAGAAGTCTCCTAAACAACTGTTTCCACTGATGAAATGGCCATCTACCCAGCAATTCAGCCTTTTAAAAGCCCTGTGGGCATGGCCAAATTTTCAGCCTAGTCAATCTCATGCTGCTTCTCTAAGAGGATCAGAGAAAACTGTTCACCCCTTACCTTGAGCTGGGGTCACCATATATTAACAGATTAAAAGCTCATTATTGGAGATTTTATCCTAGGACTACATTAAGTGAGCCGGGGAAGGAAATAATGCCTCTGTAAGGGGGACAGGAATAACCAAGTAGCCCAGTCCCCAAAATTTGTAAACCAAAGCAAGGTTTATTGAGTTTGCCAACTAATGAGGCTCTCCCAGCTCATAGTAGAGTCACACTGTTCAGAGAGGAAGTGGTGCCTTTTATAGGGCTGGAAAAGAGTGGGGATAGGATATCTGTTTCTAGAGGTCTGGGTCTTCCTAATTATTTGTCCACCGAACCCAGGTTTATGGTGGTTATGCTGTTTCTTGGATCAGGATGAAAAACAGGATATGTTGACATTTTATTCTGGGCTGTTTACAGCTTTTGAATGGGATTTGGGTCAGGTAGCATAATAAGGGAGGAGGCATTAGCAGGTGACAAGATGGTAATGACAGGACCCAGATGTTTTACTGAAAAGATGGTGGCTATCCAAAAGGGAGTGCCCTCATCTCTCCTCCTCACTTCAGAATTTCCAGATTGTTCTCCCTCCTCTTCTTCAAAAGATTTATCTATTCCATATATATATGTATATATATACATATATATACATATATATTCTTATATAAATATTTCATTTATTTTCATTCTTCCTATAAAAATTTGCCATCCCTAGGAAATCAACCAAAATGCTTTTTGGTAAAGTCTGCTTTGCCCAAGTAACACAAAATCTGACAAATAACATTCTTCAACAAGGATAAATACCTACCATAGCTAAGGGGATTAGGGATTAGACTCCTAAAATTAGGGTAACAGAATTTTAATAAGCAGACCTAATCTGACAAAATCTCATATTACCACCTATCTTGATGCTTGCAAAGGCCTTTGACAACCCAAAAGCAATTTAGAAAACAAGAGAGGAAAGAAAAATCAAGTCTCCACACTTAAAAGGGAAGCCTAGTCCCAAAGGAGCTCCTAGAGTACATGGACTTTCCCTAGAGGTCTTAGGAACCATTGACTGGTTAGAAGTCATCCCTTATCCTGTTTTTTTTTTTTTAAAAAAACTTTTCTAATCTTTGATTTATGCACCGATCTTATGTGAACAGACAAGTCTTGGGTGTTCACCCTCCTACTAAGGGACCCTTCTTTTCTGGAATCAAAAAAAAATATTTTAAAGTGTAATGAAGCACAATGTAACAGTTATTATTATTATGCAAAGGTAATGGGAATAGGAAGAGTTTGGATTTGGAGACAGAGGGCTTGGGTTCAAATCCTGTCTGCCACTAGTAAGACTATGGGGATTTGGATCTCAATTTCCTACTCTGCCAAATGAGTTAGCCTAGATAAATTTCTAAGGTCTCTTTCAGTTCATCTTTAAATTGTAAAAATTGTATGAACAAAATGTACTAAAAACAAAATATTTGTACTGTCAGTAGATTTTTTAATTTTTTAATTTTTAATTTTTTTAAATGGCTTATGATTCCATAGGCTTGGATGCTTCCTTCAGAAACAAAGATGCGACCCTTCCATTGCTTAGGAATTAGTCTTTGAGGATTTCTTTATCCAGAAAATCCATCACCTTGTGGCTGACCTGGTAATAGCAGCTGATGGCACAGTGGATAGAGTGCTGACCCTAAAGCCAGGAAGAACAGAGTTTCAATTTGGCCTCAGATAATTGCTAATTGTGTGACCTTGGACAAGTCACTTAACTTCTGCTTACCTCAACTGTAAAACTGGTTGTTGTGAAGATTTAGTACAGTGTCTATGCACATAGTAGGGCTTTAATAAATGCTTATTCCCTTTCCTTTCCCTTTAATGAGCTTTTCTGAATTTAGCTATATTTGGTCTTAGAACAACACACGGCTGCTACTGTTTGGTAATGAAAACTTTGAGTATGGTAGGGTTTGCCAATGCTTCACTGATGGAGCGTTTGAGAATCCCAAACTGCCTCACACAAAAATGAGGCAATTGAGAACAATTCTAGTAGAGACAAATTTAAAAATTCTCAAAATTCCATGCAATTTAATTTAGAGGCAACACAGTCTAGTGGAAAGAATTTAAGATGATAAGAAAACCTTGTTCTGGGTCCAAACTCTGCAGTTTTTAGCAAATCACTTTATCCCTTTATAAGCCCAGATTAGCCTTCTTTTCTTTACAGTGGGGATAATACTATTTGTAGTAGTAGTAGTAGTAGTAGTAGTAGTAGTAGTAGTAGTAGTAGTAGTAGTAGTAGTAGTAGTAGTAGTAGTAGTAGTAGTAGTAGTAGTTGTTGTTGTTGTTGTTGTTGTTGCTGTTGCTGTTGTTATTGTTGTTGCTCAGGTATGTCATGACCCCATTTGGGATCTTCTTGGCAAAAATACTGGAGTCATTTGCCATTTCCTTCTTCAGCTCGTTTTACAGATGAGGAAACAGAGGCAAAGAGGGTTAAGTGAGTGATTTTCCCAGGTCACACAACTAGTAAGGGAATGAGACCCAATCTGAACCAGGTTTGGCACTCTATCACCTGCACTACCAAGTTGTGTAGTGGTAGTAGTGGTTGTAGTGGTAGTAAATAAAAATAATTAGCATGAGTGTATATATATGTATGTATGTATATATATACACATATATATGGTAAAGATGAAAATTAATATTCAATAACTAAATATTATAGTTTATAAAGTTTTATTAATAATAAACTAACATAAAATACTAGAGTGAAAAGGTGCTAAACTAACTTCAGCCGCGCATGTGAAGAAGAGAGAAAGAGGGAGGAGCTACAGAACTTATAAAACAATATGTAACCATGCAAATGTGGAGGCGCAGGTGAGATTAAAGGAAATTCTGGGACTTCTGGGGGATGAAGCCCAAGGTTCAATATATATTATATATATGAGAGAGACAGAGAGACAGAGAGAGAGACAGAGAGAGAGAGAGAGAGAGAGAGAAAGAGAGAGAGAGAGAGAGAGAGAGAGAGAGAGAGAGCGCATTTTTTCAGGCTTTGCAAAGTGCTTTTCTTGTGTTCCTCACAATCCCCCCCCCGAAAGTGCTGTTGTACCCATTTTACAGATAAGGAAATGGGCTCAGAATAAAGTGTCTAGTTTAGGGTCTCACAGCTAATAAGTGAATTAGGCAGGATTTAAACACAGATCTTCCTGCCTCCAAGTTCAGCACTTTATCCATTGAACTACCTCATTGCCTTTTCAGTTTCTTCCAAAGATCAAATCAACACAAAATGTAGAGTATTTTGCAATAGTAAAGCATCACATGAGTTATTATTGTCATGTTCTGCCAACCTTTAAAAAATGATCATATTGATTTTGTTAGCAGTGAGTTGGGGGAGAAGGCATAGAAAACTTCGTGCTGCTCCATGAACACAGGACCTATATTTAGCCCCAAGTGATCATGGAGGCTGGTTGGAGATAGTCTCTACAAAGAATGAGTAAATAGTCTGAGTTTCCCAAATACGTCGATAACCTCAAATTTCTCCAGCACCCAGAATGGATCCATCAACTATTATTATCAAGGAGCCACTCCTTTGTCTACAATTCGGGGCTAGAGGGTGGGCACTTCCTTTAAAATTCAAATATTACTGGACGAGTAAGACTTTCAGTTAGACCTTAATGCTCATTGGGTCATTAGGTTGCTATTGGTGGTGTGTGCTTTATTCCTCTGTAAATGAGGAAGAAGAAAGCTGCCTTACACAGTCATGGTCGTATGCTTGTGAAACCTTGATGGTATCCCTGTGCCAAGCCATTGGAATTGTCTTAGGGAGATTCTAAAGATCATTTGGCAAGGTAAGGTACCAGTTACTGAGGTCCTCCTGCACCCAAACTGCCAAATATTCAACTCTACTGCAAAGGGCTGACCATGTTGTTTGAATGCTAAACACACAGCCAAAAAGACCATTTTACAGAGAGCCCACACAAGACAAGCACTCACACAGAGGTCAGAAGAACCAATGTAAGGACACTCTAAAGGTCTCTCTGGGAAACTTTGGTATTGATTGTCTGACATGGGAGACGATGGCACAGACCATGCAGCATGACATGTCCATGCTAAAGAAGGCGCTGCGCTCTATGAGCAAAGCAGAACTGCAGTAACTCCAAAGAAATATGAGAAATGTAAATGGAGAGGCATCTTCCTCCCAAATGTGTAGATGGGCTACTCGTGACCAACCTTTGATGGTACCGCCTTCTCGAGTTCTGGTTGGTCAGCCACAGTCATAGACACTGTGCCATTCCAAGACCACTAAAACTAAATTCAGAGAAATTAATTAGGAGCAAAGGAAAAAGAATAAGCATTTATTAAGGTCCTACTGTGTGCCCAGACACTGTACTAAGTTCTTTCCTTAAAAATATCTCATTTGGTCTTCACATTGACTTCAACATAGTGATGTCATTTTGGTTCTCTGAGTACTAAGGACAACAATCAACTATACCAGGAGGATGGATGGAAGGAAGGAAGGAAGGAAGGAAGGAAGGAAGGAAGGAAGGAAGGNCAAAGCTGCAATCATTATATCTATTTTATACTGGTTTCAAAGATAGAAAAAAAAACCGTGGGACAAATAAAGTAAAACAACTTTAAAATAAAAGAATATGGTTGCATGGTGTTTGGTTAACCAAAGGACCCCAAACTTGGGGTAAAGTCTTGCTTGTTGACAAAAAATTACTATGTAAACCAGAAAGTAGTCTGGCAGAAATTAGATTTAGATCAGTTTCTCTCCCATTTATAACAATGAGCTCCATGTATATGAATGACCAGGACATAAAAAGTCATCTCAAATCAGAGGAAAAAGCAAAATGATAATTTCTGCAGTTATTGAATGGAAGGAATTCTTGAACAAACCATTAACAAATCAATAACCATTTATTAAATGCCTATTTTGCTCCAGATACTAGGATAAGCTCTGAGGATATGAAGAAAGTTATTGTTACTAAGTAAAATGATTTTTAACAACAAATAGCATTATGACAGGTGTGGGGCACAAGGAAATAAAATCTTAAGTCATTCAAATAAACTATGAGGTAGTAACACGCACAAGAACTTTGGAAATAGGAACAATTAACTTTTTTTTTAACTAACTTTGATTTCATCCAGGATCCCACAATCATCCCATGAGGCAGGAAACCCTATGGAGAAGGAGTCCACCATTCCCACAATTGGCTGCCAACCAACTGTACTCATGGGTGAGTAAGCTCAAAAACTCTGGAAACAGCAATCTTCCCTTTCCACAAAGCATCACTCCTGCTACCAGAATGCCCCATAGGAATCATTCAGGGAACCAGCTCTTCTGGATATCTGACCTGTCAATTGCCTCTGCAGGTTCTATAGTCAGCAACTTTTCAGAAGGCACAGGTTATTGAATATTCAAAACTAGGATGTTCTTCCTATCATGGTCTTTGGCACTTTCAAATTGGTCAACATTCTGTAAATGATTATGAAGCACCCACAATGTGCCAGGCATTGTGCTAGGCTTTGGAGATACAAAGAAAAGTAAAAGATGGTACCTGCCCTCAGGGAATTCATAGTCTGATAAGGGAGACGGAGACAACGTGCAAAAAGTTATATACATAAGAAAAAATATATATCTATGCTTGTTCTTCTATTTGTTTCTTCAGATATTAAGAGAATGCTTTGTAAATAATAAGCACTTGATTCGTGTTTTCTTTTTTCTTTCATTCACATAAAATTATAGTGTAGTGGAAAGAATGCAGGATTTGGAATAAGAAGATCTGCAAACTTTGGGCAAATTACTTCTTATTACTAAGTCTCAGATTCTTCATTTCTAAAATGAACAGATTATTTATTAGATGATCTCTGAGGAAAAAAAAGTACTTTGCTGTTTTATTTAGTCTTTCCATTTGAAATGTCTAGGATTTTAGTGTTTAGAATAAAGAATTTCAGGTTTCTGTTGGCCCAGTGCATTGACAGTATATTTTCCATGATCATCTATCCATGTGTGACATTAAGTTGTACAATGCATCATGCTAAAATGAAATAGGGATATAATACCCCCATTTTTCCCCATTCAAGCAGAAGCCACCAATTTAATTTCATTTATTCTGCATGGGAATGAATGTCAGATTATCTATCAAGGAAAAAAAACCCAATGATTTACCACTGAGACACAATAATACTTTCATTTAATAATAAATTACATTTTCCTTCCTCCTTTTTGAGATTTCATCTACTAAACCCAATTCCTTTTGTTTCCTTGACAATTCCCAGTTATGGTTTAAATGCTTAAGGTTCTGCTTTCAGGATAATGATTTTGGATCCTCATTTTCAATGACAGCAAAAGTTCTATGAAAGTTCATGTGTGCGCCTTGCTCTTTGCATTTTACAAGCACAAAGAAAATGAAATTTGAAAGAAGGTGCATATCCAATTACTAAGAAATGAGTTACAACAAAATGGCACTAAGAGGCAACATAATAAATACAACCTCAATTAAAAGTTACAATAACCAAACAAAGAAGAATTCAGCATTACACATATTAATCACTTATTCAAGAACTAAGCTGAGTGGGTGGTAGAAAAAGGAAGTTATTTTCTTGTTGAAGCTAATGAATCACATTAGTTAACCATAGCAGGGTAAGGGGATCTCCTCTTTGATGAATGGGGAAAAGCTAGAATTCAGGAAAGAACTGTTTTACAAAAATTATCAAAGAGTCACAAAATGTTCTGTTACTGTGAAAACTCTCTGTACTACACTTGCACCAGCACTTGTATGTTGGGTCTACCAGAGGGCAGCTGTAACTACAAGTTCTAGGGGTAACATTGTGGGACTGTAGGGCTGCTAGCACTGTATCTCCTAAGCTTCCATAAAGGCAACACACTTACTCAATTACTTGTATAGCATAGTAAGACCATTAGTAATACATTTTCTCCGTACACTTAGGCTTTACCCTCCAAAAACAAAGTGTCCATATAAAGAGTGGGATCCAATGGTAATGAAGGCTGTGCGTATGATACGTGAATGGCAAAAACATATGATACACGAATGGCAAAAACAGTTTAATTTCTGATACTCCTGGGGCTCTAAGTCCTTTTTCTTTCCATAATATCTTCACAGATATTTTCCTTGAGTGCACCATCCATGCTGGACTAGCCATAGTCCAATTTTCTTCTCTACTGCCAGGTATTACATGCTCAAAAACTGCTTTCTCTCTTAAGTAACTGATTATCTGCATACGTCTAGACTGTATTTCTCAGTGCAGTGTTTCTGACTAGTTAAATAAAGCCTTTTCAAAGCTGCATGGCTGATATGGAAAGAAGGAGATAGAAAATCCCTCCTTGCCACCCAGCAGGGATTACCTTCACTGCCAGCTCTGGGCTTTCAATATCTCTGACACTCAAACTGCTAGACAGAATGTTTCCTGTTCCACCACTAGACACTATGGCCAATGTTAGGCAAGGGAAGAAGGGGGATCTTTCCTCTCTTCCTGTAGAGCTCTTACTACCTTGAGCTCCTTAGCATTTAGTTATTTAAAGCCCCCTCTGGCGCTGTTCTCTTCTCTGAACTTCATCAGGTAGGTATTCAAACAGCTTAAAGAGCTATCAAGTTGTAGTCCTACCTTTACAACAGGCTCAAGACCTCATTGAGAGCTTTTAATTATAAGTCTTCTATGACTACATCAACTGGAGAGGGAGTGGGGTTCACTTACATCAATAGACATCTGTCAAGTGCATAGCCTAAAGCAGTGGTTCCCAAACTTTTTTGGCCTACCGCCCCCTTTCCAGAAAAAAATATTGCTTAGCACCCCTGGAAATTACTTTTTTTTAAAATTTTAATAGCAATTAATAGGAAAGATAAATGCACCTGTGGCCATCACTGCCCTCCTGGATCGCTGCAGCACCCACCAGGGGCAGTGGTGCCCACTTTGGGAATCATTGGCCTAAAATAACCACTGCATTTTTGAAAATGTATATTTTGCCACTTTGAACTGTGGTATAAGCCTCCTTGAGCATTCACCAGAGCCCTCTTTCCTTCCTCCCTCCCTCCCTCCCTCCCTCCCTCCCTCCCTCTCTCTCTCTCTTTCTCTCTCTCTCTCTCTCTCTCTCTCTCTCTCTCTCTCTCTCTCTCTCTCTCTGTCTGTCTGTCTGTCATCCCTTACCTTCCATCTCAGAATCAGTACTGTGCATTGGTTTTAAGGCAGAGGTGTGGTAAAGGCTAGGCAATGAGGGTTAAATGACTTGTCCAGGGTCACACAGATAAGAAGTATCTGAGGTCACATTTGAACCCAGGATCTCCCTTCTCTAGAGCCAGGTGGTTCTCAATCCACTGAGCCCCCTAAGCTGCCCTTTTCAAAAGTCCTATACCATAGTGCTTTAAAATGAAAAGAAAATCCTATATATGTATGTATTAGCCAGTACAGAAAAGAATTGGCTGATAAGTTGGAATCAGAAGACGTCCTGTGCAGTGACAAAGCTACGTAGTTGATGCAGAAGCATCCTCCTTTCCATCCAGCAGGGATGTCATCCCCTGGCAGCTCTGGGCTTTCACTCTGTCCAGCCCTCAGACTGCTAGATAGGATGTTTCCCGTTCCACTTCTAGACACCATGACCAGTGTAGGAGAGGGAAGGAAGAAAAAGACAACACTTCCTCTCTGATACCGTGTGACCATGGGCAAGACATTCAATCTCATTGGGCTTAATTTCTTCTCTCATAAAGTAGATATTATACTTGAATTAACAAGCTCGTTGGACTGTCATGAAACGTTTTCTAAAGTAGATTACATGTGAACTCATAAATTTCTATACATCCCAACAGACACGTTACATTTGTATAAATAAACAGGTATGTATATATGTAAAACTATATTGTGGTATGTATATTGCAGAGTATTACCTAAGTGTGGGATGTTTTTATTATTAAAATAGCTCACATTATAGTAGTATCTTATTATACAGGATGTAAAAACATCACTTTCAGATTCCAATAAAAAATCTCTCAATGAAGAAAAAATAAAACACATTTTTCGATTTTCAAGTTGGCTTCCCTTCAGACGGGGGCCTTCCGGATCATGTCAAAACACTGCTCTGTCTCACTTTAAAATTATATCCAAAGCCTATCTCTTCTAGGAAGCCTTAAAGTCATAAGTCCCTCACACCATGGTTTCTACACTGTAGCTACTGCTGTTTTCTATCTTTGCTGCTTTTTGCCTTCAGATTATGAGCTTTTCAGAAAGGAGATTAGTTTATTCTAAAATACCACATGTATTTTCAAATAATTAAGTGATAATAGAAAAAAGTTGCTTCCAGTGAATTTCTAAGACTGATATATAGTGTTTTTTTTAAAAAATCTTTTTTACCTTCCATCTTAGATTCAGTACTGTGTATTGGCTCCAAGGCAGAAGAATGGTAAGGGTAGGCAATGGGGGTCAAATGACTTGCCCAGGGTCACACAACTGGGAAGTGTCTGAGGCAGATTTGAACCCAGGACCTCCCGTCTTTAGGCTTGGCTCTCAATCCACTGAGTCACCCAGCTACCCCCAAAATGCAGTGATTTTATAGTAAATAGGCCCCAAAAATTGCTGTAGGCCACATACAAATATCTAATTGCCTAGAATGAAGGTGATCCAGCTGCTGGCCATGAATGATCATGGTGTAGGAATCCCATGAAATTATATTCCTGATGATATGTATTAGAGGAAGTCTCTAATCTTGATTGCAATGGTTGGAGATCATATCATGACACTGATAAGATAACGTCTCTTCCATGGATAGCATAGTGGAAAAAGCAGTGAACTTGGGACTCAGAAATCTGAGTTCAAGGAACAGTTTTGCTCATTGCCTGAAGTATCATCATGGAGACTAATTTCGCTTTGCTCTTTCACACCCTCAGTTGTCTCTCACCTCTGACTGTAGGGCTAAAGGGTAGCGCAATAAACTCCTCCCCTCTCTTGATAGAGGGCTCAGAATTTTCCAGTTAACTTCATTTCCCATTAACTGTTCTTGTTTTCAACTCCAGTGATCTACATCTCTATGATTGGATAGTCCAAAAGGCTTTGACCTCTCCCTACTGATAGAAGGAATCTTCAACTACAATAACTTCTGAAGACAAGTCCCTTATTTTTAATAGGTGTCAAGCCACTATTATCCACAAGAGGGAAATTACAGATCCCAAAAATCATTTCATGATTTTAGCAGCCCACTGATTTCAAATCTGTTGCTTTTTTCATTAACTCATGCCATCCATATTAAGAATTCTTACTATCTGTGGCATTTATTTAATTTTAATGGACAATTATTAAGTTGCTTTTTAATTCTTAGGCTATATAATAAGGGAAAAGACAAATACTTGCAAGGACCTGGCACGTGCACAAAATCTTATGAGCCCCATAACAAATATTCTCCCAAATAGTAAGAAAACTTTAATACTTTAGAAAAGTTCCTATCACAGCAACAAACTATGATAGTTCTTTTGTTCAGTCAGTTTTCAGTCACATCTAATTCTTCATGATCCCATTTGGAGTCTTCTTGGCTAAGATACTGGAGTGGTTTGCCATTTTCTTCTCCAGTTCATTTTAGAGATGAGGAAACAGAGGCAAACGGGGTCAAGCGACTCGTCCAGGGTCACACAAGAGTCTGAGGCCAGGCGTGAAATCAGGTCTTTCTGACTCCAAGCTGGAGCTCTATCTACTTTGACAAATAGCTTCCCATGATACCGCTACACAAATGCATCAAGGCTCTATAACTGTCTCTGTAGAGAGTTCCTAAGCTAATGGAACAGTACTGTTTTATGTCCAAAGAAAAAGAGCTTGGAGGTGGGATTCGAACCCAAGGCTGCCTGACTGTGCAGAGTGCTCAATATCCACTCTGCCATGTTGTTCTAATCTGCTGCCTCAAACCAAAACCGTTGTTTAAACACAAGACTTTTTACAGAAATTGATTATGGCAAATATGCATGTGAAAGAATTCTTTTAAAAAATCATTTGTGCATAACTACAAGAATTTAGCAAAAGTTATGCTAATGGAACAATGGACATATGCTGACTTTAACTATATGCATTGACTGTACAGAGAAAGCATAGATGTGGATAGAAACTTGGCTGAAAAGAGGAATATCATATCAAGAACATGGATCTCTACGAAGGAGTCCCGACTTTGGTACCCATAGCATCTTATTAGATTAGCTTTGATGCAGAAAGATAAGAGGCACACCCATATATTTTTCTGATATCTCTATAGAAAAAGAAATCAAAGAATGCAGCTTTCACATGTTTTCCTTAGAATGATTTTGTCATAATGTAAATTTCAGGTTAATTGACTCCCTCTGCTGGTCAAAGACTAAACTTTTAGAAAATCGCTTCTTTTCTTAAAATTTTCAGGCTTTCCCTACAGGATCCAATCTCTACAATTTGTTAATTGCTTTCATGAAGATAAATAAATGCCATTTAGTAATATGAAAACCAATCATTTAATTAATAGGACATTTCAGTCATCGAACATTGATGGATAATACGAAAGGCAAGTCAATGGGATGTTCTGAATGAGAACAGAATGAAGAATAAAACTTGGTTGCTACAACTTACAAACAGGAAGCCTAACAGCTTCTTGTGCTGGCATAAATAACAAGTAATTTTGCTAATAAAATGCAGAGAAACCTGTTTACTAGGACTCAGTCAGCAAGGAAGGCATAACTCACAAGCTAATGGTCCTAAATACAAGACTGAAACCACTTCTTCTTGCCATAAAACCCCAACTCTTGTAATTAAAAAGGACTGAAACATAAATAACACTTGATGAACAAAAGAACAGACTAGAACGCACTTAAAATATTAATGTAATTATTTACAAAACAGAAAAACAGCTTATAATATACTCAGAGGTATTTGAAGGGGAAGAGGAGCTAGGGCCAGAAGCATTACTAATCACTAAATTCCATTTTTAAGAGTCTTCCAAATGATTTTGATCTTCCAGGCTACAAAGGGGGGAAAATAAGAACATATACACCAGGTCCAGCTATTTGTATTCTGGAAAAACAAAGCATGGTATTTGTAAAAATGCTAGATGCCGCACTATGGTGGGTGATCCCCAAGTATTATAGTTTTGTCTTTAATTAATTAACAAGCATTTATAAAGAGCCTTCAATGTGGCAGCCACTGTGCTAGGAGCTGGGGAAATCAATGAAAAGGAAACCATCTTTATCCTAAAGAGCTTATTAAAATTCTCCTGAGGTTGCCTAGCCCTTACCACTCTTCTGCCTTGGAACCAATACACAGTATTGATTATTGATTCCAAGATGGAAGGAAGGGTTCTATTAAAAAAATTTTTTTAAATAAATTCTCCTGAGGAAAACTATATGTACATGTGTGTAAGTGTGCATGCATACAAATATTTTATCCCCAGATACACATCCACATAAATACATACTATATATGTACACATTATACATGTGCATGTGTTTTCAAAATATACCCAAAATAGAGGCAGGTAGGTAGCTCTAGTGAACAGAGCTCCAAGCCCGGAGATCAGAGGTTCTGAGTTCAAATTTGGCCTCTGACACTTCCTAGCTGTGAGATCCTGGACAAGTCACTTTACTCCAATTGCCTTGGCGCTCTTTTGTCTTAAAATCAATATTTAGTATCAATTCTAAGATAGAAGATAAGGATTTAAATATATATATATGTCTGTGCGAATACAAACATACATACAAAACAAATATATTTTGGAGGAAAGGTACTTTATATATAAAATAAGCATCTTTAATGCCATTTTTCAAATATACACTTCACTAAACTGCTGCTAAAATAGCCTGCTGCACTGCTTTGCAGACGGGAATCCAGCCTCCAAAACTAATCAGCTGGGGGTATCTGGATGGCTCAGAAGATAGCCGGGCATAGAGATGAGAGGTTCTGGGTTCAAATCTGAACTCTGACACTTCCTACCTATGGGACCTTGGGCAAGTCACTTAACCCCAATTGTCTAGCCCTTACCACTCTTCTGCCTTGGAATCGACACTTAGTATCAATTCTAAGATGGAAGGTAAGTGTTTTTTGCTTTTTTTTTTTTTTTAAGTACCGCTTCTCAAATATTCCAAGATATTCCATTTCTGAGAAGTATGATTTAGCAAATACCCATTCTGGAAAAGAAACTGACATTTTTATGACTTTGTAACAAAAATTAAATTATTGAAGAAAGTATTTTGTGCACTGTAAATCATCATAACTCAGCAGAAATCTTTGCTGTCGGGGAAATTCATTTCGCCCATCTTAAAGTGTTTTCTTAGATACTAAAAAGTTTAGGATATACAGATAGGCTACATATAAGAGTGGTTCACATAAGCTTATGTGAAAATGTTGATTTTGTCCATTTAAGAATAATTGAATGTCACGCTTTTTTTAGACCACGCTAATTTTCCAGATATGCTGAGATCTTCAATAATTATGAAGTCAAGGGCACTGGTAAATTAGGAAAGAGGAACTGCATGAAGGTAATGGCAAAATAAAATAAAATAAAATAAAATAAAATAAAATAAAATAAAATGAAATAATGAAATAAAAACTGGTCCACTCTCTAGAAATGGGACTCAAAAGCACTGCTTTTTCAAGATCAGGAAAGTCCTTTTCCAAGATGCATAATTTACCTAACACACAATCTGAAAAAGAACGTGACACTTTTAAGAATTTGTGACAAAAATTAAATCATCGAGAAAGTATTCTGTGCACAGTAACTCTTCCTTCATCATAACTCAGCAAAAATCTTTTCTACCAGAGAAATTCATTTTTCTCATCTTACAATAAGCTTCCTGGGATATTGCAAGGCTTGGGGAATGCAGATAGGCTGCACACAAATACGTTTATGTGAATGATAGGTTTCTATTTTGTGTTGATTTTATCTATTTCAGAATAATTGAAGGTCACGCTTTTGTAGACAGTGCCAATGTTTCTGATATGCTCTTATCTCCACTAACTATAAAGTCAAGGGCACTAGTGAATTCGAAAAGAGGAATCACATAAAGATAATGGCAAGGCCAGTTCTTTCTGCCATCATTTTGCTTCTGGGGCTCAAAAGGACTTGCTTGGCCCTGCTGTTTATTAGGTCAAAATAAATTATTCATGACCAAATGTGAATACTGATCAAATAGCTTAATGAGCTTGGGTTTTTATATACCACTGCTGTCAGCAACATAAACAGGTCAGAAGTAATAACAGGAAGCCACCTTTCCACCTGTACCCCCTACTGGCACCCAGATGTTTGCCAGGCAGCAGGTAAAACCATATGTTCTACAATAGCTACACCCATCATTGAAGTCTTCAAAAAAGTTTGCTTCAAAGACACCGAAACTGCAAAAGTGTGTGTGAGAACAGGGTAGAGGTAGCAACCACAGAATTAAAGCTGGGGTATATTCCTACCCACATCATGATTCTTTTCTAATGCCAGTTTGAAAGAAGTTAACTCAATGGAGCAGCTAGGTTACTATGTGGGTAGAGAGTCCTGGGTTCAAATCCGATCTTGGGGTATGATCCTGTATAAATCATTTAACCCTAATGCCTAGTCTCTGCCATTCTTCTGCCTTGGAATTAATACTTGGTATCAATTCCAAGATGGTAGAGGTTTAAAACAAAGAAACAAAAAAAAAAAAAAACCACCACTCTCCACCAACCTGAAGGGATGCTTTGTTGGTGGTGTCATATTCAAGCTCTGGGAGTTGAAAGTCTCACCTTGATTGACAGGTGAAGGCAGTTGGACATTGGAATGCTCCCGGAGGCCATGAGGACAGGAGGAAAGGCAGTTGGCCAGAAAGGATATAAATAACCTGGCAGCCCCCTGAGAGGGACCCTTGGACTCCCCCCCCCCTTTGTCTTTTGGGTCCTTGGCTTTTGCTTTGACTGAGCTTTGCCTAAACTCTTGCCTTGGACGTTTGATCTTGAACATTGATTGACCTGTGGGTCAGACTGTGGATGCTCTGATTCTCTCTGAATCCCTAGATATTTAGGCACCTGAACCATCTTTAGATATTTAGGTATCCCAGGGCCAAAGGGGGATCTGGGAAGTGGGTAGGAGAAGAAGAAGAAGGTGGTAAAGGGTGGTATTTCTGAAGGCTGTAGCAAACAACTAGCAGTAAGAAGCTGAGAGAAACCATCATCAATATTTGCATCATCCAAACAGTTTGCTTACTCTGGTTTGGCTGTGGCCCGGCTGAGCCAGAGGAGGTGAAGAAGAAGCCCAGCATTACTGAACAGCCTACAGTCCTGAGGGATTATTGTCATAGTTTTAGTGTCACCTATTTAGGGTCACCTATTCCCCAACCCTTTCCTGATCATTCCTTTCCCTTGTTAAACAACATAGATAAAATTATTAAGTACCTTCCTGGAGTAGTTATTCCATCACCACTCTGGGGAGGGAGCAATGCAGTCAGATGAACGTTATCCAAGGCTGAGAAAGCCCAATACCAATAATCAATCAACCCCAGGTGGGACCTGAAAGGGTTACCCATCCATTGACCTTTAGGGATCCTGCCTGGGCACTGTTATAAAGAAGGGCAGTTATCATACCATCCCAGCTGGGCAGCAGGACTCGGGTGTCCCTGCACCAGCCATCAGGGGAACCAAACCAAAACTTCCTCAGATTAATATCTCAGATTACTACTACTAATAACCAGCCTAATAGTGTAGTATCCAGATTACCACCTTCTTTATAACAGTGGTGAAATGATTTTTTACCTTTGTCTCAGCTCTGGCACGGTATCACGGCTGTCGTGTAAAATGGCATCTGATTCCTCATTCAGATACTTGCTAGACCCAGGGAATTATCTGCTGTCCATACTAGGTTTCTGCCCTCTGCTATCGGATTGTGTGAGGAAGGATATCTCCTTTGGGAAGGTCTTTAAGTCGAGTTTTATCCTGGCTATAGGTTAAGGAGTTTTATCCTGGCTATAGGTTCCTGAGAGATCAGGGTCACCTCAGTAGGGATCCCATTAGTCTGTCTGTAGGTAACGGGATGTAAACAGAATTGGCCTGACATATTACAAGAGGGGGCAGCCACTGGGGGAAACAGGTCTCAAGCTAAGCCAAGCAGAATATGGCTTGAATATGTTGCTATAAAGATGGAACTCAAGAGAATTTCTAGCCCTCCTAGGACCAGATTGTAAAAGTTACAGTGACCAATGTTTACTCTATCAAGAAAAACTCAGTGCCATTCATCACTAATAATAAAGACTTAATATGTATTTGTTTCAATACAGGTGATAGGGAATATCTCCTGTATATCCCAGATAAGAAAACTCTCTTTTCCAAGTTTTCACAGATTGCAAAATCTCTTGCTATATATACATTTATATGTGTATAATTCCATTTCATGCCACAACACCTTGATGAAGTTCAAAGGAAATATGGACATTATGTGTTAACATTAAATTGGAACCTATTCATCTAGCTCTGAATCAATTCCTCCTATCTTGATTAAAAGATCATAGATCTGAAACTAGAGGGGACCCCAGTAGCCATATGGCCTCGTACTTTCACAGGAGAGGAAACTGAGGCCAAACAGACTTCAGAAGCAGAATCTGCACCTACAAACTTTGACTCTAGAGCCAACATTCTTTCCTCTAAATCAGTGATTCCCAAAGTGGGTGCCACTGCCCCCTGGTGGGTGCTGCAGTGATCTAGGAAGATGGTGATAGCCATAGGTACATTTATCTTTCCTATTAATTGCTATTAAAATTTTAAAAAATTAATTTCCAGGGGGCTAAGTAATATTTTTTTCTGGAAAGGGGGTGGTAGGCCAAAAAAGTTTGGGAACCACTGTTTATGTGGTCTTCCATTCTTGGTACTTATCACCCCTGTGAGCTATCTATTAAGCTCTTACTACGTGCCAATTCTTGTGCTGGGAACTAAGGATTCAGTCAGGAAGGAAACAATTTTAGTTGACTCAATTATCCATGGCCAGGGTGAGGGCTATGAGCACAGAGGACTCTTCCTCTCTTGGTCCCAATATTTAGTCAGAGAGAGGTTAAACACACCAGATTCAGAGTTATTTACTCAAATGGAATCAGTTTTAGGGAAGGCTTCTATACTTAGCTCAAATTCCACCGATAAGGTATCATTCAAATGCTCTAGCCCAGACTCACATACTCCATCTTCCCTGAGCTCCCCAAGCACCTATAGTCTTAAAAGATTTTAGGGAAATTTATTCTTCTGCTGCTTCGCATTATTCTTTCTTAGGATCATAGATTTAAAGTTGAAAAAGACCTTAGAAATCATCTAATCTGATTCCCTTGTTTAACAGATGAGAAAAATGAGAGGCTATGACTTGCTCAAAGGTCACCTAGATAATAAATGGTTGCCTGATACTTTTTTATCATAAGTTTATAGTACAAGGCTGAAAGGAGCCTTGGAGATAATTTGGTCCAATCCCTCATTTTACTCACCCATAGGTGAGTAAAAAAATAAAATTCTCACAGGTAGTAAGTAACCTAACTAGGATATGAGCTCAGACACTGACTCCAAATCCTAAAATTTTTAACTTAAATTTTTTTGTTAGTCATTTTACAGTCATGACCCCATTTGGGGTTATCTTGGCAAAGATATTGGAGCTATTTGCCATTTCCTTCTCCAGCTCATTTTACAGAAGAGGAAACTGAGGCAAGCAAGGTGAAGTGACTTGCCCAGAGTCAGACAGCTAGAAAGTGTCTGAAGCTAGATTTGAACTCATGAAGATGAGTCTTCCTGACTCCCAGACCTGGCACTCTATCCCTTGCGGCACCTACCCACCCACTTTTTAAAGATTATACATAAACCATGTAACAAATCCCATTCTCCTCATCCACAAAAAATGTTACTGGAGAATGATTATAAGCAAAACTTGGTACTCTGGAGTATCCCACCTGAATCATCTCCTAAATACATCTTATACATTCTCCTACGTACACATCCTTTTCCTCTAGAATGCCAGACTGTTTCATTTTTGTCTCTCTGTGTTCACTAGGGTGACTTTCAGAAGGGAAGCACTGAAGACTGATTGATGCGTTGCCTTTCCCACATGCAAAAGTAACAGTGACATATTATTTACTTGATAACAAGAATGAGTTTGGGTACGATCTCATTTTTGTGTCAGCAACAATCACCTCTGGACACTTTTACTGACATTACACTCACGAGGGTCAGTGCCTGGCATGGTTAGTACTTGATGCTTGTTAACTGAAATTCTGACTTTGACCAGACTGTATAGTTTCTCCACCTCTGGATAGATCTCTCTGAGTTAAACCAAAATAATTTATTGGACTCAGATAACTTCATAGCTGGACAAATTCCCCTTAGAACCCCAAAATTTGTATTTGAGTGTGAGTTTCAGATCTGAGATCACTCATCAGTAAAAGTATTATTAAACAGATCAACTGTGTCCTTAGCGGTAATTGTTTCTTCACAGAAATGAATGCTTAGACCCAAATGATCAACATCCAAATGAATTTTTAGAATATAATCCATTGGTATATCAAAAACCACCTTATTGCAACAGGAGAAACAAAAAGCCATAGAACACACGGTCCTAGAGCACACTAACTTAGAAAACTTAAAAAAGAAAGAACATTCTATATCCAGGAGTTTGTAGACAGAGGGCAGCATGCACAAGCCAAAAGTACAAGCAGCTAGCTGCATGATGACTTAACCAAAAAGAGAAAGAAAAGAAAAAGAAAACCCTTCCTTGCTGTCTTTAAGGTACCATCATTGTTTGAAATAGGCATTCGTAATCCTAAGTCCTTAGTCATTTGAAATGAGGGTGACCTCTAAATATTTATGTGATTTCAAACCAAGAGGCAGCATCTTTTCAATATACAAAAAGCCATGACTCGGATGAGGTGTTAATCCTTAAAAATCAATAAAACGGATGTGTCAAATATCAACATCCCTTTGGTGAGAGAATGAAAACTGCAGTGAAGAAGAGAGCAGTGAAAAGGGATAACTAATCTAGTCATGGGAAGGCATTTTGCAAATGCGGAAAATTTATTACCAAAGTGATTCATATTACTACAGCTCAAAGAGAATTAGGAATTAAATCTTCAGCAGATCCTTCTGAATTGACTTTCTAAGTCTGTGTAGGAAAGCGGAACACTCTGGTAAGTTAATGCACATTAAAGAGTAATTAGGGAAGCTTTAAAAAAATGATAACTTAAACTTTAAGTACCTAATTAACAAATAAGATTAAGTTAGCCTAGTTTTTAAAAAATGCTTATTTAACTCATGGGAAGTGGCAATCCCTATGACATTTCAAATTGGTCAGTCCCAGGTAGAGTCACGTATTTGAGAATTGGAATTGGAAAGAGAACTGTAATGAATTGGAAGAGAATTGTTTAAGAGTTTGCTTTTTCATGAGAACAAGAACTATATGTCTAATACATTCTCTATGCCATGTTCCCCCAAAGAAATTAAACAGCTTTTTCTCCCTTTTTTTTGAGAGAAAGGTAAAATTATCACCCAGTATTAAAAGATAGAGATTTTTTCTCCGTGTAAACAATTCCTGATTTTACACTAGGACTTGGGAATAGCCCCAAAGAACAAATGTAAATCGAATACAGAGCCTTATTTGCCCATGAGGCAACTTCTCTTTGTCAGTACTGATCACTCCAAAATGAGTGACAAAATGATGAGAGGTACCATCTCTTGAATGCAGTTACTGAGCAGTAGGATCTACAGAGCCTACAAAATAACAAATCTATTCCCACTTCTCTACGCATTACAGGTTAAACAAGAATATGTAGGCCATCTTGGGAATTTAGATACTATTTATAATTCTATTTATAATCTGGTTTCCCAGAAAATGCTTTCTGAGTGACAGACAACCAATTTAATAACTTGTCTTTTGGTTAAAATGGCAATGTGAAAGGTAATAAAGGAGAAAAAAAGAAAAAAATGCTCCTTCATCTAGTCCAGAATGGCACAAAAAGATGACCATAAGCCAGTGGAAGCTGGTAATGACAACCAAAAAAGGAAAGAAACCAACAAACAAAAAAGGTAAAGGGTGGGACCTAGCTGGATCCTCAGAGGCAATGGTACTCAGAATACAAAGGGACAGGACTAAATAAGGAATACCAAACATTTCTAAGGATGCTGAAGAGCACTAGGTCAAGCACAAAATCCAGTCCAAGAATTGTGGTGGGAAATATGATTATTGAGAAGAAAATGCTAAATATGATGAAGAAATACAATGAGTTGAGTTATGAGTGACTATTGTCATTATCACAGGAAAATTCAGTAATTTTGTTTCTTCTTTGCCTAAGCTTACTGTCTCAACTCCTTTCTCTTGTCTTATTGCTATCATTAGCATTTATAGGGCTATATCAATATATTTTTTAAAACAGTTACCTCCCATTTTAGACTCAATACTAGGTATTGGTTCCAAGTCAGAAGAGTGGTATGGTCTAGACCAGTGGTTCGCAAACTTTTTTGGTCTCCCGCCCCCTTTCCAGAAAAAATATTACTTAGCCCCCTGGAAATTAATTTTTTTAAATTTTAATAGCAATTAATAGAAAAGATAAATGAGCCTGTGGCCATCACCATCGCCCTGGATTGCTGTAGCACCCACCAGGGGGCTGTAGTGCCCACTTTGGGAATCACTGGTCTAGACAATGGGGGGGAATGGGGGACAAGTGACTTGCCCAGGGTCACATAGTTAGGAAGTATCTGAGGCAAGATCTGAACCCAAGACTTCCCATCTCCAGACCTGCCTCTCCATCCATTAAGTCACCTAACTGCCCTTATATCAAATGACAGTGATAATAATGGATACCCTTGCTTTACCCTGATTTTATTAGAAAGTCCTCCAATTTATCCTCATGAAATATAATGATAGTAATTAAGGAACAAAAATAAACAAAGTGGAAAAACAATCATTTACTGAAAAAGTAATGACGGCTTATTTAGGAAACCCTTCAGAGACAACTAAAAAGAACTAAATTAATAAATTCAGCAGGAAATAAATCAAGCCAAAACATCGGCTATGCTAAGTGACACAATGAATAGACTCCTAGACTTGGAGTCAGGGAGACTCTAATTCAAATTCAGCCCCAGACATTTCCTACCTGCGTAACCTTGGCCAAGTCACTTTAGCTCTGTCTTAATTTATTCATCTTTAAAATGAAGATAATAATAGTATCTACCTCCCAGGGATACTGTGTAGATGAAATGAGATAATGTAAAGCACTTGTAAAGCAAACTTCTAAATAATAAATAAATGCTAGCTACCATCATCATTATATTATTACTAAGAACAAAACCCAGCAGGGGAAGAAAACCATTTCATTCATAATTATAGACTATATAAATTATTTTAAGTCCAATTAGTATGACATATAAGAACTATAGGAATGCAAATAAAACAAATCTTTTATAGAAAGAACTGGTCTAAATAATTGGTATTATTAATTGATATTAACTATTTATGGCCTGGAAGTACTAATATAATAAAAATGGCAATATTACCAAAATCAATTTACAGTTATAGTACCACATAATAAAGCTAGTAAAGGGTTACTTTATAGAAGAAGTGGGGAGAAAATAGCAAAAAATCATCTGGAACAAAAGATTAGGAATCTCAGTAGAAAAAACTTGTCAAAGTTAGAAGGAACAGAGCACCAGATTTCAAACTATGCCATAAATCAATAATCATCAAAACTATTTGGTATTGTTTGAAAAAACATAAAAGTTGATCACTGAAAAAAATTAAATGCATAAAACTCAGAATTCATTAACATGGTAACATTATGGGCGGTAAGGCCAAAGACTCAAACTAATGCACTAAGGGCTCACTATTCAAAATAAACTTTTAGAAAAGCAATTGGTAGAGATAAGGTTTAGAAGAATATTTTATATCTTATACCCTAATGATCTCTAATTGCATAGATGACCTAGATACAAAAGATCATGATAAAAATCAATTGAGGTTATTTAAATCTATTTCCATATTTGAGTCCAACCAGTACCACAAACAAGACCAATTGATTGGGGTTGCCATGCTTTCTTTCACCCTTCATTCAACCCCTGACTTTGTAGCTGGCCAGTTCCATTCATCTACATTACAGAGTCTACATGAAAGCCCATCTTATTATGAGGGAGTTTCTAATTTTCTTCTTGAGAAGAATAATGAAGCATTATGAAAAGACTCCTCCTCCAGCACACACATCAGAATCTGCTTTACAGATGGGTTTTTAAAGCCTCAAAAGTCACCAAATTACTGGATGCCATATATTTTTAGGTATTTCAGAACTAAACAAGAAGTTATCAGACTACTAGGAACAAATGTTGGCCACTTTTGTAAGGAATGGGAATCTGAGATGGTTTGGGGCCATAGATATTGAAATACTGATGTGGTTATTTTTAGTCTATCCTTCAAGACACATGTAAACTCATGTCTGATTGGGGGAAGGAAGGGAAAAGAATAAGTGCCTACTATGTGCCAGAAATTCAAAGTACATTTTACAAATCCTATCTCATTGGATTCTCAAAGCTTTGTGAGGCAGGTGCTGTAAGTGTTCTCATTTTACAGTTGAGTTCTTTGACAACATCAGTGTCTTATCAGTAGCTTAAATAGCTACTGATCAAAATGGGGTAAAAAGAGGTTAAAATGGGGTAAAAGGGAGACTGGTCAAAGGGGGGTAAAAAAAGAACATGGAGAGAATGTTTGTCTCTAAGCAGGTAGGGAAAATTTTTCTTCCCTGATATCACACCATGGTATGGATCATCTCATCCTGTAGGGCCCACTGAAAAGTTAGGGTTGATCACACAATTACAAGAGCTGAGATTTGAGCCCAGTAATTCTGACTCCAAATTAAGTGGTTTTCCATTAATGACAATAACAGCAATAATAACTAACAACAAAGGCAGCATACAGCATTGAGTGCCAGGTTTAAAATTTAGAAGACATTACCGTCTGTGTGTGACTCTGGGCAAGTCACTTGGTCTGTCAGCCTCGGTTTCCTCTTCTGTAAAACAAGCTGGAGAAAGAACTGGCAACTCACTCCAGTACTTTTGTTATTCAATTCCTCTCATTTACCAACAGAGGAAACTGAGATCAAGAAGACTTGTGCAACCTGTCCAAATTACAAGTAAGTCAAGTGGTAGTTCTAGGACTTTCTTCCCACTCCAAGTTCATTCATAATAGACATAGACAGAATCAAAGATTTGGTAGAATTGGAATGTGGAGGCCATGAGGATTCCAAACTCTAATTTTACAGAGGAGGGCAGTTAGTCACAGAAAAGTTCAGTGATTTGCTTGGGATCAAATAACTAATAAGGGTCTGAAACAGGGTTTGAACTCAAGTCTTCTTGACTCCAAGTTTAGCCCTCTTCTTCCTTTATGGTCTCAAAATATTTAGCGCAAAATACTTAATGGAAACTGGATGCATCATAATTATATCATATAGGCCCTGATAAGGTAAGTACACATGGATAAAATTTTGCTAAGTCTGAAATAGTTTTCTGGAACGTTTTTTCTTGCTTTAAACATCGGAAAATTTCTAGTGCTTTGATACTCATTTCTCTACAAATACCACTATATTCTTTAATAGCCTGCATCTATGTAATTTTCATGAAAGACTAACAGATGGGGAGTCAATGAAACCCCCATGAACATGCTACTCAGCTGTAAACCAATTTTAGTCAGAGCCAGGGCAGAAGGGTTCCAAGGCACTGTGCCACGGAGAGTGTTACACTGTATGCCCTAGGCACAGGGAAATTAAGCAATGGGGTCAAAGCCCTTGCCTGCCCCTCTGCTTCCTTCTTTCCTCTCTCACTAATATTCAAACCACATTTTGGCAAAAAGCCATCCTGATTTGCAATAGCATTGACTGCAAAAATGCATTTAGTGACGTTCAGAGAATATCCCAAATTAACCCCATGAAACTGACATCCAACAGGGCATTTTGAACTGGATGTTCCATTGGCCTCTCAAATTCAACATACCCAAAATAGAACTCATTATCTTCTACCACAAACCCATCCCTCTACCAAACTTCCCCAATTTCTGTCAGAGGCACCACCACCCTCTCTGTTACTTGAAGAATTTCCTTGCCTGTTGTTCGGTCATTTCCAAGCATGTCCAATTCTTCATGACCCCATTTGGGGTTTTCTTGGCAGAGATACTGGAGTGGTTTGCCATTTCCTTTTCCAGCTTATTTAACAGATGAGGAACTGAGGTCAAGAAGGTAAACTGATTTGCCTGGGGTCACATAACTAGGAAGTGTCTGAGACTGGTTTTAAACTTAGGAAGTGTCTTCCTGACTCCAGGCTTGGCCCTCTATCCACTGTGCCACCTAACTGCCCCTTTCTTATCTTTCTGGTTCCTTCTACAACAGTCCACGCATAGTAGCCTATTTACTGCTCTTCACACAACATTCCATCTACCATCTCCATGCATTTTCATGAGCTGTTCCCCATTCCAGGAATACTCTTCCTTCTCATTTCAGACTCTAACAATCTTTGGTGCCCTTCAAGACTTCAAATGGCAACTTCTAGAGGAAGACTTTCCCTCTAAAGGGCCTTTCCCAGCTACTCTGTATGTATCTTTCATGCACCAACTTCTATAAGTCATAGGGACTGGGCAATAAGAGGTCAGTTCTTATGGACATGTGCCATATGCTCTGTGAAATACAATCCCCACATGGACTTCAGGACATTCAAAGGTATTCTATGACTGTTCTCCTTTCTGTGTGATGAAGAACAGCAAGAACAGGCCTTTTGGGGGATTGAATGGCACATTAGATCCAAATATGCATTCAAAACATTTCCTCTATCTAAACCAGTGGTTCCCAAACTTTTTTGACCTACCGCCCCCTTTCCAGAAAAAATATTATTTAGTGCCCCTGGAAATTAATTTATTTTAAATTTTAATAGCAATTAATAGGAAAGATAAGTGTACCTGTGGCCATCACCACCATCCTGGATCACTAAAGCATCCACCAGGGGGCGGTGGTGCCCACTTTGGGAATCGCTGATCTAAACTATCCAGATTATCCAAATTTTTTCTTCTTTATGAGCTAGATTTGTAAGCCTAGGGTAAACCTTCACTACATACAAGCCTCCCCTACTGGAAGGAAAATTCATTTTAAGTAGGGTACACTGTTGTTTTTCTTTATATCTTCAGCACTTAGCACTGCGACCAGCACAAAGTAAATACTTAATAAATCTTCACTAACTAGTTCAAAAGTTGCAGAGTGGGAGTTGATCTTCATTGGTAAAGGGAGTCTCCTGCTAGGGAGCTCCCTAATCCATTGAAATCTCAAGTCCTATCCAAAAACTAAAAAATGTAAAGTCATCTCTGACTCACAGATGATGCAGATGGAACAGCTAGGTGGTGGCACAGTGGATTGACAGCTGGACTTGGAGATGAGAGAATCCAGGTTCAAATTTGGCTTTAGGTACTTCTTATTATGTGGCCCCAGAAAAGTCACTTAATACCATTTGCCTAGCCCTTACTTTTCTGCCTTGGAACTAATACTTAGCAAGAGGAAAGGTAAAGATTTTCTTTAAAAAGTGTTCACATTGATGAGAGCACAGATTCATTGAAATACTAAAGCATTTGGTGACCTTAGACAAGTTGATTCATCTTTCTCTCATGTCCTGAATTTCCTAAACTATAAAATGATGGAGTCAGACTGAAAAATCCTTTTGGCTAAAGTTTCTTCTAGCTGAAATTCCTTCCAGCTCCAAGTCTTCCGTTGTTATGATAAAAGCCCGTCACTACTGGGTAACAAATGGCTGAAGATGACTTTTCTGTAGGAAGCAGTTTGAAATTAAGACAACAGCCTAAAGTCTTTCTCTGTGATATAAATGAACTTCCTCCTCTCTCTGCAGCTGATGACTCACAGATCATTCATTTTGTTCTACCCTAGAATATTTCTACATGGGAGAGAAGGGGTGCTGGAAAGTCATTTGCTTCCAGAGGGGCTGGCGACATTGATGAGCATCATCCTTGAAAACAAAAATATTTAGTTGGTTTGGGCAAGTTTATTTTGAGATAATGATCCAAAGAATTATGAGAAGGGAATTAAGACCAGGCTCCTGAGCCCCAGAATGGCGATATCTGCAACTGTCCATTGGATGCAACTATCTCTTCTGGGTTATCTTGTTGGTGCCAAAAACCTCAATATGTCTGTAACCAATTCATTATTTTTTATTCTCCAAACTAGATTTTTTTTTACTTCACTATTTCTGTCAATAGCACCACCATTGGCCCATTTTCCCATTTTGGAATCCTTGGGGTAATCTTTGACTGTCCCTTCTCCTCCCCTTATATCCAATTAGTTAAGAAATGTGTTGCTCCTATCTTCCTAATACTTCTATTACCAAAGCTTCTTCTCTATCCTTATGGCTATCATCCTAAAACAGACCCTGACCTCTAGCTCCCACCAAATGTCTGGAAAAATCACTATAATGTCCTAATGTCTTCCTGCTTCTATTTTCCCTTTGCCCTATACTATCCTTTACACTATTTTCAAACTCCTATTCCTTTTTTTTTAATTTTAATTTTTTTTATTTTAAACCCTTAACTTCTGTGTATTGACTTATAGGTGGAAGAGTGGTAAGGGTAGGCAATGAGGGTCAAGTGACTTGCCCAGGGTCACACAGCTGGGAAGTGTCTGAGGCCGGATTTGAACCTAGGACCTCCCGTCTCTAGGCCTGGCTCTCAATCCACTGAGCTACCCAGCTGCCCCCCAAATCCTATTCTTGATACATTTGGCACTTTTGATCATCCACTTGCCCAACAGGTAGCCCACAGGGAGACTTGGAGAATTTTCATTTCTAACTTCCAACCCTAGCTACCTCACATATGCCCAGATGCCAGAGCCAAGAAGAAACAAGGCTTTCCCTGCTCAACCCTCCATTGCCCAATTCCCACCAAGTGTTCTATTCCCTCTCCAAGACAGATGCTGAACCCTTCTCCTCCTTTGTCTGAAGTAACTGACAGCCTTATTCCACCCAGATTTTTAGGTCTACTACCCCTTCTTAGCAATAACTAATCAGGGAATACTTCCTCAGTCCTTAACTTCCTAACATTTGCTATCTTTTATATTCCTCCTCTTTTGTTCTTCTCTTGCCTCTTAAGAGAGAATATTCTCAAAGAGGCATGAAAGACCTTTTACAGTGGAGGGGAAGATGGGGCAGATGGGGATGGAAGCATGTGAACCTGACTCTCATCAGAATGGCTCAATGAGAGAACATACACAATCAATTGGTTATAGAAAGCTATCTTACCCTCTGTAGTAGGAGCGGAAGGGGATATGGGGCGGGGGCAAGAAAGAGGGGATGGAGCTGATAGGAAAGAAGGCAAATTGGGGGAAGTGGTAGTCAGAAACTAAACGGGGAAATAGGACAAAGCAATCATCATGGTGCAAAAAAATGTTTACAAGCCTCTCTATTAGACTCATTTCTCAGATACATAGAGAGAGATGAGTCGAATGTTTAAGAAAACAAGACATTCTTCTGTTGATAAATGGTCAAAAGATATTAACAGGCAGTTTTCAGACAATGTAATTAAAGCTTTCTATAGTCATGCAAAAAATGCTCTAAGTCACTATTTATTAAGGAAATGCAAATTAAAACAATTCTGAGGTACCACCTCACACCTATCAGATTGGCTATTATGATAGAAAAGGAAAATGACAAAACTTGGATAGTATGTGGGAAAATTGAGACACTAATGTATTGTTTGGGGTTTTGTGAACCGATTCAACCATTCCAGAGAACGATTTGTACCTACGACCAAAGGGCTATAAAATAGTACACACTTTTTGACCAGAAATATTATTACTAGGTTTAGACCCCAAAGAGATGTTTAAAAGGGGAGGAGGACCTATTTGTACAAAAATATTAAAGCAGCGTTTTTGTGGGGCAAAGAATTGGAAAGTGGGGGATACCCATCAACTGAGGAAAGGATGAGTAAGTTACAGTATATGAGTGTAATGAGATGCTATTGCACTATAAGAAATGATAAGCTCAGAAAAACCTGGAAAGACTTACATGAATTGAATCAGGGTGAAATAAACAGAACCAGGAGAACACTGTACACAGTGACGGGAATACTGTAAAATGAGCAACTATGAATAACTTAGCTATTCTCAGCAATACAATGATCCAAAACAATTCCAAAGGATTCATGATAAAAATGCCATCTGCTTCCAGAGAAAAAGAAGTGATGAAGTTTGAATTCAGACCAAAGCAAACTTTTTTCCTACTTTCTTTCTTAAATTTTTTTTGGTTGAAGTTTCTTCCACAACAGGATTAATATGGAAAAACGTATTGCATGATCACACACACAAAAGTCTAAATGATATTGTTTACCATTGCAAAGGAGTGGAAGAAGGAAGAGAATTCAAGACTCGATGTTCTTTGAAAAAGCCTGGAAACTGTTTTTACATGGAATTGGGGAGAAAGGTAAATTAAATTAAAAAAGAAAGAAAACAACAAAGTATCCTCCAAGGCTCTGTGGTAGAACAGTCTTTTCTTAATTCTCATTATTTTATTTAGTATTCTTTTTTACTTCCATAGTTTCAATTATTAACTCTCTACATACAATTTCCAAATAGGCACATCTAGTTCTTCTCTTCCTTGTCCACATTTAAAACTACCAGCTGGATATCTCATCTGGATGTCCTGTGAGTCACTCAAACTCAATATGTCTGAAACCAAACCTATCATCTTACCATCATCTCTTGACTCCCCTGTTAACTTCCACTTGAAAGTCCTTGACTTCCAATCCTTACTGTGTTCTCTTTTGAGCAAAAGAGTATGTGTAGTGTGACCTTGAGCAAGTCACTTCACCCCCATTGCCGAACTCTAACTTAACTTCTGCCTTGGAACCAATGTACAAAATTGGTACTAAGACAGTAGCTAAGGGTTTGTTTTTTTAAGACTATGTTTATTGAATGGGTTTCATTTAGAGATGAAGAAAGTAAGACCTGGACAGTTTAGGTGACTTGCCCAAAGATTAACAAGTGCAAAGCATGATTTCCAATGAAGATGGCAACATGAAAAGTTGTGGAGGAGTCTAGCTCTCCCACAAATACTTCAGTAAAGTTCTAAGAAGTCACCATAAAAAAATGATAAAGAAAAGCAGAGATATAGCAATCAGCTCCTTCTTCCAGTTCTGAAGGTCACAAGAAGCCTGTAGGTGACGTGTGTGGAGACAAAGCTGGAGAGGAGGAAGGCAGTGCTGGGAGCTAAGGCCTAAACCCAGCAGGAATCTTGGCCTTGGACTGTCAGAAAAGCAGCAGAAAAAGCCTGCCCTGAGCGCTTACTACACAGAGTGGCAGGGTCAAGCAGTGTGGGGCATTCCGAAAACTTTGAAGCTACCTCATCAATAGATCCCCAGATAAAAGGGGGAAAGTCCACTAGACTGCACAGCCCAGACCCAGGAGACAAAAGGCAACCCAGCACTCCCCTCTTCACCCCTAGCCAGCCCATGCTGAAGTCAAAGCAAAAGAGGGAGGGCCAGCCAAACATCCAGGCAGCCAGTAAAGAGGCAGTAGAAAAACAGAGTTGACCCAGCACAACGTCTGGGACCAGAAAGTCATGCTCCAGCCAGCCATCACAGAAGATGGAATGAGCAGAGCAACTGAGCAGACTCAGCACTGGGATGCCTTTGCCCTTCAAGATCAACACAATAGAGGAAGGCCAGTGGGGAAGCCTCTCAAGGTCAAGCCCAGGGATGGAGACAACCCCAGGGTTGAGTATGTACAAGAAGGAGGAGACAGAGAAGAGTAAAAGGTAAAATTTATGGTGGATCACCAGGAGACCTAGCCAGAAGCCAGAGATTCCAGTAGAGGGCTAGATCTGGTCCTAACTACCAGATCCAAAGGCATACAGATTACAGAGGGGGACAGCTAAATTCTAATCCAGAAACTGAGGCTAGAGATACAATTAAACAGAAGAAAATACCAAACACAATAAGAAATATCAAAGGCCCCTGAAGTAAACTCAGAAGAGAGTAATATTTACAATAAGTAAACCAGAACTTTAGAAGAAGGGGCGGGGTGGGGGGGGAAGCTTGGTAATGAGGACTCGAAGAGTATCTGGAGAAATGAACTAAGAGATAAAGTGAATTTATAAGTGTACTTAGATACACACACACACATACACTAAGACAATCATTGGCTCTACTGATGACCTGCTCCCACATGGACAGCTCCTATATTTACATGGCGGACATAGCTAACATTTTGCCTATGTGGTTTGGTTTCCTTGTGCTCACTATGTATAATGACAAAGGTTCATAATCGAATTATTTAATCGTGAAATATTAAGGGATTGAGAATAATAAATAACAAAAATATGTAACGTATATTACTAGTTATTCAATTGTTTCAGTTGTATCCAATTCTTCATGATATCATTTGAAGTTTTTTGGGCAAAGATAATGGCCTTGTTTGGGATTTCTTTCTCCAGGTCATTTTATAGATGAGGAAACTGAGGCAAATAGGGTTAAGTGACTTTGAATTGAGGGAGATAGAATATCAAGCTTGAAGTCAGGAAGATTTGTCTAGTGTGTCACCTATCTGCCTGTATAATTATGCTACCATATAATTAATTATATAATTATCTAATTCTATTTTAGTAATATCACATAATTAATATAATAAACTACATTTAATAAACTACTTTTATTTTGTCAAAGTTTATGATTTCATTGGTGTAAGGTAATTGTGACAAACACAAACTGCCACTGCATATTGACTTAGAAAACTACAAATTAACATTATCTCTGTTTTATTGTACTTCTGTTTATTTCATTACAAATTTCCCAATTGTGGCAGCATTAGGGAGTTTTGGAGGCTACAAGTTTAATACTTCTGATATAGGGAACTCAAGATAGAGTAATTCAGACTCAGACTAACTCTATTAGGTCATTTGGAGTCTTAGGATTTTGGCTGGGGTATTTTAAAATTTAAAAACTTGTTTTGGGCCTTAAAGCCATTATGTGTTAGAGGTAAAATTTAAACCCAAGATAATAGTTCTTCAATCAATATGCTAACCTGTCTTCCATACTACTTTCAGGTTTATAAAATGCTTTCCTTGCAATAGTCCTGTGAAATTGTGAATGAAATTATTATCATTCCCATTTTACAGAAGATATCTTACTTAGAGAAACCTTCTAGTATAGTGGCATCAAATTCACATTCTGGCAGAATATTGACTTAGAAAACTACCAAATAACATTATCTATGTCATGGTGTAGTATTTATTTTGTTAAACATTGCCCAATTACACCTTAATCTGGTTCCCCATTGACCACTAAGGAGTTTTGAGATTCCTTGTGGCCAATGTGGTGAGTTTGACCTCTTTAATGTGGTGAGTTTGACCTCTTTAATGTGGTATAACCCACCCATAACAAGGACTGAGAGGCACTGAAAGACTTATCCAAGGTCATAGAGCTAGAGAGAAATCAGAACTGAGATCCAAACTCCCAGTCTTTCTCCTTTTCTTTTATCCTCAATTGCCTTAGTTTTTTAAATCTCTTTTAACATTTTATTATAGTATGTGCCACTTTCTCTCTTCTCTGTTGTTACCTAAAAATATTAAGAGAATCAATGCAAATGAAATGAATCATATATATATAGTAATGAAGTCCTATTGGGAAAGTACCTTCATGCAACAAAAAATTTCTTCAATGCAAAAATGTAATGAGCAACAAATATATATTTGTATTCCTGCTTAAGATATTCATATTAGATATTAAAGATGCAGAAAGGAAAAAAGGTAAGCTGGTCAGCAGTAAAATATTTATAAAGCAATTCAAATGGCTATGTTGAAATGGAAAAGCTATATGAAAGAATTAGTAGAAAAGCTAATAAACATTTTTGTCCTTAGCAATCTAATTAAAACATTTAGAAAACCAATCAATAAAGCAAAAAATAATTTTAAAATACTTATTGAGTTTCTTATATGTGAATGTAGGACTATTATAATAAAATCCAAAAGTCGATTGCACTTTTACAATGTTGCTTTCAATTATTATCCCTTCTCTACTCTTAATACCACAATCCCAGTTTATGTTATATATTGTCTTTCCCCTGGAGTACTATAGCAGCTTTTTAATTGACCTTTCTGCCTCTTTTTTCCCCTTTTATTTCTACTTATTTTCTTTCATTTCTTTTATTTTCATGTAGAAAAAAAAAGTTAGCACTTTTTTTAAAAAAAAACCTGAGTTCCAAAATCTTTCACTTGCTCCCTCTCTTCCTTTCCTTGGGAAGGCAAGCAGTTGATATAGATTAAATATATCAGAGAAAAGAATCAATTGCCTTAGTTTAAACAGTGTTATTGGAAAGAGAGAGAACACAAAAAGAGAATATGGGAAAAGGACTTGACACACTCTGTAATAGAAACAAATTAATTCAATAGGCAATTTATGAGCCATGAGTTCATTTTCCCTTAATAAGTTTCCAATGTTTTGAAGCAATGGGCCCTGTAAAATTCTACAACTGAATAAAGATCAAAGCATAGGAGACCTTCCTGATACACATGAATAGTTAGAATAAATTTATGCTACTATTTGTAAAAAAGGTCTGAATCCTCATGAGGCTGTTAGAAACTGCCAATGGCTACTAGATGCTGTATTAATGAAGACCTCTCTGGTAGTTTAAGTATAAAAATATCTATCAAATATACAAGTATAAGAGTAGGCTAAATGATTCATAGAAACTGTAATTTCTATTTTAGGGAATCTCATTCTTGAATAATAAATTTTTAATGCTTATGCTTTTGAGTTCCTATCCACAATTGTGTTTGATCTATATGAATACGTGAAATGATGTATCACTGGCTATAATTATTCTTCTTAATTTTCATTTCCAAATTCTGGCCCTCTCTCTAGCCCCTCCCTTACTCGTCGGGAAGACCAGCAATATGATGCTCATTATCTGTGTGAAGTCATGCAAAACAAATTTCCATATTTAGCTATAATTCGTAATGTCCACAAAATACTACCATTGTAATTACTTTTAGAAATCCTTCTCCAGATGGTACCAGAGTGGTAGTGTCTTTTATCTTGCCATTATTCTCATGGGGTCATATTTATTAACAAAAGGTTAAAAGAAATCATGGAAATAGTTAGCTATTATCTTCACATTGTACCCTTCAATGAGATCATCTAGATATCGAAATGAAAGGAAACCAATTCCAAGAAGAAAAAATAAGGGACTTCAGGGACTCCACGTTTCCCTTACAGACCTAGTTGTTACTAAGGATAACATGTAGCATATTGGATGATAACAGTATATTGTACAACTCCTCTGTATTCTAATGAATACACACATAATTTCAACCTTCGATTTTCTCTTCTGGCTACAATGATAAAGAATTCTCCAGCATGCTATGAAAAATCTTCAGTGTTTATCTTTTCTTCTCTGAGCACCAGCTGAATCTCACAGGACTTTAGAATGGAAGGTTTTGTTTTTGTAGGGAAGACTTGAAAGATTCAGGAGGGAAGATACAACCTATATATTTTTTCTTTACCCTCAAAATTCTTTCTCCTGATGTTTTCATCTAACCTATTGCCTAAAAACAGGTTCTCAAAAAATAAAATATTGAAATTAAGGCTAATGACCTCAAGAAAGGTTCCTTTTTGTTTGTTTTAAATAAAATATGAGCACATTTAAAATGGAAAATGAAAGAACAGAATGAGATGGGCATTCATGTTTCTATGTTTTGTTATCGTAACCATTTCCCAGGTAAATTAATATTCATGTAGCTGTCGCTTCAAATTTGCAAGAGTTGGACATTCTTATTCCATTTTGAATTGATGTCTCCAACACTTTTACAACTTGAAAATATTTCCCATTATTATAAAGACATCTTAAAGACACTTAATATCAGGCTTCTATCATAATTTCTGCCCTTTATCCCATAATTACAATGATCTGACCTTCAGTAATATCAAATCTTGTCATGTAAGTCATTACAAATTATCAAATTTATTATTTATACTTCAGATGCTTTCTCTCTATTTAAAGAATACATACATTTTATTAAAACATTCATTACCTCTAGTTACAGAACTAAAAGGTTTGTTCATTAATTATTGGGTAAACTATTAATTACTTTAGAATAACCATCACTGACTTTCAATAGGAAATAATATCAAATTTCTTAAGTAGGTAAGAATTGCAATCAGTACAATGCCATCCACAAATAGGAGCCCTGTAGGGATTTACTATGTGTCCAAGCTGACTTCTCTGGATGGAACTTTATAGTGGCAAATACCTTCAGTGAGCATATATTTCCTTCCTTAATATCTCACCTGATTATTAGCAGATATGTGTTGAATCCTTATTTCTCTTTTTTATCCTCCAAGAACTCTTGAATGATTTTGATTTATGGATAGGAGTCATCTTCTTGTAAAAAGAGCCTTCAAAAAAGCATTTTGTGCTACTGAATTTAATGGTTTTTTTTTATGAACCACAATTAGCTCATTAGAAATATATATCCTCTATAATCTTTCACTTACTGTTAAATAGCCAATATGCTCCATTGCTGAATATCTCTTGCTTAATTCCTATTAATACCCTCACTAAAGATGCCTTCGATTCATGTAAAGATGACTGTCACAGAGCTTTTATAAAAATGTTAGGTTCAGATCAATAGTTTTTGATGATCTCTTGGTCACTTTGGGAGCATTAATATAGTTCAAGAGTTTTCCACATCTTTGGTATCTTCCCATGTCTCAGATATGTTGCTATTGAGTGTCTTCATGACCATGTAGATTGCATCAGTCCCCAGAACACTACAGAGCATTCCTGGAAGAGACTGGCTTGAACATTCACACAGCGAAAAGAGCAAATGGATGAAGAGTGCTTATCACTATATTTTGAAGAAGTATTGGGGCAGGCACTTGATACATCTTGTCTGATAGAATTTATGTTTGAGACAGATAATAGAGATGTCCAATGAGCTAGGTAGGGAGTTGAAAAAGTAAAAAGAGGAGAAAATGGAATGGGTTACTTTTGGGAAATTGAAAAGCTCTTTTGCAATTGTAAAGGTTGGGATTAATTTCAAACATGCCATAAAAAAGGTCCATATTTTCAATATTAATATTTTATGCATTATTTAAATAGTTTATAATATTTTTCTAGCACTTAACAAAGTGCCTAGAACATAGTAGATGTTTAATAAATTTGTTTGATTGTTAACTATTTGTGTTGCTACATGGCAACGAGACATTTCACCTCTAATAAATAAAAAATTATTACACAGAAGGCAACAGAGAAGTAAATTGTGGGTTTGAGTTGGTTGTAGCATATAGCTGATGAGATAACAACAAAGAACAGAAGCATTAAGATATCAAAAAATTTTTGGGTAGCAAAAGAACAGCTGGTCAAGTAGAAAGAGTAGGAGACGGCAGGTAGACATTCCCAGTGCTCCATTAACATCCTCACAACAACAGGAGAAAGACAAGAAGGCCCCCTGCATGCTGGATCCTTCCCCTGTGCCCCATGGTAAACCTTTGAAAGAGCATGAACAAGAATCATATAGAAGGGGTAAGTATGGAAAGATGACATTGTTTCCGTAGAGGGACTCTAAATTGATGAGATCAAAGATCCATTTGAGTATCTGACTGTGAACAACAATTTCCTGACTTAAGTACTTTTGCAGAGTGATTGTGTTCAGTAACACTTCACAAAATAGTATTTTAAATTCATAAAATAATGTGCAAGATTACAAAGAAAACCAATTATTTTGAAATTCAGAGACCTCTTTTTAATTTCAGAGACCTCAGATTAAGAACAACTAGTCTAGAAACAGGAGGAATGCTCCAGGATTAGAAAAATGATCCAGTAGGAAGACCAACCTAACATGTTAAAATTCAAGGAAATCTGATATCCAAATAGATTTAATTTGAGCCAAGAGTAGTCACAATTTATCACTCTCAATGCTATCCGTGTATGGGTGTCCTTTAAAAAAGAGTAAAGGGGGCAGCTGGGTAGATTAGTGGACTGAGAGCCAGGCCTAGAGACAGGAGGTCCTAGGTTCAAATCTGACCTCAGACACTTCCCAGCTATGTGACCCTGAGCAAGTCACTTGACCCCCATTGCATTAAAAAAATTTAAAATAGAATTAAAATAAAATAAAAAAAGAACAAAGCTGAAGACTATTTAATTCTGCCTCCCTTTAATCCAATTCACACACAAGTCAAGACATCATCCCATTATGTCATTGGTCCTCTTTGAAAATCAAGAACGAACAACATCCTTCTAGAAACAAGTTTCTAATCCTACCATCCCATTGCTCTGAAGGAACTTCGGCTATTTGTTACACTGTAAGCTCATATTGGAAGGAACTGGAACTTAAGGAAACTATTTCTCATAGTACTTCCCCCACAAAACTCTGCACAAAAAGAGGCAAATAATAAATATGTGTCAGTTTTTGTTGTGAAATCTCTCCTTGTCAATGCTTACATGTCAAATAGCTATGTGAAAGTCCAAGAAAGACTAGAAGTTCTCTTGTTATTTTATTCAACTTAATATATAGTTAAAAACCCATCTGGAGAAGAGTTCACAATCCTCTTTTCTGTACCCTTCTGCATAATTCAGGTTTCATGTTTCTTGGTGTTGGTTAAGTTCATAAGAATTTAAAGACAATAACTTTCTGAATGACAGACAATAAGCAAATTTTAAATAGTACATCTCTTCCTGTCAAAGAAAGTTAATGCAATCATGTCAACAAAAAGTGCTTTGAGGTCTTTTGGAAAGAAGCCATACTCATAGTTGAAAGCCAGGAAATGGATATGAAATTCAAATATTATTTGGGAAAATCAAAATAATTTACTAATGAAAGGCAATAATGGCCATTATAAGGTTGCTCTGATAGCCATCCCATTTTATTATTCAGCAAATGAGGTCATTAAGACCATCCCTGTACCTTGGGGAAACCTTATTTATTGTTTTTCCCTCCTAGTGGACTTAGGGGCATTGGGACTGACAAATAGGAAAGGTTATTTGTGCTATAATTATCACTTCAAAGTTGTATTGAGCAATAAATTTTCTCTTTATGCTATTGTTAAATTGGTATTAAAACATACTGGGCTGAGAAGACCTTTAATTATTCACATCATAAAATGCATTAAGCTAGCTAGAGCTTACGCAAGGTGTATATCTCATCTTCTGGGGAGAAGGAGCTTTGTCTAGCTAACAAAGCTCAGAGATGAGTATGGATGGGTCAATTAAAACTGCTTATAGCTAGTTCCAATATTCCTACAGACTTATTTTCTGGTGGGGAGAGTCAAAGAGACAGGAAAAAGGAGAAGGAGAATGACCTAGATATTACTTACCATTTCTTTCCATGAGACACTATTTATTGAGTTTCTATATCATACAAGTCACAGTGCCAAGCCAAAGAACAACTGGCACAAGTATTCTCTAAGAAGATGAATTAATCACTTTAAGTAGAAGACCAGGCTGTCAAGAAAAATAGACAAGATGCAACAAAATAGAAATGACAGTGTCAAAAGCAATTTTGGTGTCCGCCATCTTGATGTCTTCCAAATGTGTGTGTGTGTGGTTGGGGGGAGAATGTCTTATGGAATCTGAACTACAATGGCATTGAATCTTTAAATCTTCATCTAAAGGAAAATAAGAGAAAAAGGTACAATTCATTCTGTGGTATTTCAAAAGCAAGTATTCTAGAATTTATAGAAAACATTAGTACTCAGAGTTAGGTGGCACAGAACTCAGAGAAGCAGGTCTGGAATAAGGAGGATCTAAGTTCAAATCTGACCAATCACACATACTAGCTGCGTGACCCTGGATAAGTCACTTAACCCTGTTTGCCTCAGTTTATTCAACTGTAAAATGGGAATAATAATAATAATAAGCATCTACCTCCCAGTGTAATTGTGAGGATCAAATAATATAATACTTTGTAAAGCACTTAGTATAGTCCCTAGCACATCATAGTACCTATATAAATTTAGCTATTATTATGTGTTAGTCATTTTTCAATCAGGTTCAAATCTTTGTGATCCCATTTGGGGTTTTCTTAGAAGAGATATGGGAATGGTTGGCCATTTCTTTATCCAGAACAATTTACAGATGAAGAAACTAAGGCAAACAGGGTTAAATGACTTGCTCAGGACCACACAGCTAGTGTCTGAGGCCAGATTTGAATTTAGGAAGATGAGTCCTCTATCCACCTAGTTGCATCTAATTATTAATGTAAAGTGGTACAATATAGAGTGTACTAAGCATGGAGTCCAAAGTCCTGGGTTTGAATCACAGCTCAGCAACAATCAATCAACATGGGGCAAATCACAACCTCCCTGGGTGTCAATTTCCACATCTATAAAATAGAAGGCTTCAAAATGTTACAATGATAGCATTTTGAAACACAAGAGAAGGTGGTAAAGCATGCCTCCCCCAAAAAGGCAAACAATGTTTATACCTCATGCCAGTAGAAAAGGATGCCCTCTACATAGACAAAGTCCCATAAAAAGAAACAGAACACACAGTCAAAGCAGCAAAAAACTAAGTTGACTGCTGTGTTAGATCTTACATCTGAAGAATGTAGATGCTGGACTCTCACAGGTATAGTTCAATAAAAACCTCTCTTTTAATTACAGCATCATGCTTGCACTGCTATCATTAAGGTTGTATCAGCAATTACATTTTTATAACCTTATTTTCAAGAGAATAATAAAAACATGCTTGGGACAGATATCTAGGGGCTGATAAATTGGCTTTCAAATCCATCTCAATGCCACTGCTTTTGTTGTTGGGAAATCTGAAGAAAGCATGGCTTGCTAAATTGTGGAAGAAGAAAATCTCACAATGACATCCTCCAGATTGCTTTGCCTCTGGTTCTCAGAAATTCAAGTCTCCAAATTTGTGAAAGAAATATCTTCATTAAACTTCATTCTCTGGTAGTAGGAAAGGGGAGATTTCAGAGATAAGAAGGGCTCAAGATAATTAGGATTTACAAATAGCAAGCAGCTCTCTGTACTGTAATTTAAGAGGAAAATCACAGGAATCAAGTTGAATAGATATTAATTCCCTTGGTGGAATGGTAGTAGACAAAATAGGTGACAGATACCTAAGGAGCTGATAGCTTGGCAAGTCCAAAAAAATTTTTTTTAAAACTTTTACCTTCTGTCTTAGACTCAATACCATCTGGCAAAAAATTGGAAAATGAAATGATGCCCTTCAACTGGGGAACGACTGAACAAATTGTGGTATCTGCTGATGGAATACCATTGTGCTAAAAGGAATGATGAACTGGAGGAATTCCATGTGAACTGGAAAGACCTCCAGGAATTGATGTAGAGTGAAAGGAGAAGAACCAGGAGAACATTGGACACAGAGATGGATACACTGTGGTACAATAATCAAATATAATAGACTTCTCTACTAGCAGCAATGCAATGACCCAGGACAATTCTGAGGTACTTATGAGAAAGAATGCTATCCACACCCAGAGAAAGAACTGTGGGAGCAGAAACACAGAAGAAAAACAACTGCTTGATCATATGGGTCGATGTGGATATGATTGGGGATGTAAATCCTAAATGATCACCCTAGTGCAAATATCAATAATATAGAAATAGGTCTTGATCAATGACACATGTAAAACCCAGTGGAATTGAGCATAGGCTATGGGAGGGGGATAGGAGAAGGGGAGGGAAAGAACATGAATCATGTAACCATGGAAACATTTTCTTACTCAATGAAAAAACAAAAAACAACAACAACAAAAAAAAAAAAACAAAATAAAAAGAATCGATACCATGTATCAGTTCCAAGGCAAAATTTCTAGGCAATTGAGATTAAGGGGCTTGCTCAGGATCATGGAAATAGGAAGCATCCAAGACCACATTTAAATCCAGGACTTTCTAGTCACTGAGCCACTGAGCCATCTAGCCCCAACTTAGTTCAAAATTTTTTAATGCCACTGCTTTTTTGCTAAGAAATTTGAAGAAAACCTGAGTCTTTAAAATTATGGAAGAAGAAAACTATAGAATTCTAGATTTTTTAACTGAAGGGACTTCTGAGGTTATATAGCAATAACACTTGAAAAATGGAAGAAGTACCACAAAATTGATGTTGTTTGGCCATTTTTCAGTCATGTCATGACTCTTTATGACCCTGTTTGAGTTTTCTTGGCAAAGATACTGAAATGGTTTGCCATTTCCTTCTCTAGATCATTTACCAGGTGGGGAAACTGAGGCCAATAAGATTAACTGACTTATCCAGGTTCGACCAGCTTGTGTCTTAAGACCACACTTGAAGTCAGATATTCCCGATTCCAGGTCTGGCACTCTATTCACAGCACCACCTAGCTGCCATCTATGGCATTAGAGAAAGGTAAATACCCCAGTTTAAAAAAAAAAAAAAAAAAACAGAAGAAAACAAAATCTGCCATCTATAAACTGGTGAGTTTGACTTCAATTCCTGGAAAAATTCAAGATAGCAGCATTAACGAGATGGCTGGTGAATATTTAGAAAAGGAAGCAGTGATTAGAAAGGGTCAGCATGGCTACATCAAAAAAAATTCTTTTTTCCTACAAAACTAGTAGATGAGAAGAATGGGAATGCTGTGAATATAGTTTACCTAGATTTTAGTGTAATTTGTGATAAAATATCTCAAACTATTTTTTGTGGAGAGGAGGACCAGAAGAAAATGGAATACAGTGGTTCCAGAATTGGATGGAAATCAGTGGTTGTTCAATGGCAGGAGATCTCCAGTGGAATATCTCACTCTCCTCTCAGGATTTGTGCTTGGCCCATTGCTATTAGAACATTTTGACCAATAACTTGGATAAAGGAGTAAATGGAATGCTCATCAAATTTGCAAGCAACATAAAGGAAACAGGGGCAGCTAACATAATAGATAATCAAGTCCAAATCCTAAAGGATCTCAACATGTTAGAGCAGTGGTATCAAACTCAAACAGAGGTTGAGGCCACTAACTAATACATAAAGATCCCTACCAGGCACAGAGTGCTTTAAAAAACCACATATTAATATTATCTATGCTTTCTTTTAATCTTCTTTGTTAAGCATTTCCCAATTGCATTTTGATTATTTTAAGTTAATTTTAAACATAATCCCAATTACATTTTAATGAGATTTATGCCTCAACTGGATGTGCTGGACTCAGGTAACTTATTTGATACCTCAGGGTTAAAGCATTGGGCTGAATCTAAGAAGATGAAATTCAGTAGGAATCAAGGTAAAGTGCTGTATTTTACTAACAAAAAAAAATCAGCTTCACAAGCATACAATGGGGGAGTGTAGTTGGACAGCTGTTCTGGAAAAAAAAAATCTAATTTTAGTGGACTGAAAGGTCACTATGATTCAGCAATGTGATGAGGCAGAAAACAGGAAAAAGATTGATGTGATCTTGGGGTGCATTAAAAGAAGCAGAGCTAGTAGGAAACAGAAGGCGATGGAGAGCCTATTATCCTCCGCCCTTGTCAAACCCATTTAAGCACCATGGTTTAAAAAGGACATTGATAAGCTGGTGTGTAATTAGAATCTGCTCCCCAGAACTCCAAATCCCAGCATTCCATGTTCCTTCTCATGTTGCATGCCAATGTAGGGAGGATATAAGTTTTGTGTAGCCTTGCCTCTCTCTCTCTCTCTTTCCCTTGATCCCAGCAGCGGAAGTGAGCTGGAGAACTTACACACATGGGTTTACTTTTTGTTAGATGATTAGGTTTGAACTCCTACTTCTTTTAGTTTATTTTCTCTCTACTTCAAGTTATTATTAATACATTTTATAAAATATAATACTTGGAGTTATTGCATATTAATTTAAATCTTACACTGGAAAGCACTCAGAGAAAAATGAAGAAAGTAAAAGGTGTTGAGTTCATGTCATAAAATGACTGTTTGAAGGAATTGGGAATTTTTAACCTGGAGAATACTGGTGGGGAAAGTTAGGGGACATGATAGCTAGAGATTGAAGGGTTCTAATTTGGAAAATGGATTAGGCTTCTATGTTTGACCGAAGAGGGGTGGCCAAGAGCAACCAATCAAAATGGCAAAGAGGCCAAATTAGATTGGATATGAAGAAAAACTTCCTAGCAATGAAAACTGCCTAAAAGTGGAATGGGACAGTTGTAGTGGTACCTGCTACCTAGGAGGCTGAGGCTGGAGAAACACTTGAACTCAAAAGTTTTGAGCTGCAGTAGAACTAAAGTGGATCAAGTGGTCATACCAATTTGGTGAGTGGGAAGGGGAGGCCATTAAGCTTAAGTTAAATGATTTGCCAGTCACACAGGATAAATCCAAAGAACTTGGGACTTCCTGATTCCAAGACTAACACAGTTCATTATAGAATATTGCCTCTTCTTTGAAAACTATGAAATCGTTTCTCTTAGCCCTTCCAAATGTCCAAAAGTCAGCCTTTCACCACTGTTCTTCCCCCTACATATCAACTGATAGTAAACATTAGTTTGCTATTGTTCAATCATTTTAGTCATGTCTGACTCTGTGACCCTATTTGGGATTTTCTTGGCAAAGACACTGAAAAAGTTTGTCATTTCCTTCTCCAGTTCATTTGACAGATGAGGAAACTGAGGCAAACAGGGTTAAGTGATTTGCCCAGGGTCACAGAGCTGGTATTTGAAGATGGATTTGAACTCAAGTCTTCCTCATTCCCAGCTCAGCACTGTCCACTCTGCCAACCAGATATAATTTCTTTATTACCATTAAACAACTTTGGTCAAATCTTACATTGGTCTAATATTATTTGCCTGTTCCAATTTTTAATTTTAGTTCAATTTAATCTTTATTTAATTTGTTTATTATATTGATGAATTTGTTATAAATAATTATTATAAATTATTAACTTCCTTAATAATTTAATTGTAATTTAATTTAATAGAGTTCCAAGTGGAAAATCAATGCTATTTTGTATGGCTACATTTGCAATCTGTGTACAGAAAAATAATGCCTAAATGTTTTGGATACTGAAAGCATAGAGTAGGGGAAAAACAGAAGTAAGTGTTTTGGTGCTAAGGAAGATTTACCACAAGTCCACTGAAAAGTGGGCACAACAATAACAATAAATACAAATCTTAGCAACTAATGATGGAGGTCACAAAAGGAATGCTAGAGGAAGAAGACCATAATACAGGATATTCATTTCTTCATCTCTCCAAATTGCCTGGGGTGATTCTGGAAACTCCTTTTATAAGAAAAGAAAGAAATCTTTTCAGACTTGTTGGGAGAATAAAAAGTTTCAGTGGCAGAATGAGGAAAAAAAGGAATAGAGATGACATGAGAAAAAAAAATCAGGAGAACGAAGATGATGAGGAAGGAGAAAGCTCATCCTGAGTGACTAAGATAGGACAATCAGCAGAGCTGGAGGAAGAATCAATCATAACCAATGTACCTCCAGATACAAAAGCTGCCCATACTAAGACAAATCTTTCCATAAGTCCTCTTCTTTTCAACTTCTGCATGCATCAGTTCCACAGGGAACATGCTTCTGCATTCAATCACTACTACACTGTGAATTTATCGTCCTTTATTGGCCAGCAAAGCTTATACTCTGGAAGTAATACAGGGCAGAAGAGGAGTGGGAAGAGGTTCAGTGAAACAGAAAAAAGGCACAGGGCAATAAGTATGCTAATTTTCTGGGTTCCCAACCAATTTTTTTTATTGAAAATTAAATAACCTACCAATTAATGTTGCAAGGGAAATATAGTAAAGAGGAGGCAGATGGGCTGTGCAGTAGTATCGTGTTTATTTTAGGCAAATTATTGGGGACTTTTTTTAGGGGTAGAATTATGCAAGAATTGCTGATGATGTTTTCTAGGACACAAGGCTTCAAATCCAATTCATGTCAGTACTCTGACAGTCTTCCTGCAAGGTGGGTTGTTGGCTTGCTAGTGTATGCGTGGTTTTAAAAATCCATTAAAATACTGACATCCTGGCACTCATGGGCTGTGCACATTGGCTTCTGTCTTCAGCAGGTATTCTTCCATTCCAGCCTCAGTGGAGTGGCAAGGAAGAATAATGTTTGAAAGGTTGAGCGTGATCACATATGCAACCCAGTGAGAGATCGAAAGCCCAGAGTGCACAAGGGCTACTTTATGCCCTCTTGTAAGGGGGATTTTATTATGAAGTCATTGCCTGCAGCTGAGTAAGATGTCTTTTTGCTTAGACTGCAAGTCAGCTGTGATTGATTGCCTCTTCTTCCTACTCCCTGTCTATACTGTCCTCTTAGTCACCTTAACTGATCCCAGGATGCTGCCTTGGCATCTCTTACCCATACGCTCACCTCAGAAAATTTGCTTTCCCTACCTTACTCCCTTACATCCTCCTTAGCTCTCCCTATATACTTTTAGTTCTGTTCTTTTTTTCCTCAAATATTTCTCTGAGATTTGCTCTGTGTCTTGGGCTTCATTCTGTCCCCTTTCCTTAAGTTATTAAATATAACTGATATCTAATATATCCTCTCACTTAAGTTTTCTGAATGAAAACCATTTATGGCTAGATCTGGATTAATGTAGAAAATGAATCTCATCAAATGGTTGCAATATTCAAATTTGAAATGCCTATTTCCATTGGGCTGGAATCAGTTATCGCATTTTACATAATCATAATTTCAAATAGTACAATTTTACATGCATGCAAACATGGGGATTTGGTATTCACACTAATGGTGATCTAGTTGCATTTAAAACTTCATCTGTATGTGCCAAGGAATCTGCTAGGTACTCGAGAGACTCACACAAAAAGAGAATTGTTGGCACATCTTGGGCTTAAATGACTCCCCAGGGTCACAATGACAGTAAGTAGAGGGAAGTTGGGATTTGAACCCAAGTTTTCCTGACTCTGAAGCAATTCTCTAATCCACTATGCCATATTGCCTTGCCTTTTTCCCTTCTTACTGTTAAAATATCGCACCCATCATGGAATAATTTATTTATGTTACATATGTATTCATACATACATGTGGTTTTAATTTTAAATTGCCCTGAGGCTTTGGGGATACATCTCTATATTTACTATAACAGGGAAAATACAACACTTCCTACTATTAACCTCAGAGAGATAAACAGAATAAGATGAACTAATAGGTATGAGAGACATCTATGCAAATGGAAGACACTAGTTTACAAGGGTTAGGTCACCTTGGCCAAAAAAATCATTGCCTAGTGATCCACATTCCCATGTTCAGCCTCCCCATACCCAAGCAGGTTTGGGGTAGACGTAAGGCATTATGGTAAACCTAAGGCGTTAGTATTCATAGTAGCAAATCAGAGATTCTCAAAAGGCAAATAATTAGCTATACTCTGAGAGCTTCAGTATTATCACTGATACCCATCATTATGAAGTGGTCTCCTCTCACTCCTTTCTTCATCTTGTGCCGTTTTTAAAAATATCTTGGTCCAACCCCTCAAATTCCTCCATCAAACATGGACTCCCTTCACAGATCTGTCGTTTTCTGTCAACAGATCATCACAAAGCCAAAGTATCTCATTATCCATCAGTCTCTTTTTTCCCATCTCTTATACGGTCCCTTGGTTATTTCCCTCCTCTTCAGTTATTGTATTTTCATGCCCAGTGTCTTTGATTTATGAGACCTGCCACTTGTACTGATGTTTACTATTGAAAACTCCAATAAAGAGTTTATTTCTGAACAAATCAAGCAGAAGGACTAATACAGAAAGCCACAAAGGATAGGGCTGTTTTGTTATAATCAGCCAGGAACTAGAGTGTGAAATTTAGCACTAAAAAACAATAAAGGAAGTCTGCCATGGCAAATAAACAGTTCCCAATGATGGTCAGAGGAACCTTCTAGAATCAAAAGATGCTAGAAGATATTGAATGTTAGGGAAACAACCAGAAACTTTCTGAGGTCAAATAGAGGAAGGATTAGCTAGAACATGGATGATCAAAGGAACTGCATTTGGAAAAGATGCCAGAGTGGTCTTTTGGGGCTCACTGTGTCATATGACCATTGAAAGAGCATATACTCTGTAATTGTGGTAATCACCCAAGTGAATATAGGGATGAGAAGCTGGCAAAGAAAATAACATTTGAGGGAATAACTGTTCCTTTCCCATGGAAATAATATTAGTTTGCAAGCTGACAGAAGGAAGAGGTGAATGAGGCATTATGGGGCAATATTTTTTAAAATGTCTGTCCAACTTACTCTCCATATTGAAAATTAAAATTCATTGTTTATTCGACAAAGTTAAGTCATTGATGAAAGGAACCAAACAAATTAAATTAGTTGATCTGAGAATACAATTTATTGTAGAAAAACTCCTGGGAAAAGCAATCTTCTTTCTCTTGTCAATGACAGCTGTAACAGTCTACATACAGAAGGCATAGATGACCTCACAACCCACTCATATGCCTAGAGAACTTTCCTACTCAAAAAGTATGACTAAGAACCAAATAAGACAGGCTTGACTTCTTTTCAAGGCAAACCATTGTCACTTTGAATGAAGTGAACTAAAGAGATGAGAAAGAAATTGTGTTTGGGCAAAGGTAAATGCATTCTGGTGAGCATCTAGTGGAAATCCTTTCACCCAATTATAGGGAGAGGTGGGCAGCCAGAAAGAAAGGAAATGAAAAAATAGAGTGCTATAAGACAAAGATAAGAGCACTCCAGTTCATATCTAATTCATAGATACAGTTCTTAGGATACGATTTAGTGCTTTATTCAGAGCAAGACACATAAAGGAAGATCGTAAAAACAAGTATGAAACACCTTCTATATTCTCATATTTTCAGCAAACTGGGTCAGTCCAAAAGGACCTTCTTGCTCTTCCTCACAAAGGTCACTCCATCTCTCATTTCTCCACTAGATATCTCCCATATTCCTGGAAAGTATTCTACCCTCACTCCTAAAATATCCACTTTCCTTCAACATAGCTCTGGGGTGATTCTCCACCATGCAAGAACCTTCCCCAAAAAATGTTACCTTGGATGTCTTTTGTATATACCTGTATATTTGTTTCCTCCTCAATGTGAACATTGAAAGTATAGACCAATTCCATTTTGTCTGTGTTCCCAGTGACTGGCACCTAGTAAGCCCTTAAATGCCTGCTGATTGATTGGATTTTTTTGATACTTGTATTCTCAATTTGGTTCATCCTAAGTGCCAAATACGAATTAATTAATTGATAGAATAGCAGTTTTCTCATGTAAAATGAGAGTGTTAGCCTCAATGATAGCTAATTGACCTCTTTGAGAACTTATTTTTCACATATTGTATTAATTCCTGTATATTAGTAAGAATTACTCTGTATTCCTGGGTCCAGGATCTACTGCTATCAGAGATAGCATCTAGTCTGCTGCTTTTTACATTTTTGTGTCATTGGGAATCCCAAGGGATATTAACCAAATTCTATTAAAAACGAAGATAAAGGGGACAAGGGTTCTTTTCCTGTATATGTGATCTATCCACCTGTGGGGTTGAGGAGGAGTGGATAAGTTTTTGTACTACCTCTTAATTAGCTATCACCAATTAAAGATGTCTTGGGATGTTCAAGGAAGGGGCTGAATAATGAGATCATAAAAACCAATTTATTAATTTGCCTGATACAACTTGGGTCATCCCTAGTCATGAGAGAGCCAGGGAGACCTTTATCGTTTTATTGGTTATGATGTTGGCCTCACCAATAAACCTGATATAATCAGTAGACTTATAATTCTTACCCCAAAATCAGTCTTGTGAAGCTAATTTTAATTGTTAATATCTCCCAGCTCTAAATCTCTTATTCATGAGAAGACTCCTACAGATTTCATGACCACCCACTTCTCTCTCCACTAGCATTTTTTCAACACAACTGTATAAATTTGACCATCACAATGGAATTTTTTCTCTCCAATTCTTCATCCTTCACCACTCAACTCAAATGCTCTCTCCTCCTCAAAATTTACCGGACTAGTTGGAAGAAGAATAGAATTCTTTACATCTTAACAGAGGGTTATCCACACTTGCTACTCCCACCAAATGTGTTACTGGTAGGTAGTCTAACTAGTGATAATCTTTTACACATTGAGCTAGTTGTAGACCCAAATGACAAACATACTTCATCAGTATCAAGCCAATACCAAAAAGTTTTCCATACCCTCAGGACTTGCCATATTGTACAATTTGTTGACATAGACCCAAATGTCCCAGATCACTTCAAAGGAGGATTTTGGTTAAAAAGATACATAATGATGATGATGTTAAATATATGAAAATAAATTATCAGACCTTTAGTCAGGAAGATCTAGGTTCAAATATAGTGTCAGACACTTCCTTGTTTAATCCCAAATGCCTAGCCCATGACACTCTTCTGACTTAGAATTGATACTAGGGCAGAAGGTAAGTGTTTAAAGAAGAAAACCTCATCACAAAGAAATGATATATGCATTCAGAATATCACTCTCAATACTCATTTGTTCTAAAATTGTTCAAAGCAGATTTAATAATCATTCTTTGTAATATCAAGGTCAATGACAAAATTTTGATTATATCCTCAAAAGTTAATACTGAAAGGATTATTTTATCACATAACAAATACAGATGGAAAATAATTCTAACAATTCCTAAAACTGTGGCAAAATTATGGGATTACTTCAGCAGGAAGTTTGACTATAAGCTACATTAATTGGACCTTTAGAATGCTCACAGCACAACACTTTATAGAACTATACAAAATAATGATAACAAAAATTACTGGAAGGAATAAAAGTTCCAAATTGTTCCATTATTACCTCTAATATGTCAATTTTCTTTGAAAAGAATTTGATATCATATATATATAAAGACCAAATGTCATTCCTCTAAAGTTATGTGGCCAAAAGGAAAACCAAAAGCTATTAAAAATAACATGAAATACTGCTCCCAACTATTAATCATAAGAGAAATGCAAATAAAAACAATTTTGAGTTTTCATCTCACATCCAAAGCAAACTGGCAAAGATGACAAAAGATGGAAAGTTAATATTGGAGATTATTGTCGAAAGATAGGAATGGTGTGGAAATGGGGGAGTAGCTAGGTGGTTCGGTGGATTGAGAACCAGGTCTAGAGACAATTATATCTGAATTCATACACTTCCTAGTTGTGTGACCCTGGGCAAGTCACTTAACCCCCATTGCCTTAGCCCTTACTGTTTTGATTCTCAGAAGGAAGATGAGGGTTAAAAGAAAAGTAGGCACATTGTTGATGGAACTTTGAATAAGTTCAACTATCCTGGAAAACAATTTCTAATTTTGTTAACAAAAGTGTCTAAAATATCAATACTCTTTGACTCAGCAAAAATTTCCCTGCCTGGTATATTCCATTCAGAGAATTAATAATAGAGAGATGTCACGGATACAAAATATCCCAGATTAGACTTGTAGTACAAAAGAACTAGGAAGAAAGATGTCCAGGTTTCCCAACAAACACTAACAAAAATTAAAATGGAATATTAAATAATTACAGTGACAAATCTTGGCCCTAAAAAAGAGATATGAACCTGTATCACTCTCCTATGTTTATGTAAGTGGGAAGAGCGAGACTCTAAAGGTGGAATACAGTGCATGCTATTAGACCTAATGAATTTTCTGTATAGTTTTAATATTTATTATAAGAGGTGACTTTTTGAATAGAGGTGGTATATGTTATAAAATATGAAAATATAAGATATAACATTAAAAATAACATTAGTGACTCCATTTTGCCTTTATCCACCATTTTGTGAAAGTACATTTCAGCTGTTTGCTAAGTACCTAATTTTGGAAAAGTCACAAGATTACTCCCCTTCCCAAAGGTCAGTTGACTTAAGGAATGTTACAAAACTACCCCATTTCCTCTCACCTTAGTATTTCCTGAAATCCTGCGCCAATTAAAAAAAAAATCCACAGGTATCTCAAGCCACGAAAATCTTGTTTTTCCTGTTTTTTACTCGCTTCAAATTATATATTAATTTTTTTTAATAACCCTTGTACTTCGGTGTATTGTCTCATAGGTGGAAGAGTGGTAAGGGTGGGTAATGGGGGTCAAGTGACTTGCCCAGGGTCACACAGCTGGGAAGTGGCTGAGGCCGGATTTGAACCTAGGACCTCCTGTCTCTAGGCCTGACTCTCACTCCACTGAGCTACCCAGCTGCCCCTTATATATTAATTTTGAAGTGACTAACATTCTGGGTCCTCGGCTACTGAGAGCCTTGGTCCTGCTCTGTTTCTGCAACCCCCCCACATTGATAAATAAGTCATTATTCACATGTAACAACTGGGTTTTCTTTATTCTACCATTAACAATTAAATGATGGAGTAAAACATCTCCTACATTTCTGGAGATGGTGGAGGAACTGAAGAGCAAAATCGGATTCAGAAACCAGGAATCTTGTTAGTTTGGCCAAGATTGTATATAAGCCAGTGTACAAATTAGGGCTGAAGAAAGGTAAATTGTTTAGTATGAATGAAAGGAATGCGATGATTCTGAATGGCATGATGGCTGCCATAAATCACAGCAAATAAAAAATAAAGAAAAATGATGGATGGGAGCAGATGATGACAACTAAGAAATGAAGGTATAATGTGAGATATGTGATCCTGTGGCTGCTGTGAGTTAATCAATCCATTAATCAATCAACAGTCATTTATTAAAGTAACACTATTTGCCAGGTATTGTCATAGGGCCTGGAGACACAAAAGGAAAAAATGAAACAGTACCTGCCCTCAGCAAGTTATTTTCAATTAGGGGAGATAATATGTACATAAATACATATGAAATAAAAATAAAACAAATTTGGAGGAGGAGAGAAGGCACTGACAGCTGGAGGGACCAGGAATGTCTTTATGTAGCCAGTGTTGCTTGAGCAGAGAAGAGCAATGAGATAGTTCATTCCAGATATGGGACTAGCAACTTAAAACATAGGTAGATGGGAGTTGGCATGTTGTATGAACAGAGAGAAGTCCAATTTGGCTAGACCAATGGTTCTCACATTTTTGGCTGCAAAATACCTTTTCCCTCTTAAAACTTTCCCAAGGAGCATTTGTTTATGTGGGTTATATTTGTTGATATTTATCACATTCGAAATTAAAAGTCATAGTATTATTGTGAAAAGTTTTGACTTCATGGAACCCTTGAATGGGTATTAGGGGTCCCAAGGGGTCCTAAAAGCACATGGTAAGTGCTACTGGGCTAGAGAGGAAACTATAGAAAAGGAGAGTTAATCAGAGATGTGCTAGTAAATATGTAATAATTTAATAATGGTTCTCCAATTTTTCTCCAAGGAAAAAAAATACTGTATACTGCCTGGAAAGTTTATCTTCTAGAGTCAAATTCTGCCTCAAAAACTAGCTGTGTGACTCTGGGCAAGTCACTTAACTGCTGGCCTCGGTTTCCTCTTGCAAAATGAGCTGGAGAAGGAATGGCAACTCACTCAGAATCTTTGCCAAGAAAATCCAATTAGGATCAAAAAGAGTTGCACATGAGTAATCAATCCCCCATGCCCCAAAATAATGTATGACATGCTTCTAAATTTAATTCACATTATTAACATTTTCTCTGTCATTCTCTTTAGTATACAATCAACAGGAAAAAAAAATCAAGTCTTGACTTCTAGCATATACTGATTTGAGGTGTAAATTTTCACACCAAAAAAATGTTAATAGGCTTCTAATATGTATGAAGTCATGACTGGGAATAATATATGAAAAGGCTTGAAAAGTTGGTTGGGGTCATGTTGTGAAGAGCTTAAATAAACAAGCAAAGGAGAAGTTTCTATTTGATCCTAAGGCAACAGAGAACCATTAGTTTATTCATTAAGATGGTGACATCATCAGGTTTTCACTTAAGGAATACCAGTCTGGCAGCTTGTGTGAGAGATGTATTGGAGAGAGAAAGGCTAGAGGCAGGGACTCTAATTAGAAGGCTTATTGAGATAGTCCCATAAAGAAATGATGAGGATTTAAACTAGGTGATGGTGGTTTGGGCAGTGAGAAGGGGGGGATCGATAGGAGATATTGTGGAGACAGAAAACACTAGATTTGGCAACTGATTGGATATTTAATTAGATTGAAGTAAAGCTAGTTAGTTAGCTCAACACTTGGGCTTTAGGTCCACCTGGAATTTCTTGGCAAATTGGAGGAAATTCAAAAGAGGTTCTTGAGCAGTAGTTAACCACCACAGCCCTAGGAAAACCAAGAAAATGGGCATTCTCACCTCCTGGCTCCTATTGTCTCCGGATATTTCAAATTCTGAGCTATAGCACCCCCAAAGAGTCATTAAATAGTAATATTTACACTGAGAGCAAATGCCAAAACCACTTGTGTGGAGCAAGTGGCACAGAGTAGCTGTTTGGAATTAACTAGAGGAGGAAAGAGGATGATAAGTACTATGGGAGAGAAAAGATTTGGGAACATACAGGAAAAGAACAGAGAGGATTGGTAAAGGAGCTCACTCCACTCAGTATCTGAGAGCTTCCTAGTTGAATTCATTATATGTGTTCATTAACTGCGGGGCTGTGTTATTTCTACCTTATTGAAGGGCTGCAACTGCTGTCCACACACTAATTTCAGTGCCCGGATCTAAAGCTGTAGCTACCCTACCCTAGTTATCCTTTTGAACCCTACTCACTCCTCTTCCAGAATTATCCCTTCCCCCACCTCAAAAAAATTAGAGTGTGACAGATCTCTGCCAGTCTCAGGGAAGAAGCAAATCTGGTTATCTCATTAAAGTAATTCACACCAAGGTATTAGATTCAAAGCTCTTGGGAATTATTTGCATTTTAAAGAGGAAGTCATTCCAGAAAATTAACTTTTAAAAGGCAGAATGTGCAAAGGAGGTATTTTTGAGGCAGGGAGTCCCAGAACCCACTGTTTCTGCATTGCCATAGGCTACTTCCAGTTCTCCCTAACCCCATCCCAACAAGCCCAAGAATAATCACCTGTAACTTCTTCCCCCACTTTTGAAAGATTAATTCCTGTTGCAGACACAAGTCACATCAGTTTCTATTCAAAGTCTATCCATCTACCAGGCAATGCATACTTCTCCCTATGGATGAAGATTTAAATTCCTCTCCACCCCACCCCATACTATATGATTACTATAAGTTTTATTTTTCCATAAATATTCCTATAGTATCCATTGCCATTTCAAAAGGGGTGCTAGAGCTAGCCTGTGAAAACAAGCCAATTAGTACCTTTTTAATGTAAGCATTTACACCTCAGGAACCAGTAAACACTACAAGTTGCATTAGGGCAGCAGCTAGGTGGTCCAGCGGACTGAATCAGTGCTGGATCTGGAATCAGGAAAACTCCTCTTCTCTAGCTTAAATATGGCCTCAGACACTTACTAGCCAGGTAACCCTGGGCAAGTCACTTAACTCTGTTGGGGGCCTCAGTTTCTTCATCTATAAAATGAGCTGGAGAAGGAAAGGACAAACCACTCCAGCATCTTTGTCAAGAAAATCCCAAATGGCATCATGAAGAATCAGACAACTGAAACGACTGAACAAGTATATATTATTTATGTTTCTCTGCATCATCATCTACCTTAGATTGTAAACTCTTCCTTCAGAAAAGGCACATCTGTTAAGCTTGGCTTGTAGCACTCTTAGTGCAATACTAAATACAGGTGGTCACCATAGAAATATTTTTGAATGGAATTCTAAAATATTAAAGTAGAACTGGATGCAAAAATAAATCCAGAATAAAAACACACAATCCTAAAATGTTTTTAAATCAACTTTTTTTTTTAAAAAGCTGGCATTTTTTAGAGAGCTTTATCCTATGCTTATGATTTTTACCTACATTGTCCTACTGGTCCTCCTAAAAACCCCATGGAATTTTATAGATATCAGAAATGTTCAGCCAGTGGTTATATAATATTTGTTTGTTCCTTCTTCCTTTCTGAAAAGGACTAATGACATCACGAGATAATATGTTGACTCAAAATTAAATTGAATTTAAGGGAGTCAAAGTCATCAAACTCACTTCCAGCGTGGGGGCAGCTGGGTAGCTCAGTGGATTGAGAGCCAGGCCTAGAGACAGGAGGTCCTAGGTTCAAATCTGGCCTCAGACACTTCCCAGCTGTGTGACCCTGGGCAAGTCACTTGACCCCCATTGCCTACCCTTACCAATCTTCCACCTATAAGTCAATACACAGAAGTTAAGGGTTTAAAAATTTAAAAAAAAAAAAACTCACTTCCAGAGTCATGGAAGTTCAATGGCAAGACAAAGGTTAGAATGGCCTGGCATGCAGTGGATGACCATGGCTTCTACCATGTCTGATCAAGCTCTAAGCACTCCCCAGTGCCTGTTTCCACCACCCTCAGGGCCACTGGGATGTACTCTTCTCATCCACCCATTCTGCCAGGGGAAATTTTGATATCCTTCAGGTAGACATCCCTCTAACTCACGGAAGAGTTTAAGACCTGTCATCTACCTTCAACTGCCAAGATTAAGCAATAGATGATAAAAGTTAAAGCCTAAATATAGGATTTGATACAGGTCTGTCTGCTTTGGTTCCAAGTCTTTGTCATCCTATCATATATACTCCCCTGTACAGATTTTACTAATTAAGCAATGGATTTGGAAGTTTGGGGTTAATTTGCCATCTCACATATCAAAGAGATTTTGAAATGGACAGTTTTACTTTAATCATTAAAACAACACTCAGAAAGAGCTCTATGTATTCTGCTAAAAACGACAGAATACATTATTTAAACTTATGTGGCCTAAAAAATTCTGGGAGTTGAGAAAACTTAATTCTCTTTCATCTTTAGGTCTGCATTACGGTGGGCTGCTTGGGGGAAGAAAAGGGAAAGAGGGAAGAGAGTTATTGGCATTTTATAAAAGAAAGTTTATGTTAAGAATAAAAAATAAGGGGGCAACTAGGTGGCTTAGTGGTTTGAGAGTCAGGCCTAAAGATGGGAGGTCCTGGGTTCAAATAGGACCTCAGACATCATCCCATATGATCCTTCTAAAAATCCCATGAAATTTTACAGATGTCAAAAACACTCAGCCAGTGTTTATCTTATGTTAATGTTCATTTTTCCTAAGAGGACCAATGACATCAGGAGATAATGGGCAAGACACTTAACCCCCATCGCCTAGCCTTTACTGCTCTTAAGCCTTAGTATAATGAATACATAGTATTGATCCTAAAATGGAAGGAAAGGTTGAAAAAAACAGAATAAATAAAAATAAATCTAAATAAATTTTATAATTTTACATATAAATATAATTTATAATATAAAATAAATAAAAATTTAAAAACAAAATAAAATAAAGAAACAAATAAATAAATAATGAAAAGAAACTTCCAAATATGAATTTGGAAGGAGCTTAATGAGCATAATTAGGGCTTGAGGCAAAGGGTGCAAGTCCTCCAAACTTCATCACCCCTTCTCTTACTAATTTGGGTGCTGGTGGTAAAGGGAAAAGGAAGAATTAAAGGGTGCCCAGGAAGAAGAGAATATTAGAAACAAACAGAAGAGTGAAAGAAAGGTGGGAGTAAATCAGAAATAGATGCCCCAGAGGCATTTACATCTATTCAAAAGGTGAGAAAGAAAAGATGGGAAGAGGAGAGAAGAGCAAGGTGGGAGAGGAAGAGAAATATAGTGAAAGCAGCTTTTCTGGAGCTGTTAACACCTGCTCAGAGGTGGGAAAATAAAAATAAATCTGCCAAAGGCAGAAATGGGACAAGAGCCAGCCTCCCTCTGAAAATACATGATCCTGAGTACTGCTTTTACAGACAGAAACTAGAACTAGAAAGTTCTTTACGGTTTTAAAACATCAAATTTCCCTGCCCAAGCCATGTAGTGTCTTAGGAGATGCTTCTGAGTGCCTGATTTAGGCACCCCAGGTGGGGAGTTGAGAAGATTTGAGTTCAAATAGTAGCTGAGGCAAGTCACTTAACCACTGGCTGTCTCAGTTTCATCAACTGTAAAATGTGGATAATAATAGCACCTACATCATGAGGTTACTGGGAGAATAATGTTTGTAATGTGTTTATCAGCACAGTGCCTGGCACATAGTATTTAATTACTACTTCCTCCCTTTATTAATTCCTTCCTTCTTTTCTATTGATCTATAATCCAGCTTGAGGAATGGGATTTTCCAGGGAAGAATCATTTCATAGCCCTATAAAGTGATCTGCCAACCTTGCCCAACTTAATAAATGTAATTTTTAATTTCTTTAATTTCTTAAATTTCACACTGTATTCACTTCTCTTAACAAACAAGGTAAATTTATTTTTTACCTTTGGCACATTATCTGAAAGACAATGAGTATCATCAATTTAATTTCTCCATTGAAATCCATTTTTTCTGAAAGGGAAACTGTATGCTAGAATTAAAAAAGAAAAACAAAAACTATAATGAATTCTTGCCCCCCCCCCAAAAAAACCAAGCATATCACAAATCTAACACACAAAGGGAAGAGATACAACATGAGGATAAATACAGTAGCCTGTCATCTGGGCAGACAACAAGACCCAATTTTCAACAGATCCCAAAAGAAAATGCTGATAATTTGGGGGATTCATTTAGCCGCACCATAAACCACCATCAATCTGGCACAGCAGTTTGTTATGATTAGATCATTCCATTTAAGAGAGAATTTGGGACTCCACTTGGGAGAGCTGCTGTAGGTAAAAAAATAATAGGAATTAGTGGAATACTGTATAAAAGGTTTGCCAAACACCTGCACAGTCATATCTGACAGAGCCAGTCAATCATTTTTAGAGGAGTAAAAATCACATGAAAACTGAAAACGCGAGATAGGGAAAGATTGTAATTTTTAGAAGAGAACTTTTTTGTTGAAAGCTGAGCATTTCTGAATGGCTTTGGTGTTAAGCTCTAAGAGGGAAAGGATGAGGTGTTTTTTTTTTCAATAGTGTCTAACACAGACATGCACCTGGGAATGCTTAAAATGTAAAAATAATATATTTGTTCAGCACGGTGCCTGACACAAAGTAGGACTTAGTAAATGCTTGTTCCCTTCCTCTCTTATCTTTTTTTTAACCCTTACTTTCCATCTTAGAATCAATACTCTATATTAGTTTCAAGGCAGAAGAATGACAAAAGCTAGGCAATGGGAGTTAAGTGACTTGCTCAGGGTCACATGGCTAGGAAGCATCTGAGGCCAGATTGAAACCCAGAACCTTCCATCTATAGACATGGTTCTCAATCCACTGAGTCATCTAAGCTGTCCCCTATTCCCCCTTCCTTTAAAAAAACTTCAAGATGCTACCCATGGTGCCATAGCTACTGGGCTCTCTCAGACTTTTTTAGGAACTGTTGTGTGGAGATGCAAAGCATGGAATCCCTGCAAAGGTACAGGGATAGTTTCTATCTAGTACCTTTGCAGGGATTCCATGCTTTGTATCTCCACACAACAGAACTTATAAAATCCCACTTCCATGAAGCTATTATCATGCTGGCTACTGATAATACCTTTCTTATGTTATTTTTGTTGAAAGATATTCAAGAAAATTATTTTTGAATGATCAGTAAATTAGCCTTTCTTGAGAATCTACTCCTGCCTAACACTGTGGGGGATTACAATCGAAGCAGAAGATACAGTCCTTGCCTTTAAGAAGTTTTCAATCATAAAATCAAAGATTTCCAACTAGAACTGACTATTAAAATCATCTAATCCGAGCCCTTCATTTTACAGAAACTCTTCTATCTAAAGAGGGTAAGTAATTTGCCCTCAATCATCCATCTAATAACTGGCAAAACTAGGCTTGGAACAATTTTTCCGACTCTCAATCCAGGTCTCTTTCCATTTATTATGCAGGCTAGCTGGAAAGAAAACATTAATAAATACCTCTTAAAAAAGTCAGAGAGCAATAAGAAATAACCAAGATGATTTCAGAAAAAGCACAAAAGATCTGCAGGACTGATACAGAGTGAAATAAACAGAAACAGGAGAACACTGTACACAATAACAGCAACACTGTACAATGATTAACTGAAAACTTGGCTACTCTCAGCAATGCAATGAACCGGGACCATCTTGAAAGATTTATGATGGGGAATGCTATCCACCTCCAGAGAAAAAACTGTTGGAATCATCTTTCATGTCAGTGTATCTTTGGTTTTATTTTGGGGTTTTGATTATGTATGACTTTGCTATTACAACAATGACCAATATGAAAATATATTTTACATGACAATAAAAGTAGTTTTTAAATTAATTTTATTTAATTTAATAAATTTTATGTAATTATATATTACTTATATGTATTTATAATTTATCTAATTTATATTAAATTTTAATAAATAAAATTTAAATTAAAAAACACACAGGAACAACAAAAAAATGTTGTTGTTCATTCATTTTTCAATTGTGTCCAACTCTTTGTGATGCCAATTGGGGTTGGTTTGCCATTTCCTTTTCCAGTTCATTTTACAGATGAGGAAACTGAAGGATTATGGGACTTGTCCAAGGTCATGCAACTAGTAAGAGTGAGGCTGGATTTGAACTCAGATATTCCTAACTCTAGACTTGGCATTCTATTGTGCCACCTAGCTTAGCTCTGGAAAAGAAATAAAATCATTCCCTCAAATTTTCATTTGTCAGCTGTAAGAAGTATAAAGCTTCAGATATCGACAGAAAAATGGAAGTACTTAAAATAAAATTTATTTAGGAAAAATTTGCAGGCTAGACAGAGTCCTAAAAATAATGGAGCAATGGGAAAACATCCATAGGGTCACAAGACCATACATTTGCTGTTGGAAGAGACTTTAAAAATCCAATCCAAACTCCATGTTTTGGGAACTGAGGTTCAGAGAAGGCTAAATGACTTACCCAAGTCATATAGGTAGTAAGTGAATAAGAACAAAAATGTAAATTGTAGTTGGCATAATAATATACTCTAACTAGATTGAATGGCATCCTATTCCCTTAATTTCAAAACTGCATAGAAATAAAAACCTTTAGAAAGTCTCAGGAAATTGAATTCTATCTAATGCATAGAACTGCAGCTAAATGCACCTAACCTGCATTCCTGATGATAAAGATTTCATTTGCCTACATTCTGACTGACCTAGTTTTTCACAGTGGTCTGTCTCCCTTTGCTTTGTGACCCTTGATTAACATATATAAAGTCTTTTAAATTGATTTTTAAAGCACCGGGAGCTTTTCAGAGCAGCCCTCAGGGTTCCCAAGGCTGGTTTCTCCAGGTCTTCTAGCCTGGATTTCATTCATTCAGGATGTTGGAAGGTACCCATTATCTCCCCCTTAGTTAACTAAGATCATTACTACAGAATTATTTTAATTATGTAAATACAGATGGTGCTAAGTAAATATTTTGAATGGTGGTTTTAAATATGAAAAGAGATGGATGCAAAATAATACATGCTAACAATAATGTTGCTCAATACATACAAATAAATCCATATCATACTCAACAATATTATACTACATAAAAGTGTAATATATAGTTATGTTATAATACACATATATTACACAATACTTACTATTAAATAACTTTTAGAATAGTGATATGGCCACTTTTTACCTTTAATTTCAGATTTTTAAAATTTATTTTAAATTATTATTTGATTTCAGATTATTATAAGAAAAAATGCAACTCAATTCATTACAACATATATTGGCCCCAATATGTATAAAGTATAATGTGCTGTGGTACAAGGGGTACTAGAAGGGCCAGCTAGCTAGGTGGCACAGTGGATGGAGAGCCCTGCCTGGAGACAAGAGGTCCTTGGTTCAAATCTGGCAGCAGATACCTCCTAGATGTGTGAATCTGGACAAATCATTTAACCCTGTTAGCCTCCGTTTACTCATCTGTAAAATGAGCTGGAGAAAAGAATGGCAAGCCACTTAATATCTTTGCCAAGAAAACCCCAAATGGGGTCAAGAGTTGAGCACAACTGAATGACAGGTACCAAATATGCAGGTACTTTGGAGATGACAAAATCTAATCTCTAAGTATTTTTAGAGTAGTTTTTCTTAGCAATATCATCATTACATAAATTGTTCTGGTTCTGCTCATGCCACTCTGCATCAGTTCCTAGAGATCTTCTCAGTTTCCTTAGAAACTCTCCATTTTTGTCATTTTTAAAAACATATTCAGATATAATGTATTAACATGTTTTCTAGTAAACAGGCTTAATTTTTAGTTTTTCTGTCACTATAAAAAAGGCTACTTTATCTTTGTAAATATATGAATCCTTTTCTTCTTTCTTTGATATTTTCTGGGTTTGAGATTCATCTTAGTATTGCTAGCTTTGGGAGAATAGTCCAGTTACTTTCTAGAACAAACGGACCAATTCATATCTCCAATCACACTTTAGTGCTATATCTGCTTTCCCACAAGACCTCTAACACTTGTCATTTTGCTCTTTTGTCATCTTTGCTAATCTGTTGGGTATGAGAGGGGCTTCAGATTTGCCTCAATTTGCATTTCTCTATTAGTGATGTGGAGCTTTTTGTTTTAATATGATGGCTAATAGTTTGAATTTTTCCCCTCATTGGAAACCTCTCTTCATATTCTTTGACTTGACTGGGAAGTGGTTTTTACTACTGTTGTTAATACTAACTAACGTTTTATACAGCATTTACTATGTGCCAGGCAATGTGCTAAATGCTTTACAATTAACCTTCCAGCAACACAGCAATACATGCTATTATTATCCCCATCTCACAGATGGGAAAACTAGGGCAAACAGAGGTTAAGAGATTTGTCCAGGGGCACACAGCTAGTAAATGTGTGAGTAGGATTTGAACATCTTCCTGACTCTAGTTCCAGTGTCCTGTCTACTATAACATTTAGCTGTAAACTTTATGAATAAATTATTTAAATATCTCTAAATACTTCTAGCCAGCCATGACTCAGGACTAGTGGGGTATACAACTTTGGAGATGGTTACTGAAATGAAAGAAAGGACCCATTGTTGACTACCAAACACTCTACTTGGTCTCAACTCCATCATCCTCTTTATCATACCCCACCTTGGATAAACTTATCACTAGGAAACATTACCATAGATATTACTTCATCTTTGGTACCTTATGGTCTATCAGTACCTTCAGTTGCTTCCACTTCCTCTAGGAGTTAAAAGGGAAGAGTTAAAATGCCACCTCCGGAGTCCCACAAAATGTCTTATGTTTTAGATGGGGTTTATGGATCCACTTTGCTAGTGTAGAACAGTGATAAGCTGTTATCAAATTCTGTTTTAAATTTGTCAATACATTTATTTAGTTTCTTTTGGGAGGGGCTTTGGAGGGAAGGAGATAAATACTTGTACTATATATGATTCACATTGTATATTACCTACCTTTCTACCATCTTCCTCTCTATTGGGAAACCATAAATCTGAGCCAAAATCTAAGCCTTAAGAGATTTTTCCCAGGTAGAGATTGAACAAGCTGAAAAGTGAGAGAAAAGAGAGCCTAATCCTTCTCATTAGGGGACCGAGCTCAGTGTAATACAGAGGTGTGGGTTCAGAATATATTTTAGAGGAATAAAGGACCAGGTGTATTGTTGAACACCAGCCCTTTTGGGCCCTGCTTCAAGTTCTAAAAAGTTAAAGAATCATGGCATCTAAGACTTATGAGGTCATCTAGTCAGTGGATGGAGTGTAGGATCTGGAGTCAGGAGTCTCATCTTCCTCGGGCTTTAACCAGCTGAGTGACCCTGGGACAAATCATTTAACTCTGTTTACCTCAGTTCTTCATCTGTAAAATGAGCTGGGGGAAAAAAATGGCAAACCACTCCAGTATCTTTACTAAGAAAATCCTAAATGAGGTCATGAAGAGTCAGACATGCCTGAAATGATCAAGAACAAAGCCATACCTCTCCCCCATGAGGAAATCATCTCTACAAAATCTTTTTTTTTTAAATTTTCTTTATCAACTATCATGCCTTCCTCTAGGCAGTATAATTCAATGACAATTTCATCTAGTTCTGCTTCCAAAAATGGGTGCCCAGTTTTCCCTCTCATGAGGTGGTAAGCCATAACTCTTTGGGTATTGTTCATGTTTTAGGGAAGTTTAGAAAAAAATTAACCCACAATTCCACGCTGGCTCTACAAAATGATCCATAATTATTATTATTATTTTTGCATAGTCTTGCCATGTATTTCAGGACTGCTATCATTGGGATAGAAAAGCTCCTAGATGCCATTTTTCAAGGACTTTTGATGTCCATAAGGTATTAAGTAGAAGGAATGAAAAGACCTGAAGCATATTCTACTGTCAGTTTCCATGTCCCTTCTTGGGTCTTTAAGCTACATGAAACAGATTTAATATGACTGAGCTTCCACTCATTACTCTATTGGTTATGGGCAAGGTTGAGAGGGCTTAGGGTTTTCCTGCATTTCTCAGGTCAACCAGCTTTGCTAAGCTATATTTAACATTAAATGGCAGTCCTGAATTATCATCCATGACATTCTGGAAGGCAGTCAGCTTTCCAATGCTGAAGCCATATTTAACATTCCACAGCTGTGCAAATAAGACTTTCCCCTTGAACAGATGACTTTAGTTAAAGCCCCTAAACCCCAAATCCTCAGGTGACGACAGGTAGGGAGGCTGCTGAATCACCATCAACTTCTTCCAAGAGATTTCATTTGCTATTATTTGCTCTTCCTACCAATTTCTGTGAAGCTATTTTCCCATCTTTCTCCCTCTTTTTAATTCTGTAATATTAAATATGCCTGATTAAATTACTCACATTTGAAGTCCCATGACCAGCACCTTGAGTCCCTAAGAACAAGAATTCAAAATAAATTAGGTAAACAAATAAAAAGTATTAGTACTTCATTTCTTCTATCATTCCCATTGCTTAACAGCTTTGCTAGATAAGCCTATTAGCAGGAGGTTGTCAGACTACAGACCATCCCAAAGAAAGTGTGGTAAAGTGTTAGATCTGGAGTCAAGGAAGCCTGGGTTCAAATCCTGCTCTGTCAAAATCTGGCATCTAATTAGTGAGTCAGTCAATAAGCTGACTTATTAAGGTCCTACTAAGTGCTAAGCACTGTGTTAAGTGCTAGAGACATTTTTTTTTAAGGCAAAAGTGAGTCCCTGCATTCTAGGAGCTCAGGATTTGAAGCTGTGACTTTGACAAGCCAGTTAGCCTCTCTAAGCCTAGAAATCCCTTCTCTGTTAAATGGGTTTAATTAGATTCATTGATTTAATTAATTTAATTTAATGGAATTAATACCTATAATACTTCCCTCACTGACTGGCATTCATAGTCTTATTTGAATCTGATAGCAATGTGCTTTAAAATCTCAAAAATGGTTTTTGAAATACAATTTATTAATTATTAATTACATTACTACATATTTGAACATCTTTTTTTTTAACTCCTTACCTTCTGTCTTATTATCAATTTTAAGGCAGAAGAGCAGCAAGGTCTAGGCGAATCAAGGTTAAGTAACTCATCTAGGAACACAAAGCTAGGAAGTACTTTAGGTCATATTTGAATGGCGGTCATCTCAACTCCAAGCCTGCTGCTATAACCATTGTTATAGCTACTCCCCAAATAGTTACTTTCCAAAATGCATCTCCATGGTGGATCAACAACTTGTGTTGAATTTATTTAAAACTAGTTTAATTTGGGGCTGCAAGGTGCCTAGATTCAAATCTGGCCTCAGACTTTTCCTAGCTGGGTGACCCCAATCAAGTCATTTAACCCTGATTACCTAGCCTTTACTGCTCTTTTGCCCTAGAATGAATGTTTAGTATTAATGCTAAGAAAGAAGCCAAGGACTAAAAAAAATAAACAACCGCCCCCCCAAAAAATTTTTAAAAGTCATTGTCAGGCAACCTGGTGTTTTTAATGCAAAATGCAAATAAAATAGAGTGAGAATTTTGTCAAAGAAAATTATAGTATGAACACTGTAGTAAAGGATCAGCATTCCCAATCTTGTCCCTGGTGTGCTCACAGTAAGCAATAAGTGTTTTATTTCCAGAGTCAAATTTAGAGATTGATCACGTGGATGTGTGTGAAGGTCACTGAATGCCGTTACTGTGATGTTGCATCATCTCCCAAAGCAACCAATCTGTTCATCCATTCTTTTTAGCAAAAAAAAATCAAATCAAATATTCCAATGTGACTCATCTCTCAATTTAAACCTTTAGAGGTACATATCTGTATTCCCGCCATCTTAGACCCATTTATAAATGAGTTGGCAATAACTATCTTGTGATGATTATCATCCAAATTATGATGAGAAATGGTTAAGAATGTTTCTAGGAAGCATAGTTTTGTTTTGTTGTTGTTTTTTTTTTAATTAGAGTCTTTCAAGATAACCACTGGCTCAGAAATGATGGATGCCATGCAATGAAAAACAACCATCAGTCTAGCCAGAGCCAATGATGATGGGCCAAGATACAACTTGACAAGAAAACAGAATGAAGGGGAAGAAAATGAGTTGCTTCCCCACATGGCTGGTAAATGTCAGCTATTTTAGAGTTTATCCCCACATGAGATATCTCCTTTGTACTGTGAGGATGATCACCGCAAAACATGACAACATAATACAGCCATAGAAGACAACCCCATTATTACTGCTGCAGGAAATAAAACACAGATTAATGTCACTAGAGCACATGTCAGCAGAGATAATAATGATGTATACAAATGAATCTTCTCATTCTGGGCAAAGAACATAAGTACCACCTAAAACTGAATAATAATTATAGACAAGTCACAAATGACAATGCCATCTGCTAAGCTTGTATTATGCTTTCACATTATCAAAGAGTTTGTTTTATATTTTTTCTCAGAAAACTCTCTAGGAGTCTTCCCACTTTTATGCCAGTGACACAAATTACCAAGTGGTGAGGCAAGCACTTACATTGCCTAACGAGGCAAACACTGCCTGCCATGGCCAGTCATTGCTACATCAGGCTTCTCAATACTGTCCAATCTTTGCCAAGAAAATTGTGCAGCTGGGCACCCAAGAAAGACACAAATGATTTGGGCCATGCAAAGAGGCCGTTTGTCCAAATCTCAACTGGATGTAAACAAAGATTTAGAAAATGGATTCTGTTTCTGTTTCTAACTACACAGGAGTTGGGGGGGGGGGATAAAAATAAATGAGGAAAAATATGAATAGGCTAATATATAACCAAAAAATCATTAGTCCCATTTTAAATGCAATCTGGCAACAATCCCATAAGATAGGGTGTCCATCTCCATTTTGAAGATGAGGGAACAGACTCAAAGAAAGTGAATTCTCTAAGGAGAGATTAAAAATCAGGCTCTCCTAAATTAAAAGTATAATATTCCTTCCACTAATCATCTTCTCTTTCACATATGACTAGAATGTCAGTCAGTGAATAAGCATTTATTAAGTGCTTTCTAGAAGCCAGACACTGTGGATACAAAATGAGATAACCCTTCCCTCATGGAGCTTACAATCTAATAGAGAAGACAACATGTAAAAGAGAGAAGGAACTATATTTATTATGAAGTACTTCCAAGCTTCAATAATCTTAAATATTAGTTGTTGGACTATAATTTTTCTAAAGCAATATTTATATTGCTACCTTATCTAACCTTGCCACTTTAAGATCTGTCTTAAGAAATCAGAGAAAAAATGACCACCCTAGTGCAAATATCAATAATATGGAAACAGGTCTTGATCAACGACACATGTAAAACCCAGTGAAATTGCACATTGGGTATGGGAGGGGCTAGGAAGAAGGGAGAGAAATAACATGAATCATGTAACCATGGAAAAATATTTTTAATTAATCCATAAAAAAGCAGAGAAATTAAAATTTGAACCTACAAGAGAGAGGAATTATGCGTGTACAAACAGCTTCAAAAAATTACAAACATTCTTAATATACAGGGGATGTGGAAAAATTGAGACACTTATACACTGTTGGTGGAGCTATGAATGGATTCAACTACTTTGGTGAACAATTTGGAACAATGTCCAAAGGGCCATTAAACTGCTCATACCCTTTGACCCAGAAATACTGTGAAAGGAAATTCTTGGTTCTCTTGGTCTATTCTGAGTTTGTACTTGTTTAGTTAGATAGGCTAATGTCTTCTCTACCCTTTTGTATTTCTCTATTTTCACTCTTTCTACCTCTTTTGTAAATAAAAGCTACTAAAGGTCATTTTGACTTTGAGCAATAATACTTTGAACTGGCGACCACAATTATTATTTATAATCTTCATATGTTTTAGTCAAACCATTAATTTTTAATTCCTACAATACTACTGTGAGGTCTATAACCTAAAAAGATCAAAGTTAGGAGAAAAGAACCTAATTGTACAAAAATACTTATAGCAACTTCTTTTGTGGCAGAAAAGAACCAGAAACTAAAGGGATGTCCATCAATTGGAGAATGGTAGAATAAATTGTGCATTATGATTGTAATGGAAAAACCATCAGAAATAACAGACAAGATGACCACAAAAAAACTCCTGTATCTATATGAAATGATGCAAAATGAGGTGAGGAGAATTAAGAGAATGTTGTATGTAATGACAGCAATAAAGTATGTAAATCAACTGTGAATGATTTAATTATTATAAGAAATGCAAGGATCCAGGACAACTCTAAGGGACTCATGATGAAAATGGATAACCACAACCATAGAGGGAACAAACAGAGTCAAATACAGGTTGAAACACATCATTCTTTCTCTTCTTTACAAATGTTTCTCTATGGTAAGTAATAGATGTCTTCTTTCACAATATGATGAATATGGAAATCTCTCTTGTATAATAATATTATGTACAACTTACATAATTTACCTTCTATCTTGGAGAAGGGGGAAGGGTGAGTGGGAAGTAAGAGAACATGGAGAGCAAAGTATTAGAAGCAAATTATTGAAAATTACATAAATATCTGGAAAAAATAAAAATTTAAAATATATATTAAGGGGGGCAGCTGGGTAGCTCAGTGGATTGAAAGCCAGGCCTAGAGACAAGAGGTCCTAGGTTCAAATCCGGCCTCAGACACTTCCCAGCTGTGTGACCCTGGGCAAGTCACTTGACCCCCATTGCCTACCCTTACCAATCTTCCACCTATAAGTCAATACACAGAAGTTAAGGGTTTAAAATTTAAAAAAAAAAACATATATATATATATATATATATATATTAAGGAAACACCCTTTCATTAAGAGGGACATACTTGTTCTAAAAGTGAATAAATGACTGTGAAATCTTATTCATTATATTGAGCAATTCTCAGCTAAATTCAGTACTTATTCAATACTAACCAAACATTTCTGTATTCATGCTTCCTGGAGAGGAAGGATAAGGGGGTAGGAGAAAGGATTAAGTTTTAATTCTAATCTCTTTTTGCTCTCCTCTCCTGGGAAACGGATTATCTGAGGCACAAAAAAAAATGATTCTGTATATCTCAAAGTCTTAGAACTATTAGCTTCTTTTATAAGACTCCCACCCACTGTGACTGTCTCTTAATGCCAAGACTACCAAGATAGCTGGGTGGTGTAGTGGATAGAACACTGGTCTTAGTCAGGAAGACCTAGGTTTAAGTTTTACCTTGGACCTTTATTAGCTATGACATGCTGGACAAGTCTCTTAATCTGTCTCTGCCTTAATTTCCTCAACTGTAAAGGAGGAATAATAGTACCTACTTCTTAGGTTGTTACAAAGATCGAATGACAAAATATCTGGAAAACCCTTAGTGTAGTACCTAGTACAGATGCTTAATAAAAATATTTATTTCCTTCCTTTCAAATTAATGACTCAGTGTCAACTAGGAATGCCTCAGACTCATTCAAATCTGACGATGAGAAATGTGAAGAAACAGAAAGGGTTACCTTGTAAGGTAAGGAGTTGACTTTCACCAAGCGTTCAAGCAGAAGCTATAGTGTCACTGTCAGTAATGTTATGGAAAAAATTCTCATCTGTGGTAGGAAAATGAGCAAAAAGAAACTCATGTCCCTCCCTCAAGTTAAAAAAGCAATAAAAGCAAGGTAAAGTAAAGAAAAAGAACGAACATCATCTCTTACAAATATAAAATTAAGAATATACATCATGCCCAATAAGAAAAAGAAATTGCCTTTTGGAATCCTAACTTTCCAACTCGGAATTAGATGTTTCCTGGATAGAGTGGTTTCTGGCCTCTTTTAGTTCATTTATCACTAGCTTTACATTGGGCAAACTAATCTTGGAAACAAAAAGAGATATAGCATATTTTTATTCAGTTGAATCTTGATTAAAACAGCTTTTGCTAGTAAGGCAGAGTCAAGATGGCAGAGAAAATATATAAACCCATCTGATCTCTACCAAATCATCATCCAAACAACTATGATGTGACACTTCAAAACAAATTTTGGAGCCACAGAAGGATAGGGTGAAATAATTTTTCAGCCCCAAACAATTTAGAAGGCTGGCAAAAGTGATCTATGGCCCTGGGCAGGAAGTGGAGTGGAAATGGTATGCCCACCAAAGCCACAGACTTGCAGGCGGCTGAATCAGCAGGACAGGTTTCCAGAGAAGGTTGAAAACCTACTCAGAAAGAGATTATGTTATGACACATAATCCTAAAGCCAGGTAGATTAAAAACAGAGAAAGAAAATTACAGACCAATTTCCCTAATGAACACAGATGCAAAAAAATCTTAAATAGAATACTAGTAAAAAGACTCCAGCAAGTGATCAAGAGGGTTATCCATCATGATCAAGTGGAATTTATACCAGGAATGCAAGGATGGTTCAACATTAGGAAAACCATCCACATAATTGACCATATCAACAAGCTAACAAACAAAAATCACATGATTATCTCAATAGATGCTGAAAAAGCCTTCAACAAAATACAACACCCATTTCTATTGAAAACACTAGAAGGGGGGTAGCTGGGTAGCTCAGTGGATTGAGAGTCAAGACTAGAGATGGGAGGTCCTAGATTCAAATCCAGCCTCAGACACTTCCCAGCTGTGTGACCCTGGGCAAGTCACTGGACCCCCATTGCCCACCCTTACCACTCTTCCACATAGGTGCCAATACACAGAAGTTAAGGGTTTAAGAAAAGAAGTACAAGAAAACACTAGAAAGTATAGGAATAGAAGGACCTTTCCTAAAAATAATAAACAGTATATATCTAAAACCATCAACAAGCATCATATGCAATGGTGATAAATTAGAAGCCTTCCCAATAAGATCAGGAGTGAAACAAGGATGCCAATTATCACCTCCATTATTTAACATTATATTAGAAACACTAGCCGTAGCAATTAGAGAAGAAAAAGAAATTGAAGGTATTAAAATAGACAATGAGGAGACCAAGCTATCATTCTTTGCAGATGACATGATGGTCTACTTAAAAAACCCTAGAGCATCAACTAAAAAGCTAGTAGAAATAATCAACAACTTTAGCAAAGTTGCAGGATACAAAAAAATGCACATAAATCATCACCATTTCTATATATTTCCAACATATCACAGCAGCAAGAGTTAGAAAGAGAAACACCATTTAAAATCACTTTAGACAATATAAAATACTTAGGAATCTATCTACCAAAACAAAAATAGGAATTATACGGACACAACTACAAACAAACGATTAAAACTAGATCTAAACAATTGGAAAAATATTGATTGCTCATGGGTAGGATGAGCTTACATAATAAAAATGACAATTTTACCCAAATTAATTTACTTATTTAGTGCCATACCTATCAAACTATGAAAAAAACTTTTTTACTGAATTAGAAAAAACTATAACAAAGTTCATTTGGAAAAACCAAAGATCAAGAATATCAAGGGAAATGATGAAAAAAAAATTGTGAAGGAAGGTGGCCTAGCAGTATCAGATATTAAACTAGACTCTAAAGCAGTGGTCATCAAAATAATATGGTATTGGCTAAGAAACAGAAGGGAGGATCAGTGGAATAGACTTGGGGTAAGTGACATCAGCAAGACAGTATATGATAAACCCAAAGACCCCAACTTTGGGGACAAAAATCCACTATTTGACAAAAACTGCTGGGAAAATTGGAAAACAATATGGGAGAAATTAGATTTAGATCAACATCTCACACCCTACACCAAGATAAATTCAGAATAGGTGAATGACTTCAATATAAAGAAGGAAACTGTAAGTAAATTAAATGAACACAGAATAGTATACTTGTCAGATCTCTGGGAAAGGAAAGATTTTAAAACCAAGCAAGAGTTAGAAAAAATTACAAAATGTAAAATAAGTAATTTTGATTATATTAAATTAAAAAGTTTTTGTACAAACAAAAACAATGCAACCAAAATCGGAAGGGAAACAACAAACTGGGGAAAAAAAAAATCTTTATAACAAAAAACTCTGAAAGAGGTCTAATTATTCAAATATAAAATGAGCTTAATCAATTGCATAAAAAATCAAGCCATTCCCCAATTGATAAGTGGGCAAGGCACATGAAAAGGCAATTTTCAGATGAAGAAATAAAAACTATCAATAAGCACATGAGAAAGTTCTAAATCTCTAATAATTGGAGAAATGCAAATCAAAACAACTCTGAAATATCACCTCACACCTAGCAGATTGGCTAAAATGAAAGAAGGGGAGAGTAATGAATGATGGAGGGGATGTGGCAAAATTGGGACATTAATGAATTGCTAGTGGAGTTGTAAACTGATTCAAGCATTCTGGATGGCAATTTGGAACTATGCCCAAAGAGCACTAAAAGAATGCCTGCCCTTTGATCCAGTCATAATACTGCTGGGTTTGTACCCCAAAGAGATCATAGATAAAAAGACTTGTACAAAAATATTTATAGCCATGCTTTTTGTGGTAGCAAAAAACTGGAAAACGAGGGTATGCCCTTCAATTGGGAAATGGCTGAACAAATTGTGGTATATGCTGGTGATGCAATACTATTGTGCTCAAAGGAATAATGAACTGGAGGAATTCCATGTGAACTGAAATGACTTCCAGGAATTGATGCAGAGTGAAAGGAGCAGATCCAGAAGAACATTGTACACAGAGACCAATACACTGTGGTAAAAGTGAATATAATGGACTTCTGTACTAGCAGCAATGCAATGAATGACTCAAGACAATTTTGAGGGATTTATGGAAAAGAACGCTACCCACATTCAGAGGAAGAACTGCAGGAGTGGAAACACAGAAGAAAAACAACTGCTTGAACACATGGGTTGATGTGGACATGATTGGGGATGTAGACTTGAAACAACCACACCAATGCAATTATCAATAATATGGGAATAGGTCTTGATAGATGGCACATGTTAAAACCAGTGGAAATGTGTGTCGGCTATGGGGAGGGGGAGTTTTAGGGGGTGAGGGGGAAAGTAAGAACACGAATCATGTAACCATGGACATTTTTTCTAAAAAAAAATTTTAATTAAAAAGATTATGGGGGTCCTTTTGCTAGCTCTAGGTGCAAGTTTCTTGCTGCATAGGCTGCATAGAACTCCAGGTTTTAATCCTGGGTTATAGTTTCAGGGTGAGGAAGAGCACTAGTACACACTAATATTTGCAGTCCCAGAGGAGTAGGGAACCCTGGTAATATAGTTCTAAAATGAAAAAGAGTGCTTTTGGTTGCTCACCCACCAGAGCACAGACCAAGAGAGTATTAAAAACATCATATCAACTTGGAAGAACTGAAAACTTACAGATTTCCAGTACTAGCTCTGAAGGGTGTTGCACAAAGAACCCGAAGCTTGAAACAGTACTCCCTTCTTCACAATTACATGGGTTTTTTTGTTAGTTAAAAGAAAAGAAAAAGAATAGAAAATGAGCAAACAAGAACGACAACAAAAACTCAACACAGGAAGTTATTTTGGTGACAGGAAAGACAAAACACAAGCTTACAAGACAACAAAGTTAATATTGCTGCATCCAAGACCTCCAAAGAAAATATGAAATAGTCTCAACCCAAAAAGAATGGAAGAGCTCAAAAAGGATTTTAAAAATCAAATAAAAGAGATAGAAGAAAAATGGGGGAAAAAAGAAATGAGTGATACAGGAAAATCATGAAAAAAGAAGAAGAGATAGCTTGGTAAAGGAGGTGCTAAAGAAAATAATATCTTTAAAAAAACAGAATAGGCCAATTATTAAAAGGGGCACAAAAATAACTGAAAAGAAAAATCTTAAAAGGCAGAACTGGTCATATGAAAAAAAGATATACAAAAATTTACTGAGGAAAAGAAATCTCTGAAAAGTAGAAAGGGCCAAATGGAAAGGGAAGTAAAGCTCACACAAGAATATCATGCCTTAAAAATTAGAATTGGGCATTTAGAAACCAATGACTTCATGAAACATCAAGAAACAATCAAAGTCAATAGAATTTTTAAAATAGAAGAAAATGTGAAATCTCATTGGAAAAACTGAAAATAAAACCGGGATAGAGAATCTAAGAATTATTGAACTACATGAAAACCAAGATAAAAAAATGGCCTTGCATATCTTTCAAGAAATTATCAAGGAAAATCATCCTAATAGCCTAGAATCAGAGGGTAAAACATAAATAGGAAGAATCTACCATCACCTCCTGAAAGAGATCCAAAATGGATAATCCCAGGAATATTATAGCCCAAACCAGAACTCCTATAACTCTCTATAGTCATGTGAAAGATGCTCTAAGTAACTACTGGACATCTGCAAATTAAAAGAACTCTGAGGTACCACCTCACATCTATCAGATTGGCTATTATGACAGAAAAAAATGACAGAACTTGGAGAAGATATGTGAAAACTGAAATACTAATACACTGTTGGGAGTATTATAAATTATTTGACCATTCTGGAGAGCAATTGTGACCTATGCCAAAAGGACTATAAAACAGTACATATCTTTTGATGCAGAAATACCATTACAAGGTTTGTATCCCAAAGAGAAAAAAAAGGGGGGAAGGGAAGGATCTACTTGAATAAAAATATTTAAAGTAGTTTATTTTTGGTGGCAAAGAACTAGAATGTGAGGGGGATACCTTCAGTCAGAGAATGTCTAAGTTATAGTGTATAATTATAATTGAATAATATGCTATAAGAAATGAACAGAAGAAGCTCAGAAAAACCTATAAAGACTTATATGAACTGAAACAGAGTGAAGAAAGCAGAACCAGGAGGGCACTGTACACAGTGACAAAAATATTGTACAATGAACAACTGTGAATAACTTAGCTTTTCTCAGCAATACAATTATCCAAAACTATCCCAAAGCCCCCCCCCAAATCCCATCTGTTTCTAGAGAAATAACTCAAAAGAGTCTGAATCCAGACCAAAGCTAAGTTTTTTCACTTTCCTTCTTAATATTTTTTTGTTCAAGTTTTACATGATTGCAAAGTGGAATCTGCATCAGATTGCTTGCCATATCAGCACACTGTGGGGGAGTAGAAATTCAAGAAGTTTTTTATTTTAATGTTGGAAGTTGTTTTTTGCATTTAATTGGGGGAAAATAAAATTTAAAAATTGAAGAATACTAAAGGGGAAAAAACAAACAAAAAAAAGATTCCTCTGAAGTTACTTTAATGTCCTGCATCTTCTGGTCCCTTTTTATTTGTAAAGTACATTTCTTGCTCTATTTAGCCCTTTCCATTTTTCTCCTTGAAGAAAGTATTCTTGACATAAAGGTGTGAAGCTTCTGAGAAGTCTATGAGCCTTTGATTTTTAGATCATAAATGGCATTTTCCAATAAAGTTTTTCTCTTCTTTCCTTCTGCTCCCTTTGGCACTGAAGTCATGAAGTATGTCGACTTAATTGGGAAGATCTTATCAAGTACTTATCACAGGAAATTCTCTATTTCTTGAGCCTCTGGAATAGAGGTTGGCACATAAGATGGAAATATCCTATGATTGTGCTTAAAACTTTACTCAGTAACAATAATATCTATAATAGTTATAAATATCTCAAAGTCCACAAACATTCATGTTATTAGTATGGATGATGACAGAATAGGGGACTGATGGACAGGGACATACAGTAGGAATTCTAGTGTTCCAGGAAAGCATTACAGTAGCTGTGATGGTCTTATAAGAACCCTGAAATTCTGGAAACTGGATTCTGATGGTACTACTAACTGGATTAGCTTCAAGTAATTACTTCTAAAAGTCAAAGAAATAGATTGGGAATCAGAGAATAATGTTTGGGCAATATTCAAGTCCACTGTAATGATCAGCTTGACAACAGATATTCATATTCTGGTACTACAAGAAAGCAAAACAAAACAAAACAAATCAGAAATAATGCTTCTTCAGCTATCCATTAACACAGGCAAAGCATTAGTAAACATTAAATGCACTTATGACATGAACACAGTATTATTTCATAATAAAAATACAAACAGATCTCATGGCTAGAAACAAATGTTTTGGACTGCCTTTTTGTCAATAGTGTAAGCAATCAGGGTGGAGGTGTGTGGAAACTTGAACATCGTATAGCCCAGGGATTCCCCAAGTGGGTGCTCCAGCAATCCAGGGGGGTGGTGATGGCCACAGGTGCATTTGGGGGCAGTGAATAACTGTAAGGGGGTGGTGATAGTATGTGACAGGGGGAGCTAAATATTTTTTCTGGAAAGGGGGTGGTAGGCCAAAAAAGTTTGGGAACCACTGCTATAGCCCTATGAAAGGTAACAACAACAACAAAAAAAAAGGCCAGAAGTATGTTAGAAATTCTAGCTTTCCTTAATCACCAAATGAAATTAAAAGTCAAAAGGTTAAGGACATATAGGGAATTCAAGGAAAGCTAAGAACGAAAATCAACATTTCAACATTACTCAAAAACCTTATTATAATAAGTTTGAGAAATACAGAAAATAAATTACTAGCTAGGTTCTTTATCAATTTCCTTCTAGATGTAGGTCTGATCACACCTTTCAAAACAGAAGGCGTCATAGTCCTATCAGAAAAGGATAAGACAGTTATGTTTTTCAAATAAAGGACAATTCAGTCTTTATTTACTTTATCCAAAGCATTCACAACTTGAATAATTTTTTAAGATCTATAAATATTAACAAGAAAATGATATGTAAGAATTTGTTCATCACCAACAGATACTACAATTTATTCAACCATTCCCCAATTGAAGGGCATCCTTCAGTTTTTTTGCCACCATAAAGAGCCCGGCTATAAATATTTTTGTGCTTGTCTTTTTCCTTATGATCTCTTTGGGGTATAAACCCAGCAGTGGTATGGCTGGTTCAAAGGGTCAACACAATACAGAAACTGAAGGAATTCCATGTGAACTGGAACAACTTCCGGAATTGATGCAGAGTGAAAGGAACAGAACCAGGAGAACATCATACACAGAGATGGATACACTGTGGCACAATTAAATATAATGGATCCAGGACAATTCTGAGGGACTTACGAGAAAGAATGCTATCCACACTTAGAGGAAGAACTGTAGGAGTTCACAGAAGAAAAACAACTGCTTGATCACATGGGTCAATGGGGATATGATTGGGGATATAGACTAAACAATCACTCTAGTGCAAATATTAATAATATGGAAATAGGTCTTGATCAATGACTTTGATCAACGTAAAAGCCAGTAGAATTGCTCATTGATTATGGGAGGGGGTAATGTCATGGGAGGGGGGTGAGAAGAGGGGAGAGAAAGAACATGAATCATGTAACTGGAAAAATATTCTAAATTAATTAAATAAATACACTTTAAAAATAATGTGTTAGCTAAAAAATAAATTGGGTATGCTAAAAAATTGCTGGGATATAAAAAGCAATTTAATTCAGCAATTACTTAATAAGTTGCACAAATGTGTTGTAGATATCGCCTTGGTTGATTACTATAAAGCCTTTGATTCTGTTCTGCACTTATGGCCATCCTCGTGCTGTGAAAATTTAAAGAAGATCCAAATATAGTAAGAATATTAACGTATTTGATTTCTACATGGAAAAAAAGAGTTATTGCCTTGTACATTTAGGGTTCTTTTTAGAGATGGATAATTTGATCCAACGATATTTTCAGTTCAAGGCACTAAATAAGACCTAAAAGTCAATGAAAAAATGTCTTTTCCAAAATATGACTTAATTTTAAATGAGAGTTAGACCTTATGCACTACAGAAAGCCATTTTCTCACTGTAAACCACAAGGTCTATTAGAGACCATTGCTATTCTAGCTGAAGCCTTATCAGTAAAGGGCAAGTTTATTATCTGGCTACCCTCCAATCCTATATCATTTTAAAAAGCTAAACGACACCTTGATGTTCGCTGTAAGCATGATATTGCTAAGGGTGGCTAAGCAGATAGGCTTCTAATAGCACACAGGTTCTGCTAGAGTACAAATATACTTCAAATATTCTTACCTGTGGCATTGGCCCCAATCCCTAAAGACTAATGCACGAATTCCACTTAGTGCTACAAATTATTTTTAGTGATTTTCATGTAAAATTTATTTTGAGTGGACAGATCTTGATAGCTTCAACCTGAATTACCTTTTCTTATTCAAGTGGTATGAAAAAAAAGGGCTTTTCTACCTCTAATTTCAATAGACGACTGTGCATTGGAATAGAGAGAAAATGTGGGGGAAGAGAGAAAAATGATTACTTTTGGCTGGGTTCACCCTAGTCAAAACTATGAAATAGGCAATGTTTTCCTCCAGCGCCCTCAGCTTCTTGTCCTTTACCCTTCTGTCCCCACTCTCTAGGTGGCACTCTTTGCTTCATCCTCTTTAAGATTCTGCCCATCTCAAACATTCCATATTCTTTCAGGAAAAGATACAAAGTTAATTTACACTAAAATGTAGATGACAAAAAAGTGGCTAGAAGTGTAATTCCTATGAAAGGATCATAGGATTTTAGAACAGGAAGAAATCTACTCCCTCATTTTAGAGATAAGATCCAGATAACAGTAGCTGTAGGATCTCAGATAAAAGAAAACAAAGCATTTTCAAAAGTTTTGTTTTTGTTTTTGTTTGTGTTTTTTAAGCAAAAATTCAGCACCAAACCAATGGATTTAACAAAGGTAGGAATGTAGTCACAATGACTGCCTCCAAAGCTTACTGTCTCAAAATCATTTCAATGCTAAACCAGAAGGGATTTGAGAACAGTTCAACTCTATATTAGATAGTTATCTGTAACAGAGGGCAGTGATTTCCACTGTGAGAATTAAATGAAAATGCTTTTAGAGTTTTTAGTTTTTACAATTTTTAGCTGTGTATGGTAGTTATCACAAAAGAGCTATGAACTTGCCTTGGTGGAAAATCATTCTAGCCAGTGTACACCAGCAAACTACAACAGAGATGCCCAGTCTTGAAAAAAATGACTTAAGATGAAGGTAACATCCAGCTGAGATTATACACCTAACAGCCATAAACCAGTATGAAATCATGGGAGACCAAGGTGATGTGCCCACCCTTCACCAGGAGTTATCAATCAATCAGTGTCCAGCAGTCATCTTAGGACCATGAGAAACCGATGAAGTAATAAGTCCATGATTCAATCAGTCAGCAAGCATTTATTATGAGTTTATTACATGCCAGGCACTGTAATATTACCCAAAAAAGGGCAAAAATAGTCCTTGCCTTCAAGGAACTTATATTCCAATAGGGAAGTCAACATACATATAAATAAACATAAGGTACATAAAGATTATAAAGGTGAACTTAGAGGGGAAGATAACTAGCTCCACAGAATTGGGAAAGACATTTTCTCGAATGGGACATTTAAGCTGAATTTTCAATAAAGCCAGAGATTTTAAGAGGTAAGAGTGAGAGAATATTCCAGGCATGAGAGACAAATACATAGAGATGGGAGATGGAACGTTGTGTGTGTGGATAGCAAATAGGCAAGTAAGACTGGCTCCCAGAGCATGAGGAGAAAATACAAGGTAGAAAGAAGTCAATTGTGACAGCCTTTGAATGTCATATAAAAGACTTTAAATTGACCCTAGAGGTAAAAATGGAGTCACTGGAGTTTATAAACTGGAGAGGTGGCTTGTTGAAGATAATACCTTAGAAAAATTATTTTGGCAGTTATGTGGATGGATTGGAGGGGGGTAGTGATTGAAGCAAAAAGATCAATTAGAAGGCTACTACAGGTGCAATTGGGTGGCTCAATGTATTGACAGGCAGACCTAGAGTTGGGAAGTACCTGGGTCCAAATCTAGCCTCAGACACTTTCTAGCTGTGTGACCTTTGGCATGTCACTTAACCCCCATTGCTTAGCCCTTACCGCTTTTCTGCTTTGTGACCAAACACAGTATTAATTCTAAGATGGGAAAGAAAGGAAGAAAGAAAGAAAGAAAGAAAGAAAGAAAGAAAGAAAGAAAGAAAGAAAGAAAGAAAGAAAGAAAGAAAGAAAGAAAGAAAGAAAGAAAGAAAGAAAGAAAGAAAGAAAGAAAGAAAGAAACGAACGAAGGAAGGAAGGAAGGAAGGAAGGAAGGAAGGAAGGAAGGAAGGAAGGAAGGTATTGCAAAAAGTAAGGCACAAAGATGGTACAGTGCTAGTTCTGAAGTGAGAAAGACTCATCTTCCTGGATTCAAATCTGGTTTCAGATACTTCCTAGCTGTGTGACTCTGGGCAAGTCATTTAACCTGTTTGCCTCAGTTTCCTCATCTGTAAAAAGAGTTGGAGAAGGAAATGGCCAACCATTCTAGTGTCTCTGCCAAAAAACCTAAATGAGACATGACTGAACAATAACAGCAACAGACAAGAGGTACTGGGAGCCTGAAGTACTATGGTGTTTGTGTGAGTGGAGAGATGGGGAAACATACAGAAGATGCCTTGAAGGTAGAAACAAAAATGTTTTTTGACTGCTTGGGTATATGGATCGAATAAAGGAGAGGAGCGTAGCTGCCACCAAGCTTGCAAACCTGAGTGACAAAAAGACTGGTGATCCTCTTAATAATAGTAGGGAAATTTGGAAAATAGGTGAATTGGTTGGGGAAAGATAATGACTTCTGTTTTGGACATTTTGAGTTCATGATGCCTCTTAAGACATCCAGTTAGAAATATCTATTAGGCAGTTAGTAATGCAGGACTGGAGAGTGATAAGCTGGATAAACAGATCCTAGAATGATGCCATTGACAATGGCAGATACATGAAGTTAGACTGTCTTGTGAGAAAAGAGAACAAGGACTTATATTAAGGCTTGAAGGTTTCCACCCATTTTTAGTCAGTCTGTCCATCAGCGTTTATTAAGCACTTCCTATATGCCAGGCACTGTGCTTAGCCCTGGGGGACACGAAGAAAGGCAAATGACAGCCCCTGCCTTCAAAGAGCTCACACATTCTAATGGTAACACCATGGATGAAGATTCAGGAGCTATGAGATAGGTAGGAAGAAAACCAAGAAACCATTGTCACAAAGACCTTGGGAGTATAGAGGAGAAAATGGTGATCACCAATATCCAGTGCTGCAGGGAGGTTAGAAGTTTGAGAACTGAAAAAAACATCATTCATTTTGGCAATTAGAAAGTCATTGATAACTTTGGAGGCAGCAGTTTCAGTTGAAGGCTGAGAGAGGAAGCCAGACAACGGAAGGTTTAGAAGGCTGAGAGAGGAAGCACAGGCACCAGGCACAGTCAGCTTTTTTTCCAAAAATTTAGGTGAAAAGGGAGAATTGATATAGAACTGTACTTAAGGTAGAATTAAGTGAAGGATTTTTAATGATGGGGAGCCAGGAGTCAGTAGAAATGTAGCAAGGAAGGAGAAAGTAAATAGAAAAAGGCTGAAGATTAGAGAGAAAGCAATTGTGTGAGCAGTCTTCTGAAGAAGATGAAAGGGGATGAAATTAAGGGTACATTTTGGCAGTTAGCTTTCATTCCCCAACTGATGGTCAAAGGATATGAAAAGGCAGTTTTCAGAGGAAGAAATCCACGTTATCAATAGTTAAGAAAAATGCTATAAATCACTAACAATTTGAGAAATGAAAATTAAAACAACTTTGAAGTACTACCTCATGTTCATCAAATGGGTAAAGTGAACAAAAAGGGAAAATGATAAAATGCTGGAGAAGATCTGGGAAAATAGGAGCTGTGGTCCAGACATTCTGGAAAGTAATTTGGAACTATGCCCCAAAAGCTATTAAACTATGCATGCTCTTTGACCTGGCAATTCCACTACTAGGTCTATACCCCAGAGATCAAGAAAGAGGAAAGGGAGCCACCCATATATACAAAATTATTTGTTACGGCTCTTTTGTTCAATTAAGTTTGGGGGTTATTTTAAAATAGACATAATAGATTATTTTAATTACCAGAACAGTATTATGCTAGAAGTTTTCATTTTGAAATATTGACTAGAAAGTGAAACAGGGAAAATTCGTTCTTTCGCTATAAAATTAATTCAGCTACTAAGTCACTTCATCGAGTGATCTAATTGCTTTTGTAATTAGCAAAAATTAGTAACAGCTCAAATACTAAAGACTGAAAGCTAAGATTGTAAATACTATAGTAACAGACAACTCAGATATGGAAAAAGATATATTAAAGCCTTCAACATTTTGACAAAATGTGAATTATTTTAATGCACACAACTCATGAAAGCTTTAGAAGCTCATCCGATTTTACAAATGTTCCAGGAAATCATATATAGCTGTACAATTATAATAATACTTTACTTCATTATATAGTTTTATGCTTTCTAACATTCTTCTCAAGGCATCCCTGCGAGGTTGGTGAAGAGAATATCCTCATTTAACAGAGAAGTAAATTGAGTCTTGGGGAGTTGAAGTAAATTATCTAAAGTTATCAGCTAATAAAATTGCTGCTGGGGCTCTAGCTTAGATCTGTTGACAACCAATCCAGTCTACTTAACATTACATCATTCATGATCCAAAGAGAACTACAATCTATTAATTATTACCTGAATACTAGCCATTAAAAGGAATTCTGATCTCAATTTGAGTCCTTTTATGAAAAATCCAATGACACAAAATGAAGACTAAAATTTAGATTTAAACAACTGAGTTTTAAACAGTCTTCTTAAGGACTAAAAATTCAAAACTGAAAAAAAGGGCTTACTGAGAAGTTACAACTATATTCTGCCTCAGATTTCTCATCTACAAAATAGGGAAACATCATCAAAATAGATCAAGGATTTCTGCCCAGATGCACAAACCCTTCAGTTTTGTATTGTGCTTGCTAAAAAACAGTATACTACTGGTAAGGCTTTGGGATAAATGTGGCTGCTTTGGAAAGAGCTTTTAAAGAGTTTATATGCTACCCATAGAAAGGGAGACGAATATGCTATATGCATACAAATTCATATATGTGTGTATTGTGTAGATATACAGATTCCAATCAATACATATTTATGTTGTGTTTTTTAAACCCTTAGCTTCCATCTTGTAATCAATATTGTGTATTGGTTCCTAGACAGAAGAGCAGTAAGGACTAGGCAATAGGGGTTAAGTGACTTGCCCAGGGTCACATAGTTAGGAAGTGTCTGAGCTTGAAATTGAACCCAGGAGCTCCCGTCTCCAAGCCTGGCTCTCAACCCATTGAACCACCTAGCTGCTGCCTATTTAAAATTTAATGACTGTTTTAAAAAATAAATATACATAGGATTAGGATGAGACCTATGATTTCAGTAGTGTAGTGAGTTCATCAGTGAAGACCATCAATAAAGACAGGCATTAAGGCTATGGAATTAAGAATGTGAGAATTATCTGATGGCACAGTGAGACAGACATCTGGATTGGAGGCCAGCTCCCTATTCACTGTACCATCCTGCCTTTCAGGGTTATAGCAAAGTTAACTCAAAATTACTAAAGGGATAACTAGCTTATTAAAGCCAAGCATTCTGAGTGATGTCCTTTTGGGATCTTTCAATTCCTGCTCTCCCTAAGAATTCATGATGGAGAAAGATGGAAGGAAGGAAGAAAGGAAGGAAGGAAGGAAGGAAGGAAGGAAGGAAGGAAGGAAGGAAGGAAGGAAGGAAGGAAGGAGAGACAGAAGGGAGGAGAGACAGAAAGAAGGAGGGATAGAAGGGAGGAGAGACAGAAAGGAGGGACAGATGGATGTACAGAAGGGAGGATGGAAGGAAGCAAGCAAGGAGGGACAGAAGGAAGGATGGAAAAAAGAGGAACAGAAAGTTGGAAGGAAGGAGGAAAAAGGTACATAAATGATGAATGAATAAATGAATACATAGACATACTTAGATGAACACATGCATACACATATGTATGTATCTCTTTCTGAGGAAATAAACACATATGTGTGTATCTATATATAAGCCTACATATAAATGTGTGTGCCATATATGTGTGTCCACATAGGTATGTGTCTATAAGGATGTGGATACACTTATGAAGGCATACATAAATATGTAGCCAATGCATCTACAGATAGACTAATATATTTCATATATATTGGGGAAATTTAATATAATAACACATATATAGCTACTAATTTTTAAAAAATTATTGGTACCCATAAAAACTTTTGAAGAACTTCTTAGCTCACACACACTATATTCATAGAGATGTCTAAATATAAGTGTTTAAAATGAATTATTTGTTTTAAAAAATACTCTTTTCAGATCTTTTCTTCATAGAATTCAGATTTTTTTTTTGTGCTACAACAGCAAATGTAATTCTCTGCCAACTAGTCTTACCATCAGGCATACCAAAGCAGAAACCGGTCACCCATGTGACTCTGGGTTGTGTGTATATATTTAGACTTCCAATCTTGGGGGAGAAAGGGAGGAGCAACTTAGAAAAGTCTATATTAATTATTTAGGCACTCTATATAATAAATTGCTTTTAGAGTGATTTGTCTTCAAAAGTATGTATTAGGGGAAGCTAGATGGCTCAGTGGATTGAGAAGCTGGCTTAGAGATGGGAGGTCCTGGGTTCAAATGTAACTTCAGACACGTCCTAGCTGCGTAATTCTGGGCAAGTCACTTGAGTCCTTTGGAACCAATACACAGTATTGAGTTTAAAACAGAAGGTAAGAGTTGTTTTGATTTTTTTCTAAAGCGAGGGATTTTTAAGGTTGGGGAAACAGGAGCAAATATGTAGGCAGCAAGAAGACAGTAAATAAAAAAAGGTTGAAGATGAGAGAGAAAGCAATAGTGTGAGTAGTCTTCTGAAGTTAAAGCCTTTATTTTCCGAAAAGTCTAATGAAATGAAAAAATCCAAAGAGAATTCTCCATATTATCCTTTATTTTTCCTGGCATATACCCTTACCCATTCAGGAAAAAAAATTGCTTCAATCAGTCCAAGTGACATTTGGAGAGATGATTATAGCACAAAGTATAGAATTTTCCCCATTACACTGAAATCACAGCTAGCACGTAAGAAATTACATAATCACTGAAGCAAGAGACAAGCAAATCATTTCTATATGTCAGTGGAGATGCAGAAACACGGTCATGATGTCAGCGGGTCTGTCCTTGGCTGCCACCACACAGTGACATCATGCACACTCACGTGTTACAGCCAGATAACATTTGAAAGCCGAATCTCCAATTTACAACCATCTCCTGAACCACTTTAGCCCCAGAATGACTCACGTGTGACGCATCTTATTAAAACCACCACAACCCACTTCTCTGGAAGAAGTGAAGGTCAAAAAACAAAACACAAATAACTCCTATCAAACGTTTGTAACCTCAAACAAGAATCCATTCACTTTAACAATGAATAATCATTCTGCTGTCCTTGAAGAGTCATGGAACCCTAGACACCATCACAATGGCTTAAACCATCATAATGGCTAAACCATGGGCGGCTGTATTTTGAAATGTTAGACAAATAGGTCTCCAGAAATAAAATGGGGAAAATGAAATTGAAATAAGTAAGAGAGGGAGGACTTCTAGCAGGAGCTCACAAGTGATTCAGATTAGGGGAAGATAAAATAAAATAAATTGATTGGTTATTAAATAATTTAAATAAAATAATAATGAATAAAAATAAAAAGAGAGACAATTTGTAAACAATCAAGTACAAACAAGATATCCTCAGGATATATTGAAGATAAACAATATAGGGAGAGCATAAGCATTAAGCAGGATCAGGGAGAATTCCTATAGAAGGCAGGATTTTAGCTAGAACTTGACAGAAGCCAGAGAAGATGTGAGGTAGAGATGAGGAAGGAGAGAATTTCAGGCACAAGGGACAGAAGATGAAAATTCTCAGAATCAAGTAACCCATCTGATTAGACTGTTAAGGATATGAGGGTAAGGGCTAAGCAGACTTACACATATGCTGAGGACTTTTAACAGGACTTTTCCTCAGAAACTCCCTTTTCCCCACCCACACACCCTTTTTTGGGGAACAGGGCACTTATCTCCTATGTCTCTGTTTCCTAGTGACGTTACATCAAAGAGTTAGAAACATGGACTTCTCTCAGCAGCAAACATTCTTAGGGAAAGGCTGGGACTTTCTGATGAACCTTATTGGAATGAATATTTTATCCAACATCTTTTTACCAATTTCCCATTCTCAAACCTGCACTTTCCCATTATTACCGTTTATTGAGATGTTTTCGCACCAGGAGGCATTTCTAAATGCATGCACTGACACAAAACCAGGCTCAACTGATGATGCTTAAACTTCCCCCATAGGTTCGCCTTTGTCACTCTGCTTATTGTTTCCATAGTAATAAATATTCTAGTCGTCAACACAACGCATGATACACCTTGGGGAATTAAGAAAGTTAATGATGTAAGAGAAGGCATCACCCAGAGGATCAGTGCAGAGGGACTGAAGACAAAAACAACCAATTCCACTTTCTATTCCATCACTGATTTTTATGATAATTTGAGGAAGTTAACCTCGAGGTTGCTTAAATTACCTTCAGCAACTAACTGATGCCTTCCACACTTAGGTAGTACACTGGACAGAGCAAAAGGATTGATGGGAATTCAAATCCAGCCACAGACAATTATTTGCTGTGTGACCCTGGGCAAGTCGACTTAACCACTAATTATGTCAGTTTTCTCCTTGGTAAAATGGAAAAAATAATAGCACCTAACTCCCAGGATGGGTATGGGGATCAGATGAGATCATTATAAAGTGCTTATCACAATGCCTGGCATAGAATAAGCAATATATAAATACTAGCTATTATTACTATTATCATTATTATCAGTAATAATAATAATCATTACCTCTATAATGGGAATAATATGGAGGAGGAAGAAGAGGAAGAGGAGAAAGCATTAGTATTGGAGGCTTTCCAGATTGCAGGAAGAGAAATGCCTTGAAATATAGTAGTGAGAGAGATATAAGAGAAGTAATATGATTGACATAGCTGTCCTCACTCTTAACATATTCCCATCAGGGAAAGCATGAAGGACATCATCACCATAACTGACATTTATATGGCACTTACTACAAGCAAGGCACCATGCTAAGCATTTTACACACATCTGATCCTCATAACAACCCCAGGAGGTAGGCGCTAGTATTATCCTCATTTTACAGTCAAGGAAACTGAGGCAAACAGAGGTTCAAAAAGAAGTTGGTTGGTTGGTTTTTCCTTTCTGAATTTCACTTAAAATAAAAATCTCCAACTAGGTACCTAAGCTGCTTGGACATGTATGACCCAAAAAGAGGTTATGTAATAAACCTGAAAAAACAAGGGTTTTTCTATCCTTAAAATGTTTTTAAAAACAGAAGATGGTCTCTTGAGTTTTGGGCAGTTCAGCTACAGAGGATTTATAAAAAGACATTGACTAGGGAGAAAAAAGAAAAAGACTGACTAGAATTTCTTTGGATAAGAAGAGGTTGAATAAAAGAGGTACTAGATTAGTGAGAATACATATCCATCAGTGCTCCAACAGCCAAAATAACCCAGACACTGAAATGTCTGTACAATTCACACACACACACACACACACACACACACACACACACACACACACACACACACACTCTTCTACCCCCAACCCCCAATTCCCCAAGAGTAATTAATTATCCTATGGAACAGTTATTACATTTTTCGCCAGCTTGGGCACAAGTCAAGGACATCTAAGCTCTGTTTTTAGAACACAGTGTCTATAAGGAACTGAGTAGCACAAAATAAATAGATTTAAGAGTGCTAACTGTACATTAGACATTACCTTTCCTATGGTTATCTATCTCTTTTATTAAAAAAAAAGTCTCCCTTACCAGAATGATGGTCTTAGAAATTTTTAAAAACTATATAACAACCAATATTATAATTTCATATGCAAAATCTGAATGACAGAATTGAGAGGAGTGGTTCAAAGGTAATAAACTCTAGCCTATATCTGAATTCTCTCTACGTGATATCCCACAAGTAATTTATCCAGTCTTTCCTTAAAGGAAAGAAGGAAATAAACATTTATTAAGCACCCACTGTGTGTCAGGCACTGGTCTAAGTGCTTTCCAACCATTATCTCACTTGATCCTCTTGACATCTTGTAATGTGGGTACTGTTATTATTCTCATTTTCTAGATGAAGAAATTGAGGCATATGGAGGTTGTGATTTGCCTAGGGTCACACAGCTTGTAAATGTCAGAAGCTGGATATGAACTCTATCCGTTGTGCCATTTTTAAAACCTTCATGAAAGGGCAATATCTTATTCCTGAGGCAATCCATTCCATTTTCCAATTGATCTAATGGTTTGGATGTTTGTCCTTACCCGCAGCCAAAATGTGTCTTTTCAAAACTTCCATTCTTTGTTCCCAGTTCTGCCCTTTGGAGCCAAGAAGAAATCCTTCTTCCCTGTGACAGCCATTCTAATTTATGAAGACCTCTATCATATAAACTCCTTGAGAGTAGAAGCTGTTTTATCTTTTCTATGTATATCCCCAGGGCTTAGTATACTGTCTAGAACATATAAGGGCTTAATAAATTCTCTTTTAATTAATTCATTAATCATGTCCCTTCCCATCGCTTCTCTAGGACCAATTCTTCCCTTCTCCTGGCTACATTACATATTTCTACAGTTCCTTCAATTTGATCCTTATACATCATGAACTGAAGACCCACCCCCTTTATGGGCACTATCCAGCTTATGCAACTCCAAAATTCTCCAACCTGTAAATAAAGTCTCTGAGAAGACCTCCATGCCAATAACTATTTAATAAAGGAACTGGTACCCTTCAACAAATAGAATCCCATACCTTCTTACTTTCTTAGATGTCCTTTCTGAAATGGGATACCCAAAACTGAGCACAATACTGTTGATGCACTCTGGCCCCTGTGACACCAGGACTATCACTCTCACTACTCTTGGAAAAATATGGCTTTCTCATCTGCCATATTGCACTTCTGACGAATACTGAGTTGGCAGCCTAGTAAGGTAGGCTGATGAATGGCTATCTAATTACATCTTTAACATCTTGAACTTAAATTTGTTTCTTGTTTGTTTGTTTTTAGCTTAAGTGTAAAAATTCAAATTTAACCCTATTAAATACCATATTATTGGATTAGCCCGACATCTGGCTTCTCAAGAGCTTTTAAAAATTCTGACTCTGTCCCAAAAAGTACACTATCCCTTTCTGCAGCTTTGTGTTATCTGTAAATCTGATGGACATCCTATCAAATCACTGAGAAAAATGTTAAAACAGCATGAGTACCTGGGCTCCTCCCCCAGTCAATTCCTTCTAAGGTGACATTAACCATTAATGATTAATCTTAGGACCCAGGCATTCATCTAGTTCCAAATCCAGATAACTGTAGCTCATATTTCTCTCCCTAATTCACATGTACAATCTGAAAGACATTATTAAAGGGTTTGAAAATCATTTGATAAAGTCTTTCAGATTCAGGCATATTATTTTGGTCCATTTATATGAATGAGCTGTCCAGAATAGTAGTCCAAGTACCTATGCTTACAATCAGTGATTATGACCTAGACTCCACTTCTTGATACAATCTATCAACCCTATGAAAAAGGGATAAATAGGATCAGAGAACTAGAGTGAGAAGGGATTTAAGATGACTAGTTCATCCCTCTTATTGTACAAATGAGATCAAGAGAATTTAAGAGACCTACCTAAAATCACACAAGTCATAAACAAAAGGGCAGAGTGAGCAAAAGCAGAAGCAGGTTTATGATCTGAAACCAGTCCTGCTGAATCCTGAGTCAGTGCTCATTTCACTATACCAAGGAATGAGGTCTAGTCTTATTCCCAAAAGGCCAAAATGGGTTTTGAGGCAGATAGATGTTGTTTCTTCCATCAGATGGCCTTGCTTAAACCCTCAAATTCAGTTACAGCAGTAAATAAAATGGTGAAAGGAAGTTTTTTTTCAAACAAGACAAAAGAAAAAAATCCAATTGTTTTCCAATACTGAAGTTATATTTTTAGTTAATTTTTTTTCTTTTAACAACTTCTTTTAAAGGGTTACTTTTATGAGGGCTTTATCTCTAAAGAAATGAAATGAAAAAGTATTATCAGTTACTTAAATGACAAATTGTATTCCTTCTTAATTTTTCCTGGAGTTCTGTACTGGGACATTTCTTTTGTCCCCATCACACTAGCTTTTGTATAATACTTCTGTTCTTAACTCTTACTTTCTGCCTCAGTAAAGACTCTAAGACAGAAGGACAAGGGCTATGCAAATGGAATTAAATGACTTGTTCAGGGTCACATAGCTAGGAAGTGTCTGAGGGGAAATTTGAACCCAGGTCCTCCTGTCTCTAGACATGGTGCTTTATCCACTATGCCACCTACCTGCCGCTAAAATACTTCTTTTTTATATATGTTATATGCCTCCTTAGTAAATTGTAAGATACTTAAGGGCATACTATATTTTTCAAATTATATATCTCAAATGCTTAATACAATACTTTGTACATAATAGTTTAAAAAGTCAATTTTGGAGTCTTTTTTTCTGTTGTAGTGGTAAGAGAAGCACTTGTTTCATGGAGGTTAGATGGGCACTTTAAAGAAGTAGAGAAGATAATTAACTTTCTTGCCACCTAAGAAAGAAAAGATCTGGCCTACAGAGACTTGGTATCAGAGGTTTTAACAGAAATCTCAGTGCCCTATAATGAAATCTTTTTGAACATGGCTATTTACCCTGGTGAATGAATAGTCTTTTTTTCTGAAGTACTACCTTTTTGGTATTGTCTTAATTTTTTTGTTATTGATAAAATCATTTTCATTACATTATATAGACATTGAATATTTCAGGAATTCTAACTCTAAGCTTGAATCCCTAGGCAGACCCCAGAAAAGCTAATATTATTTTTGTTTCCCTCTCTATATCTATGGATGTCATAAACTAAGCTGGGATATGTCAGACAATGGAATCAACATTCAGAAATATTTCCATGAGTTACAGTGAAGAGATGGAACCAACAACATGGACTTTAATAATGACAATCAAAAACTACTGTTTCCTTTTTTTAAAGTTATAACAATATAATGTAGGAAGAGTCCAGTTAAACAAAAGTTAAGGTAGAAAAGTACAAACTGTGTCTCATGTTCTAAGCCATCAGATGCCTTTTTAGGCTGCTAAACTATACAAGAATGGTATCCAAAATAAGAGAAAGAAGAGGCACACTGTATTTTGTACTGGACATAAATTGTCTGGAGCAGTTCTGAAATCTACATTTTAAGAAGGACATTGAAAATGGGACACATACAGATAACCAGGATGGTGAAAGTTCTAAAAACTATGCCAGATGGGCAATGGCAGAAGGAACATGAGATGATTACCCTTGTAGGCTAAAAGAAGATTTAGCAGGAACATAACAATCTTCAAATAGCAGAAGAACTATTACCTAAGAGTAGGATCCCACTCATTTCTATTGTCCAGAAGGTACAACTATGACCAATGGGTAGTGATTACTGGGTGGAAGATTTGGCGGAATATTTTCTTTTTCCTAAGTGCTAACTACAACCATTGGACAACTGAATATGAATCATAAATAATTTTGTTGTTGTTGAGTTGTTTTGTCATGTCCAACTCTTGATGACTTCTTTTAGAGTTTTCTTAGCAAAGATATTGTAGTAGTTTGCCATTTCCTTCTCCAGATGATTTTACAGGTGAGAAGACTGAGGCAAACAGGGTTAAGTGTCTTTCCCAAAGTCATACAGCTAGGAAGTGTCTGAGGCTGGATTTGAACTCAAAAAGGTGAGTCCTTATGACTCCAGGACCATCACTCTATCCACTGCACTACCTGGCTGCCCTATAAATGGTTAGCTGTCCATAAAAAGAAGTAGCAGAGTCCCACTGATGACTTCTCAGATACCTAGCACATAGTAGACACCCAATGAATGATTAATAAATAGAAGCTAGAATGGATTCTTGTGTTGAGTTAGACTAAATCATAAGAATCATAGACTTGAGAGATAAAAGAGATCTTAGGAGCTTTATAAGTCTTCTAACTCAGAACCTGAGATTCAGTGGGACTTATCCATGGCCACACAGATAGTAAACAGCAGAACCAGGACTCAAATCCAGGTCCTTGTACCCTAAAGTCAGCTCTCTTTCTGTTGGTCCCTCAGTCTTTTTCAACTTTTTTTATGATGCTATTCAGAGTGCTATACAGGGGATACACAATGGAAGAAAGAGGATTTTTGTGGATTGGTCATGGGAACAAAACCATTTCTAATCCTGCTACTCCTGAGAAAGTCAAATCTGAATACAAAATTACCAACTTACACAAAATGTGGGAGCTGCCTCTATTGGTGTAAATATAACCAACCTATAATGGTGAGTGCTAAGAGTATCTTATTGTTTTTGGTCCTTCATTTTTGAAAAGGACCAATGATATAGATTTAAATGAGGCAGAGTTGGGCATCATCAGCTTCACTCTCTCTTCCAGAGTCATCAAAGTCCAGTGGTAAGACATAAGTCAAAAGGACTGGTGATGGCTTGGGATGCAGTGGATGACTTTGGCTTCTTCGATGTCTAACCAAACTCTAAGTGCTCCATAGCGTCTACTTTAGTTACTTTCATGGCTGTTGGAACAAACTATTCTCATCTGCCCACTGTGCCAAGGGAAGTCTTCCCGTGCTTGGGGGTAGACATTCCCCTAACACCAGTGGGTTTAAAGCCTGTGGGTTTTACACCTCAGTCTCACTAGATTACCCACATCTCATTTCACAGGAAGAGCTTGCTCTCAAAGATGGCATTAGGAAGAAAATGGGGGGGTAAATTAACATATTGATTTCCCAGCATTAAAAGGCCATAAGCTCTCTGCTCCTGCTCGTATTTCAAATGATGAATGGGAAACTAAATTCAAGGATGCATGTGTGTCCAGACCCAAATAGCTGTGGGTGAATGAATGGGTTTTAAAGAAGGTTAAGAGGAAACGGAGATGAAAAGAAAGAAGCAAAGAGGAGATTGGGAAGCAAGTACATAAAAGAAAAGACAAACTTTTCCATTTTCTGCCCAGCATATGGTGATTGTCAAGTAAGTGATAAATAATTTAAAATACCCCCAAGTAAAGTATTAAAGAAACCTATATCTTTCACTAATGACAATGCAAACTCTGTGAAAGGGTTCAAATGAGGCAAGACAGACTAGACTGTCTAAAAGTGAAAAGAATGCAAGCATTACTATTAAGAATTCTTGCAGATTTTCCTCTAGAATGTAGCTAGTGCAAATGATTAATAAGTAGGATCCTTTTCTAGAACTTCTCTCCCATCACAGAGCAAAATATAATTTTAGGTTTACTCCTAAATAATCAAAATAGGCTCTATCCTTCTCTTTTTCATTGTTCTAAGGATTCTATTTTTAAAATGCTTCGTTAGACTTAGAAATTCCTAGTAGATCTGATTCTGTGGCCAATCAGAAGGAAGAAACTACATGCACATAGCTGGGACCAGTGTGCTCTCTAAGGATACTCATGGTTCATTCTCTAATACATACATATACCCTATGAAACACCTATCTAAGCATATATTAACATGAACAGAAGCTCTTCAAGAGCCAGCCCTGCTTCATTCTCTCCCCTTGTAACTTCAGAACCTAGACTGCTGCTTGGTCATTTTTAAGTAGTGACCATCTTTGTGATTCCACTGGCACAGATACTGGAATGGTTTGCTATTTCCTTCTCCAGCTCATTTTACAGATAAGGAAATTGAGACAAATAGGGCTAAATGACTTGCCCAGGATCACACAGCTGGTGTCTGAGACCACATTTGTACTGACTCCAGGGTTGGCATTCTATCCACCATACCACCTAGCTCCCCAGAAGTTAGTAGAGTGCCTAACAAATAGCAGATGCTCAATAAATATTTGTTGATTGGTTGCTTGACTGACTAATTTTGGAAGAACTGCATTCAAATCTGTCCTTAGATGCTAGCTGTATATGTTAAATAAAATCACTTAATTGCTGTTTGACTCAGTTTCCTCAAATGTGAAATGGAGATAATAATAGCATCTATCTCCTAAGGGTTGTTTTGAAAATGAGACAATGTTTGTAAATCACTCAGCACAGTGCCTGGAATACAGTAGGCACTATATAAATGCTAGCTATCATTATTATTATTTAAGTCCTGGGAATAAATACAATATTTTTTTGGTATAAAAGCCTTTCACATTTGCTTTTAACTTACATCTTTGGCCTTATTATATACTACTCTCCTTCATGCACTCTAGGATCTGGCCAAAGTAGCCTTCTTGCTTTTCTTCATAAACAATATTTCATTTACCCTTACACCAAGCATTTGTGTAGAATGCACCTTACCACCCCCATTCTGGCAAGGCAATCCCTCCATCCCTCTTCCCCTCTGAATCCCTATTTTTCTTTCAAAGCTTAGCTCAAGCACCTACTCCTACATGAGAAATTCCTAATTCTCTACCAACTGCTACTGCCTCCTGTCCAAAAAAATAACTTGCATACATTTTGGAAATACGGTATAAATGCTCATATAGACAAGTTGTTTCCTCTGATAAAACAAAGTCTCTTGAGGAAAGAAACTAGTTCATGTTTGGCTTTTATATCTCCAGTGCCAAGTATGTTATATATTTAATAAATTTTTATTGATTGACTTAAACAAATATATGTATGTAAAATTAATTCCCCAGGGGGAAAATACCATTTGGGGAAAGAATACTCATCTGAAATCCAAGAGACTGGTCCCTGCCAAATCCATTTGCAAATCTCATTTCTATATTTCTAAAAAATGTAATAAAGGAATGGCCATTGGCCCAATTATCTCAGCTGCCAATGCCTAGGGTTACAGACCAGAAACTGCTCATGTGCTTGGAGACTCCAAACTAGATAGAGGCAGATGAGACAGGCTCAGCTGTCCTTACCATCACTTACATAGATATCCAAGATATTGAGGCTTAAGTTTCAAGGGACTACAGGAAATGTTTGCTTTTTAGATTAGAAACAAGATAGCAAACCTGCTAGTGTCAATTCTACACTGCAGATACAAAAACATAATCCAGGAGAACAAGAATTTCAGAAAATATTCTGCAAAAGATACCAATGATAACAATAACTCCCAAACACATATGCAAAAAGAATTTCCCTGGCATTGAATGTTGCCACTTTAATTATTAACATCACTGATATATATTCGGCACTTAGGGCACTCCTTGTTTTCATTAGCAAATTAACTTGTTGTCAGGCACTGTTTGCCTAGAACAATGACTTGCCTCAGCGAGGGAAGAAAACAACTATAATTTTTTTTTAAACCCTTGTACTTCGGTGTATTGTCTCATAGGTGGAAGAGTGGTAAGGGTGGGCAATGGGGGTCAAGTGACTTGCCCAGGGTCACACAGCTGGGAAGTGGCTGAGGCCGGGTTTGAACCTAGGACCTCTCGTCTCTAGGCCTGGCTCTCACTCCACTGAGCTACCCAGGTGCCCCCCTATAATTTTTTCATTGTAAATCAAGTATGTTTTCCATATTAATAAAATTATTCCATTTTTGACAAACTTAACATTTCTCACTTTGGGGGGAGAGGAAGCAATTTAAAAGACCAGTATGAAGTCATGTATACATTGAGAATTAAATATTAGGAATGATATCTTAGGCAACGAAATATACACAAATGAATAGTTGAATAATATCTACTTGCTATGGGGGATATAGGATTTTCATTAGTTTTCCTTTTGCAGATTATGTGGGAGACAGGGAAAGACTTGGAAGAGCCAAGGCAAGAAAGAAGAGAAGAACAAGAACTATTATGATAAACTGGAGGAAGGGATAGGCAGAAATTGAGGTGAAGAAAACTGCAAGCTCAGCTTTAAATGACTAAATGTAGACAGTCTAGAAAGAGCACAAGATAGTAATGAGTGAATTTCTGTTCTTTGAGGTAAAGCTCTTCACTAAAGCCCCACTCCTTCACCTCATGGTTAACTAGCTTATATAGTGGATAAAGCCCTAGAACTGAGGTCAAGAAGACCTAAGTTCCAATCCTGCCACAAATACTTACTAGTAATATGACTGGACAAATGAGTTAACCTCTATGAAATTCAATTTTCTCATCTATAAAATGGGGAATTAATAGCATTAACCTCAAAGGATGTCTATGAGAATTGAATGAAACAATATATGAAGTGTTTTGTAAATTGAAAGGGCTGTATAAAAGCCAGGTGGAAGTGGAGCAAAGATGGTGGAATACTAGCCAACACCAAATGTAATTTATCTAATATTCCCTTCCAAAAAAACTTGAAAATAATGCTGCAAATCACATTTTTAAGCAATAGGATAAATGAAAGGATGGAGAAAGATTTTTCCTGCCTAAGACAACTTAGGAGTTATACTGGAGAGGTCTGGAACACCCAGATGGGTGATTTGGAGGTATAGGAAACTCCTGATGAGTATATTTATTCCTTTACCAAAAAAACTTAAAATTTTAGGCATGGGGAAGAGAAGAAGGAGCATGAGAGATTTTAAGTGACCTGCCCCAAGTCAGAGCACAATAATATGCATCAGAGGTGAGGCTTGAATACAGGACTTCTGGACTCTGAGGTCATCTTTCCAATTCAATATTTTTTTTAGCCCTGACCTTTTGTCTTAGAATCAGCACTGTGTACTGGTTCCAAGGCAGAAGAGAGGTATGGGCTAAGCAATGTGGGTTAAGTGACTTTCCCAGGGTCCTACAGTTTCCAATTCATTATTGCAAATCATTTATCATATGTTTAGATGTAATCAAATGCAAACTTTTCCTCATGCTCCAATATGCAGATAGAGTTTTACCATGAATATGAATATCTTGAGAGTAGAGACTGTTTAAGATACCTTTCCATCCTGCCACCTTCATGGGATTAGACATTTAGACCTAGAAGGAGTTACCTAGTCCATTTTATAGATGAAAAAAATGAGTCTCCAAAGCACTCAATAAATATTTGTTGAAAGAATAAAGAACAACAAAATGATGACTATAAACTTGTTTCTTTTCTCTCTTGAAATAAGATGGAAAATATGAATTGTAATTATTTTTAGGTTTAATTTCAGATTTAATTATAATAATTTTTAGATTTGCAAGAGATCATAAAGATTATCTAGACCAGGTAGCAGTAGGTGTCTCAATGGATTGAGAGCCAGGCTTGGAGATGGGAACTCTTGGGTTCAAATCTGACCTCAGACACTTCCTAGCTGGGTGACCCTGGACAAGTCACTTAATCCCCATTGCCTAGCCATTACTGCTCTTCTGCCTTGGAACCAGTACATGGTTTTGATTCTAAGACAGAAGGTACAGGTTTTTAAAAATTAAAATAATGGAAAAAGATGATCAAGATCAAATTTTATAAATAGGGAGGCTGAGGATCTTGGAAGTAAAATGCCTTCCCAAAGTCACACAACTTACCAATGGTCAAGTCAAGTCTCCTCCTTACTTTTCATCCAAATGCATTTCTGTCCCTAGCACATTACCTCTACTCAGCATTAATTCAACAAATATTTGTTGTTTCCCTTATTTTTAAGGACGTGCAGAAAAACAATAATGAATATCTACCTTGTGGGAAATACAGACTGTAAAGGAACTAGACTCTAAGTAAAAGCTGTATTTTCACAGAAGTTCTGAAGCTATGAATAAAAAAATTATGTTAAATAGTAACATGAGCTATAACTCCCTTTATATATGGTAGCAGCTATTCTAGGGGATCTAACTCCCTTGCTAAGCAAGTCCCAGAAAAAGTAAAAAAAAAAATTGATTTGACCACTGCCCAAGTCAGTTTTGAGAGTATTCCCAATATTTTATCTTCCTGTAGTGAGATATCACAGAAAGAGATCCGCATTTAGAGTCAGAAGCCTGAGCAAATATCAGAAAGAAAAAAAAACCTAGAGGAAATATGCTTTTCTGATCTCTTTCTTTCTTTCTTTCTTTCTTTCTTTCTTTCTTTCTTTCTTTCTTTTTTTCTTTTTTTTTTTTTTTTTGAGCTCTGAGGTCTTCCAGTGATATGCATGTCTCTTTCTTAAATAAAGTAGCTATAATCCTTCTGTCATTTTTGTGTGATTAGGTACAATTAACCTCTTAGGTAGAGTAGCTAGGTGGCAAAGTGGATAGAGTACCAGGCTTTGAGTAAGGAAGATTCACCTTCCTTTGTTCGAATTTGGCCTCAGACACTTAATAGCTGGATGACTCTGGGCGAATCACTTAACCCTGTTTACCTCAGTTTCCTCATCTGTAAAATGAGCTGGAGAAGAGAATGGTAAAATCACTTCAGTATTTTTGCCAAGAAAATCCCAAATGGGGTCACCAAGAATAGGACACAACTAAGCAACAACAACAACAACAAATAACTTATTAGGATCATAGAATTTCAGACTTGAAAGGGACCTCATAAATCCTCTGATTCATCCCTTATCAGAAGAGGAATCCTTTCCACATTATTTGTGGACAAATGGTTTTTCAGGTACTGTTTAAAGATCTCTAATAACTGGGAAGGCATTACCTTGAGTGGCAACTCCACTCTGGGACTACTTTTAATTAGGAAATGTTTTCCTTACATGTGGCTGATGTTTGCTTTTCTCTGCTATTCCAAAAAGGTCTATTCCCTCATTCAAATGAAAACTTAAATACTAAAAGACAACTGGCGTGGCCACCATAAATCTTTCCTTCTCCAGGATAAATGTACTTATTCCTTCAATTTTTCCCCATTCAATTAATTTTTATATAACATGGTTTGGGATACTCTGTTGGTCATTATATTTTGGAAGCACTCCATATGGTGAACTTCTTTCCAAAAACATGATCCTCACATCTCAAAACTATACTCCAAATGTAGTCTGACAAAGGCTTAGTACAAAAGGGCTTCAGTTGTGTCTGACTCTTAATGGATCATAGTGTCCAAGAGGTTTTCTTGGCAAAGATACTGGAGTGACTTGCTATTTCCCCCTCAGGCTCATTTCAAAGATGAGGAAATTGAGGCAAAAAGGGTTAAGGACTTACCCAGGGCCACATGGCTAGTAAATGCCTGAAGCTGAATTTGAATTCAGGTCTTCTTGACTCCAAATCCAAGTCTATCCGCTGAACCACCTAAACTCCCTCACAATAGGGCTATAACATTTCTTCTTCTATACCAGTGATTCTCAGAGTGGGCGCCACCGCCCCCTGGTGGGTGCTGTAGCTATCCAGGGGGAGCTGTTATGGCCACAGGTGCATTATCTTTCCTATTAATTGCTATTAAATTAAAAAAATTAATTTCCAGGGGGCTATGTAATATTTTTTCTGGAAAGGGGTGGTAGGCCAAAAAAGTTTGGGAACCACTGTTCTATATGTTAGGTTTCTGAAAAGACAGTTTATGATTCCACTGAGCTTTCAGGTGAGGAAAAGAGAAGGAGGCTTCCATGTCACAATGTTGAGCTTGCAAGCCCAAAAAAATCTTCCACATATTTTTCATATGTCCTGATAACAATTTAGCCGCATCTCACCCATCATGTAATATTTTTTAAATCTAAGCCTGGACCTTTACATTTGTACCTATTAAATTAATTTTTTTAGATTCAATAGCTCAGATAAGAAGATCCCATCAAAAGAAAATCTATATGTTTTTGTTTAAAACATGCTTTGTTTTATGTGGTGGTTTTATGATGTTTAGAAGAAAAACTACCTATCCCCTTTAGGAAGCCAAGTTATAAAATGGAGGTATAAATTCAACTGCCAGGAAAGGCTCTGAGGGTCTTAGTTTCCTCATCTGTAAAATGAAGTACTTGACCTGGATGATCTCTAAGGTAATTTTCACTTCTAAAATTCTTGACATGTGCTCTATAGAGTTAGTAAAGGAAGCTGGAGCTATAGAGCAGAGATGGTATCTCTCTGAGAAATTAAGAGCAGTTGGTGTTCACAGAGTAACAGGAGTTGCTAAAGAGGTAATTAACACTTTCTCTATGATCGGAATACCATAGAAAATAAATCTTTTCACCAGGAGGAGTGGAAGAAAATCCTGCTAAAGAAAAACCAATATTTTGATGGCTGATACTTTTAATAACTACATATAGATGTTTTGTGACAAAACAATTTAATTTATAATTTTATTAATTTATAATTTGAGTTTGTGTGCCTTTAATCCCTTAGCCTAACTTGGGTATAATGTTACTTATACTGAGAAGTACATCTGATTTTTTAAATTAAAAATTATATTTTAATAGAAAGATACAAGCCAGCAGGTTGGATATGACATCTATTTCTATCACTTATTGAGGCCTCAGGAAATGTTGGACTATTCTATCCTATATCAGCAGCATCACTCTTTCCCAGTGGAGAATTACCTGAAATCCAGAGATAGTACCCATAAGGAGTTAAATCCATATCATTAGGGCTAAGTTTATACTCCTTAAAATATCTTAATGAAAACATGATCCCAAATAGATTTTGCTGACAGCATCCTGATCGACTTTATTAAAAACAATAAGGGTTGATGAGCAACATATCAATTTTACAGCCAATTCTAACTCCAATTGTTTATGACCAGATATTCCAAGCAGAGTCTAGGGAACTACTCACGTAATAAGATGCTAAAAAACAACTTAAAATAAGTGAACGCAGGAAGACATTGTTGAGTCAGCAGCAAATAGTTTGCTTTGGAGCTGATTCATTCAAGATTCTTTGTAAAAAACTCCCAGGCATTCAATCAGTGATATAGCTTAGATACTTAGGAAATTCAGGCTCATTCATTATGCATTGCAAATTGTGTTTCCTACCAGTTCATTCATGTGGCAAGATTTTCTAGGTTAATGGAACATACAATGAAAGGGTTGTTTTCCTTTAATACTGCTGCTCTAGGAGGCAGCAAGGTGGCTCAGTGAATTGACAGCTAGACTTGGAGATGGAAGGTACTGGGTTCAAATCTAGCCTCAAACACTTCCTAGAGGTGTAACCTTGGGCAAGTCACTTAACCACCATTGCCTAGCCCTTACCACTCTTCTGTCTTGGAACCAGTACATTATATCTAAGATGGAAGATTAGAGTCTAAATAAAAATACTGCTGTTTTTGTCCCTATTTGTTGTATACAACTTTCAGGGTGAGGGAAATTAAAATTAGAAGAATTAAGCAATGTTTGCTCTGTTTTTTTCTGTTTAGATCCTGAGCAGATGACCAAAGTCCATAAGCAACAAACTATGAGGTCAGAGCATAGGTAAACCATTTTGTGTTCCAATCATAAAAGACACAATAAAAGTTATAATAAAAGAAAAAGAAACAAGCTAATCTGGCATATTTAATGATAGATATATGATTGCTACTATGAAACATGGTAACTAGGCATAAATAACACATTCATCTATATTAACCTAGAGTGCATCTAGCTAGATGGCACAATGGATAGATAGCATGCTGTGCTTAGAATCAAGAAGACTCATTTTCCTTAGTTCACATTTGGTCTCAAATACTAAGTGGGAAAATCACTTAACCTCAGTTTCCTCATCTGTAAAATTATCTTGAAAAGGAAATGCAAACCACTCCAGTATCTGCCAAGAAAACCCTCCAAAGAATCACAAAATGTCTGACACGACAGAAAAACTAATAAACAATAATACTCTGGGGTGTCTGTACCCCAAAGTGCCTGTCATTAGATTTCAGAGGATCCATGAATGTGGATGAGGAAAAAAATTCATATTTGTTTTACCATAATTGTTTTCCTTTAGGATTATACATATTTAATTTTTTACAATGTCTTTATGCAAACATTCTGAGAAGGGGTGTAAAGGTTTCACTGATCTACTCTATGAGTCCATAACATACAAAAAGGTTAAGTTCTTTTCTACACTTAAAAAAAAAAGCACTTTACCTTCTCTCTTAGAATCAATACTAAGTACTTACTAAGTACCCTTAGTAAGGGTAAGGGCTAGGCAACTGGGATTAAGAGATTTGCTGGGGTTACAAAGCTAGTCTGAGGCCAGATTAAACCCAGGATCTCTTGTCTCCAAACATCTAGTTTGGTCTCTCTTCTACATTATTAATAGAATTACTTTCCAAAGCTAATCCAAGCATCTCTGGGATTAGCTGATGGGGATATGGAATTTGGTAGATCAGAGGGTGTACTGAGCGGTCCTAGCAAATCCTGTGTAAAAGAAAGCATAAATGTCCTTATATTTCTGGCAGGGAGAAGCTACTGCTGGGCTTTCAAGGACCCCTAACTAATAGAAATATTTCTCTAAGTGATAGGACTATACTAGTAATACCACTCTGGGTCCATATCCCAAAGAGAGCAGAGATAAGGGAAAAGAATCGACTTGTACAAAATTTTTCTTAGCAGCTCTTTTTGTAGTGGCAAAGAACTAGAAACTGAGTGGCTGTCTATAAATTGGAGATTGGCTGAACAAGCTGTGGTAGATGGTTGTAATGGAAAATTCTTGTGCCATAAGAAATGATGAATAGGATGAATTCAGAAAAAACCTGGAAAGAGTTATATGCACTGATGCAAAATGAAATGAGTAGAACCACGAGAACACTATATACAGTAACAGAAATGTTGTAAAATAATAAGCTGTGAAACACTAAACTATTATCAGCAAAACAAGGTTACAAGATAACCCCAAGGGACTCATGATTAAAAAAAAAAACTGCTATGCACAGACAGGGAAGGAACTGTTAGAATCTAATTGGAGAGCAAAGCATTCTAGCCTTCATTTTGTTTCCTTCATGAGTTTTTACTTGAATATGTGATATATGTCTTCAGTCGTGACATATAGAATATGGAAATATGTATTACATGAAAGCAATAATATAACCTATGTCAGACTACTTACCACCTTAAGGATGGGGGGGAAAGAGGAAGGAAATAAGGGAAACTGAACCACAAAATGCCAGAAAACAACAGTCAAAATTGTTTCTGTTTGTAATTGAAAAAAAATTCAACTTACATTAAAAGAAAAAAATAAACAAACTAGGAGAGCATGGAAAATTTTACTTTTCAAACCAATAGATAAGGGAAGAATTTATGAACAAAAGAGATAGAGAGCATTATGGGATATAAAATGGATAATTTCAATTACATTAAAATAAAAAAGTTCCTACACAAAAGAAACCAATGCAGTCAAAAGTAGAAGGAAAGCAAGAAATCAGGAAGAAATATGTACTGCTAGTTTCTCTGATAAAGGTCTAATTTTCAGTGTGAACTGAGTCAGATATATAAGAATATGAGTCATCCCCCAATTGTTAAGTGGTCAATAAATATAGAGGCAGTTTTCAGAGAAAGATATCAGAATTATCTGTAGCCAAATGAAAAAATGCTCTAAATCACAATTAATTAAAGAAATGTAAAATAAAAGAACTCTGAGGTAGCATTTCATAGCTATTGCATTGGCTAATAACAGAAAAGGAAAATGACAAATGTTGGAAGAGATGTGAGAAAACTGGGACACTAATGCATAGCTGGTAGACTTGTGAACTGAAACAACTATTCTGGAAAGCAATTTGGAACCCTGCCCAAATAGCTATAAAACTGTGCATACCCTTTGACTCAGAAATATTACTTCTAGGTCTGTATCTCAAAGAGATCAAAGAAAAAGGGAAAGGATCTACATATACAATATATGTGGTTCTTTTTTGTGATGGCAAAAAATTAGAAACTGAGAGGATGCCCATCAATTGAGGAAAAGTTGAACAAACTGCAGTGGATGAATTGTGTGGATGGAATGCTATTCTGCTATAAGAAATGATGAGCAGGATGAATTAAAAAAAAGCTGGAAAGACTTACATGAACTGATGAAGAGTGAAGTAAGCAGAACCAGCAGAACATTGTACACAGTAATAGCAATATTATATGGTGATCGATTGTGAATGACTTAGCTATTCTCAGCAATATAATGATCCAAGATAATTCCCAAGAACTTATGGTGAAAAATGTTATCGACCTCCAGAGAAAGATCTGATGGAATTTGAATGTAGACTGAACCATACAATTTTAAATTTTTTCTTTATTTTTTGTTGTGTTATTTTTTAGTCTGTGTTTGCTTTCACAAATGACTAATATGGAAATATATTTTGCATGACTGCTCATGTGAAACCTATATCAAATCACTTGCTTTCTCAATGAGGAGAAAGAAAAATTAGGAAGAAAATTTGGAATTCAGAATTTTTAAAAATGGGTATTTGAAATTGTTTCTTTATGTAAATAGAAATTTTTAATGCTATCCATCTACCTCTAGAGAAAGAACTGATAGAATCTGAATGCAGATTAAAACATGCTCTTTTTTTTACTTAATTTTTCTCAGGTTTTTGGGGTCTGTGTTTTCTTTTGCAACATAGCTAATATGGAAAAATGTTGTGCATGACTTACAATATATAATCTTTACTGAACTGCTTGTCTTCTCAAGGAGAACAGAGGAGAGAGGAGGAAGACAATTTGAAACTCCATTTTCATTATGATGTATTGTTATATCACATATTTTATATTATATTATATTAATTTTTATTGAGAAATATGTGATGAAATAAATAAAAATATATTGCAAGGGAAAATACCTCACAAATTATCATTAGTGTCAATAAATAAAAGCAAAGACTAATTTGATTTATTTACTTTATACTTCTCTTTTATTATATATGAGATGCTTGTATTCCTTGAATACAACATTCCATCTTCTAGTATTTACTATGGCTTATCTATCGCCATTGTCTTGAATTTTCTCCTTCATCTCTACCTTCTAATTTCCTTAACTTCCTTTAAGTCTCAACTAAGGTCTTGTCCTCTACAAGAAGTCCTCTTTAATCATAATGCCTTTCCTTTGTTAGTTATCTCCAATTTATCCCATACCTTTTTCTCTATAGACAATGTATCTTATTTGAATACTGTCCTCCCAATCCCATTAGTCTGGCTCTTAGAGTGCAAAGCTTGGGCTGGTTTGGATTGCTTTTCTTCCCTTTGCATCCCCAAAGCTTAGCACAATGCCTGGCACATAGTAGGTCCTTAATAGAGGCCAGTTAATTGATGGGAATTTTGCATAACTGCAACAGAGAGAAAAATTAACATTAAATTTGGTCTAGAATCACATTCTCATGTGGCCTGGGTATTCAATGATTCTATAACTTTTTGCCAAAAAGCATTTTCCAGCCTGCTTTATGATTCACCAAATCAACATGGTGAGATCACTCAGAAACACCAGTTTTTTAAACAATTATTTTCAATACTATGATTCATTTAAAGTCATTATTCAAGTTCAAATGGCAGGGCCATGAATAAAAATGCCCCGACAAGAATAATTGACTCTTTTAGAGAAATAAAATCAGTAGTAAACTGCCTCAGACTAAGTAATCAATGCTTATTGAATTCTGTACTCTAAGCCAGTATCTCTGGCAATGGAGGTCTTTTAAGAGCTACCTTTTCCACTTCCCTTTTAATATACAAGGTCAAAATCATGAATTGAAATACTACAGCACTAATAAATCCTTGATTTTAGCTCAAAAACCATAGCCTCTAGGAATAACGCATAGTGATGTCTCCCCTGAGCCCATGAATATGAATCTTACACCAAATTCGAAAAGACGGACATCTACATTCCTTGTAGATGATGAATATATAATTCAACATTTTGATGTGAAACAGTTTTTATCTTCATCTGAGCCCTCGGTCCTACTCAGTTGTCTTTTTATTTACAAATCACTCATCCAAGAGAAATCCCAGAAATCAATTACTGTAAAACTTCAAGAACTATAATAACTTATTTTCCATTCTTCGTAAACCCAGAACTATACCCAAGTGCCTCCTCCTCTGCTGCTGACATGGTTTCTTATTATATTAACAAAATTGAGGCCACCCAAATTGATATAACTCAATTGTCATCTGCCACACCTAAAAACTCCCATATTTTCACTTATTTTCAACTCTACTCATCTCAGATTATTTAAATTTATTTAATTTTATTCTATTATTATCCTATTAAATTACTATTCTATTAGATCTATTGCAATTTATTTATTTAAAGATCAATTTAAATTTAATCAATCAACCAACAAGCAATTGTTTTGTGTCTTATGCATAGGAACACCGCTAGGGTCTGAGAATTCCAAGACAAAGTAAAATAACTCTTCTTCTCAAGTTTTTATCAGGGGAAATGTGTAGCATGTGTAAATAGACATACAAAAATGTATTCAAGATAGTTGGGAGTAAATATTTGGGGTAAAACATGGCTTTTAAATGGAGTCTGAAGAAATCTTAGTATTCTAAGGAGTTCAGGAGAGGAGGGAGTGATTTCAGGCAATGAAGTCTGATCTAAGACAGGAAGAGAGATGCATAGTCATGTGGAAGCAACAGTAGGAAAGCTAGTTTGTCTGGACCAGAAAGTGTATGAAAGTCAGCGATGTATCATACGCAAAAAATAGGTTTGGGCCAGGTTGTGAGAGATTTTATTTCATTTTTTCCCCTCACTTTTTGTTTCTATTTTGGGAAATAGATTTTTTTTACAAAAATGTTATTTTTTTGCATTTAAAATTTTTATTTTAATAACCAATTTCCTGTGAGAGATTTTAAATATCAAATCCATTAATTGTGCTCATGATTCTGGCCTGTCTCCTCTGGTACTCCATCTTGCCTCCATTTTTCCCTCTCTTCATCTTTAGTCTTTCATCTTTACTATCTTCTTCCCTTTTGCTGATTGATTCTCAAATGCATAAAGGGAGCCGCCATTCTTTCAGTTTCCCACATTTGAAAACTTGGAGTCATTCTAGAGACCTCCTTACCTCAAATAAACCATCATTTGCCAAATCTTTCATTTCTGCACCTCTCAATCTGTCTCCTCTCCACCCCTACTTCTCCATCCTCCTTCAGAACCTCAGTGCTTTTTGCCTGCACTAGTATAATAGCATTGTCATTATTTTCCCAACCCCAAAGTTCCTTCCATATACATCTTCCACACAGCTGCCAAAATGTCATCCCATAACTGGAGGTCTGATCATGTTACTTTTCTGCTCAATAAGCTCCAGGGGCTTCCTGTTATCTTTAGGCTTAAATACAAATGTTTCTGTTTAACAGTTAAATTTCTTTATAACCTCACTCCAACCTCCCTATAAGATTCAAATCTCAAGAATGCTTCATACTCTCATGATACTCATGCACTTAAAATCTCTGTGAATTGTATTATTAATATTATTACTACTATTGTTCTGTTACTGAAAGGAAATATGCCTTATTTCTTCCATTGCATTATAAGCTTTTTGGGACAGGGATGGACATCTTTCTATCCCACTTATTTGCTAGAACAGGATCTTGTTTATAGTAGAGATTCAATAGACATTGAGTTGATTAGAACATTAATTATTGATTAATTAATCAACATTATTTGACTAGAAAGAAACATATTTAAATATAAAATATAAACACGTAGAACATTAATTATTGATTAATCAACATTAATTGACTGGAAAGAAACATGTATTTAAATATAAAATATAAACACCTATTTAAATATAAAATTAAATATAAATATAAAATTAATACCCTAAATTGCCAGCTCTCTGCAAAAAAACAAGTGTTGACTTTGTAGGTTAAAAACAAAACAAAACACATTTCACTCCTTGACTTCTTAATCAAAACACCTTATTATTTCCCTCTGGGACTTCTCAGATGCCTCTGGCCAAATGGAAAGGTATGGTAGTATTTTTTCAAGCAGAATATCCTGTTAGTGGAAGTCCAGTCTTTATTTGTTGAGCACACTACAACTTTGTGTAAAAAAATTCAGATCCTAAGATTAATGGAAGAAAAGGAGCTTGGAGTTCATCTAACCCAAATCCTTTATTTTACATATGAGGAAACTGAGGCCAAAAGAGGGAAATCAGTTTGCCCAAAGTCACTGACAGAAAACAGGGGAGTTGGAGTCTGAACCCAGATCCTCTAATTCCAGATCCACTATGGGACATGACTGAGCAATTAAATCTATTTACAACTTCCAAGGGGGCAGCTGGGTGGCTCAGTGGATTGAGAGCCAGGCCTAGAGACTGGAGGTCCTAGGTTCAAGTCCGGTCTCGGACACTTCCAGCTGTGTGACCTTGGGCAAGTCACTTGACCCCTATTGCCCACCCTTACCACTCCTGGGCCAAGGATGGTCCCTAGCCCGGATGAAAAAGGAGGAGGGTTGGGCGTGGGGCTAGCAACCCCACCCTGTAAAAACTACATCTGCTAAAGAAACTGCAACCTAAAGTAGGGGCAGCTGGGCTAGCTCAGTGGAGTGAGAGTCAGGCCTAGAGACAGGAGGTCCTAGGTTCAAACCCGGCCTCAGCCACTTCCCAGCTGTGTGACCCTGTGTGACCCATTGCCTACTGGTTGTGGCCCTATGCTCCTAGAATGGAGTCCCAGGATAAAAAAACAAAAGCAAACAAAAAAAAAACTTCCAAGAGATAGTCTTTTGCAAAACTCAAGCTCACACTGAGTAATACAAAAGAGATAACCTATGGAATATTCAATATTCACGTTCAGTATGCATGAATGATATTGCTACTGCACAAATATGTTACAGAGTTCACTATTTGAGTATTTACAACAAAATAATATCACTGTACACAATGACAATTCTCTAAAAGTAACTCTGATCCCCATATGGGAATACATAGATGGTTTTTGGAATGTGTGCGTTCTTTAATGATTCATCTGTACTTATATAACTTGGCAAGGTGAGAGCCATACCAGCTCTGACAGTTATTCTCCAAAAAAAATATGAATTTTGGAATACTTTCTAGAATAAAAAGTAATTGTGGGGGCAGTGAGATGGTTCAGTGGATAGAGAGCTAGGTCTGAAGATGGGAAGTCCTGGATTCAAATCTAGTCTCGGGTACTTCCTAGCTGTGTGACCCTGGGCAAATCACTTGACTCCCATTCCCTAGCCCTTACTGCTCCTGTGCCTGAGAACTAATGCAAAGTATTGATTCCACAATGGAAGGAAAGGTTTTTAAAAAAAAAGAAAAGAAAGAAACTGAGGCTCAGGGAGGCTAACTTATTTGCCAACGGTCATATAAGTGATAGAGAGGAGATAGGAGATTAGAACCCCAGTATTCCAGCACCAAATCCAGTGTTCTTTTTCCCAGGCTGTGCATGCCACTACATCCCAGGCTATGGCCAGTTGTCCTGACTTTTGTCTCATCAATGGATTTCAATGACTGGAGCAGAGAATGAGGTTGACAACTCTGTACAATTGCCTCACCTAAATCTAATTCACATGAAAGTCAAAAAACCACCCCATGATGTCATTGGTCCTCTTCAAAAATGGAGGACAAAGAGCATGAATATTGGGTAGAAACAGAGTATTTTAGAAATGAAAGGGACAGGAGAGAACTAGTGAAATCCTTCACTTCCTAGATGAGTAAACCCAAGTCGCCTATGCAAAATCACACAAGTGATACTTGTCCAGAGAGGAGATTCAAACCCAAATTTTCTGGTGTCAAGGGATCAGACAACCATTGCTTGGGGACACGGCTATGTACAGGGTCTGGCACATCGGAGGCTCTTGATAAGTACTTGCTAATTGATCTGACTGATGATACCACTTGGATAAACAGGAAGCCATCCACTAAAATTCTCCTAACAAGATGGAAACCACTAAGCCCTACCATTTTATTTGTCTTATTACTCAGCTGACCTATTGTACCTAAGGATTTTTGTGCTTTGTCATCTAGTTTGACCTTAACCCTTTTATAGGTGTTATTATTGTCATTGAGCTGTTTCAGTCTTGTCTGATTCTTCATGACCCCATTTTGGGGTTGTCTTGACAAAGATCCTGGAATAGTTTACCATTTCTTTTTCCAATTCATTTTTCAAATGAAGAATTGAGGCAAACAGGGTTAAGTGACTTGCCCAGGGTTACACAACTAGTTTGCCATTTTTCTTCTCTAGGTCATTTTACAGATAAGGAAACTGAGGCAAACAGGATTAAGTGATTTGCTCAGGGTCACACAACTAGTTTGCCACTTTTCTTCTCTAGGTCATTTTACAGATAAGGAAACTGAGGCAAACAGGGTTAAGTGACTTGCCCAGCATCACACAGTTAGTAAGGATCTGAGGATAGATTGGAACTCATAAAGATGAGTCTTCCTGACTCCAAGCCTAGTACGCTATCTACTGTAATACCAGCTATCCCTTTATATTTCCCCTAATTAGGGAGTTGAGTTCCTTGAGAGTAGGCTGTCTTGCTTTCTGATTTGTATTCTTAGCATTTATCAAAGTGCTTGGTATATGGATGATAGTTAAGGAATGCTTTCCCACTCTAATCCATTCCAAATCCATTGCTTTGAAAAGTAAAAATAGACTATGCATACATTTAGGGGAGAAACACAGAATCAGTTCATCTTACAAATAGAAGGATCCTTAGAAATCTCATTACAACTCTTTCATTTTATAGATGAGGAAACTGAGGCTGAGAAGAGTCAAGTGACTATCCCGAAGATACAAGCATGATTTGTAACAGAGAAAGGATTAACTAGGCAGCATAATTATATAGCTTTTTTGCACCTTGAAACATTAATAACAGCTAGGTGGCACAGTGGATAGCTACTGAACAAACTTAGTCAAGAAGATCTGAGTTCGAATTCTGTTTTCTCCCCTGTCCATGTTCCTCCTTCCATTTAGCATTCTGCTCAAAACTTACTTCTTCTGAAAAACATGGTTTAGAGGCTGAAGTCCTGAATTTGGGATTGGAAAGAGCTCAATTCAAATCTTTCCTTAGACATATATTATTTATATGACCCTAGGTAAGTCGTTTAAGTCACACCTCTCAGTTGCTTCAGTTTCTTTATTTGTAAAAAATGGGAAATTTACCTTGACAATCCCTAAATTAATCTAGAATTCCACGGTTTCCTCTGATTGCCTCCACTTTATCCTGCTTCCTTCTTTTAGGTGATGGTGTGCCCTTAGCCCTGCACATGGGGTCTTGCTCCCACATTCTTTGTTACCCCGGTAAAATATCAGTAAATTAGGAAGGTAGAAAGGGGCCAAAAGACAGACAATGAAAAATACAGGGAAAGTATTCAGTTTAAAAATGAGCAACCCATGCTTTAGAAATGGTCACAGATTGGAAAAACATAATTGTAGAGGAAGAGGTCAGGAAAGACAATGAGCTTGCTTCTGGGGTGCCGGTTGCATTATAACCTTTGGCTCTGATTTGTTTTTTAAAATTCTGTGCAATTCTTGTGAAATTAATACTTTGAGATTTTGAAAAACAAAAAAAGGAAAGTGGTTGTTTTCTACTGACCAAAAAATCTGCAATCAATAGAAAGAATAAGGCATCAATAATAATTTTCAAGTCCTTGGAATTTCCCAATTCTCCAACAATAATTTAAAGAACAAAAGTTCGTAGTTGGTTGAACATGGCATAACTTCATGACTAACTGATGGGTCATGAAGGCTTTACCTACCCTAATGTTTGGCAGTTTCTTCCCAAAAAATTATGATCATAATAAAGTAAGCTGTATTAATCGAATTCTCAAATATGAGATAATTATTGATTCTTTTAAAAATGGTTTCCATATGTATTTTGGGTTTTGTATAAAGTCAAGCATTAATCACAACATTCCGAATGACTAGGGAGCAATCATCTTTTAAAAATTGTCCATTTCACCTAATGGAGATTTTTAAAACACTGAACCTTAGGATAGCCAGAGTCAATTCCCCTGCTAGCATCACATTCTGAATTGGTTCAGTTTGACAGGCAAGGTCGTAGTTTATCACAAAATGACTCTTCGCAAATCAGATCTGATTTCCTACACCTTTAAAGTAACTAGCTCAGGGCCACTGTCAGAAGTATTCACATAAAATTGTATGAATGGCTCGAAAGTAATTGGAAACAACTACTACCCCCCAAAAGCCTCCACTGTCCTGAGATTACTAAAAAATATATCGGCCAGCTATTCACACTTATTTCTACAAAATGCAACGTAGCAGGATTTCATAAAAATTGGTGAGGATCTATCGATGATTGAAAAGAAAGCTAAGGCCTCTATATTAAACTTATCAAATTAATAACTACAGAAAAGTACACGAGATTCTCCAAATAAACATAATCAATTTTATGGTTAAGAATTGTTTAAATTGTGGAGAGAAAAAAACATACAGTGACTGTATATGTGGTTGTAGAGTCCAAATGTCAGCAAGAGAAAATGACTCGCTGATCCCTTGGACAGTAGTTTTTACAACTTTGCTCAGATTCTAGAAATCAATTTTGTGGCATAATAACCATCTAATAAAAACTACATGCCAATAAGATTATTTGGAATATGATGAATTTTGAACACTAGAGGAAAAGAAGTGGAATGAGTTCCTATCTAACAAACACAAATATAGCCACACAAATGAAAAATCAATGACATTAGTAGGGTCTGGTTAAATGCCAAGGCATGTTTCTATTCAATGACAAATATGTTACAATTCCTTTTCAGCATTAGAATTTCATTTGGCCAGTGTCTGAAAGCAACATTCAGAGCATTCCATTTGTAGACTTTTAAAAGGAATTACAAAAAGCCAAAGAGCAAAGAAAGTAACATGGTGGACAAAGGTAGGCTATATGTTAATGTCTTCTGCTCAAAAAAGAGGGGCAAAGGGGAGGACAGCTAAGTGGCTCAGTAGATAGGAAGCCAGGTCTGGAGTCAGGAGGTCCTGGGTCCAAATCAGACCTTAAACACTTCCTAGCTGTATGACTCTGGGCAAGTCATTTAATACAGATTGCCTAGCCCTTACCACTCTTCTTCCTTGGAACCAATATATATATAATATTGAGTCTAAGATGGAAGGTAAGAGATAAAAAAAAAAAAACTGGGACAAAAGATGTTTACAATGACTTACCTCTACAACAACTATATGCTATTTCCACCTGGTTTTCCCACTTGGACCTCAAACTCATTACATCAAAGACAAGCTCATTAAATTTTCCTTAAATTTTTAATTTTTTTAATAAAGGAAAAATTAATTTTCCTTAAATTTAAAATTTTTAAGTTTCCCTTAAATCTGTTTCTTCTGATTTCATGTTTCCTTATTAAAGCACCATTGAATCTTCCATATTCAAAACCTTAGAGTAATCTGTGACTCTTCTTTCACTCCCTTGCTTCTCTTATTTAATTAGTTACCAAATGCTGGCAGAAATCAGTTCCATCTTAAATAATTCTCTTGAATCTGTACTTTCTCTACACCCACATTCACCAGCCTCGTTCATCACTCAGCTGGACTAATTACAACAGCCTCCATAGAGATCCTCACATCCCCACTTTCTCACCCTTCTAATCCATCCTTCATAGTGGCTACTGCCAGACTAATCTTCCTGGTCATCAATCAAAAAGTGTTTATTGAAGGGGCAGCTAGGTGACACAGTGGATAGAGTGCCAGGCTTGGAGGCAGGAGGACCTGGGTTCAAATGTGATCTCAGACACTCCCTGGCTATGTGACTCTGGGCAAGTCAATTAACCCCTAAATGTCTAGTCCTTGTCATTCTGTGTTGGAGTTATTACCAGGACAGAAAGTAAGGGTTTAAAAACAAGTATTCATTAAGCATCTTACTATGTGCTAAGCACCTACTATACTAGGTAAAGGGGATGCAAAGAAAAAGAATACCTCTGCTCAAAAGTTTTCTATGACTCTTTTTGCTCATCAAATAAAGTTCAGATTTTTTTTCTTGCCAGACATTCAAAGTCCTCTTCATTCTAACACAAGCTTACCTTTTTAGAGTTTTCTCATATTATCTCCCTTCACATATACCACATTCCATCTGATCAAAATCAAAGAATCTGAGTCAAGAAAGATATTTGAAGCCGTCTAGTCCATAAATCCATGAATGAAAAAGAATCCCCAATACAACCTTGCTGAAAAGGAGACATCCAGCTTCCAGTGAGGGGAGGCATACGTCATCCTAAAGTGATCATTCTAATTATTAATATTTTATCCCCTGTTTTTTAATCAATTTGCATTTACCTTAAAATTCCCAGCTATCACCTTCTCTCCTTCCCCTTCCTGCACTAAAGAAGACATTGTTTAACCAAAAAAAATATATGTATATTTATATAAAATTTTGTCAGTTTTTTCTCTGAAAGTAGACATGAACAAGTTATTTTTCAAACAATATGTCTGCTGCTGTATATAATGTTCTCTTGTTTCTGCTCATTTCACCCTTCTTTCCATATTAAAAAATATTAACTTGCTTGTCATTTCTTAGGGCATGGTACTATTTCATCAAAATCATATGCCCCAACTTGTTCAGCCATTCCCCAAATGATGGACATCTCTTTAATTACATTAGCTGCCCTTCAATTGCTCCTGGTTTTGCCTTATAGGAAAAAGAATCAACTCAAAACTTTCTTCCACATTGTCACATCCTCCAAATATTCAAAGTCTACCATCATAGTTCTCTTGCCTTTCAAATACACTCTAGATTTTCATGTCTCCCTGTCTTTGTTCATATTGTGCTTTATGCGTGGAATGAACTCTATTCCCCCTTAGTTACCAGTGTAATTCTTTTCTATCCTGTAAAACCTAACTCAAATGTTAGCTCCCTAAGGAATCCTTCTCCAATCCCCCACTTGGCAAACATGCCCCCCTCAGACTTCACATAACACTCTGTTTTGTATCTAACAAAGAAATTTATCATGAAATAATATGTATTGGGCATAAGTTGGTAGACTCCTACCCCGTTCTCTACTAGTAAAATTCCTGAGAACAGACAACCTGCATCATTCTCAGTACCAAGCACCAAGCTCTGTACAAAGCAGGTATTTAAGAAAGATTTGTTCAATTATATTCTTCTCCTCCATAATAACCAATCCCTGTAATAAAACCAAATTGAGCTTTTCTTCCAAAGTTACCAAATTTTAAAAGTAACTCAAAAGATATTTCTCACACAAAGAAATAACTGTCTTTAAAGCCTAGAGAGGTCTTGTGCCATCATCTCCCATGCCTCACAGTCAATGCTAAAGTTCTTCAGAGAGACTTTGAGAGTTTCCTTATATTGCTTCCTCTGACCGCCGATTGAGCTCTTACCTTGAGTCGTCTGTAAAATATGTGAGTTCTCCATAAAGTGAATCCCTTGTAAAATAGTCTTTTAGGCATAGTCCACTGGAGTTGTACACTCTGCTGCTGAATATGAATGCTTGGCAGCTCAGCCCAAGAGAGAGGATCTCAGGGTCTGGAACCTTATCTTGCTAGATAATCTTCAAAATCTTCTTATGATGATTCACATGGAAGCTTTCAGTTTTCCAATATGGCGCTGATAGACTGTCCAGGTATCCCAGGCACACAGCAGGTACTTACTTATTTATTACCCCCCTTTCTTCTTCCCTTCTACTTCTACCCTACGGATGTTCTTGACATGCCAAGCCCCAGCCCAGTTGTTAATGCTTGTACCCCTCCTCAAACTAATTTGTATTATTTCTCTAAATATTGCATTCCTCTTCCCCAAACCAGAGAGAAAGCAAGGGCTCTTTTATAGGATTATAAAGATTTAGAGTTGGAAAGAACCTTAAAGTTCATCCAGTTTAGGGGTTCATAACTTTTCTGTGTCATGGTCCCCTTAACAGCTGATATGTATTGACTCTTCAGAATAATGTTTTTAGAGGCATACAATCAAATATGTATGATTACTAAGGAAACCAATTTTACTGAAAGCTATCAAAATACTTTTTCAGAAAACTCTTACCTTTTGTCTTAGTATCAGTTCTAAACCAGAGGCATGCAAGGGCTAGGCAACTGGGGTCAAGTGACTTGCTCGAGGTCATCAGATTTTAACTCAGGACCTCTGGGTTCAAAAAATACTTTTTTTTTAAGTGCAGGACCAGAGACTATGAACCCCTAATTTAGCTTCTGCTTTTGTAGTTCCAGTGTCTGACACATTGTCTTACACATAGGGATAAGATAGAGAGAATTCTGTAAAGATGGAAACTCCCCTTATCAGTGCACCATGGCGTCCCCTCTGCAAGTCGGTCTTTCTTTTCATTTTGGCCATTGGGATTAAGTGACTTGCTCAGGATCACACAGCTAGGAAACATCTGAGACCAGATTTGAATTTAGGTCTTCCTCCAAGCCTGGTACTCTATTCACTGTGCTACTTAGCTACCCTCTCAAACTTAAGTCTCAGAGACCTGCCTCCTGCTCTAGCATCAAACTCAAATGGAAACAGATACCTGAAGATCATACATTTACTTAGAAAACCACAAATTTATGTTATCTGTATCTTCTAATACTTTTTATTTATTTTATTAAACATTTCCCAATTACATCTTAATCTAGTTCCAGAGCACTCAGGAAGAGTCTGACACCTAGGAGCATGGAAATCAAGTGATTGGCCCAGAATCACACAGTCAAGTACGTGTCAGAGGTGGGACTCGAACCCAGATCTCCCTGGTGTCAAAGGCTTATTGTCTGGCCACTACCTGCCATACTGGCTATCATACAGCAGACAATAAATGTTTGTTAACCTGAATTCAAAGCACAAATATTATTGTAATGCATCCATTCAAAATTATCTAAAGCAATATAATATTGGAAGATTTGGGGATAGTGTTGGGAGAATGGGGGGATCTCCCTAAAAAGAATTAGGCAAAGACTAAGACCTTAGGTTTTTTAGATCCAGGAGATCCAAAATAACTAAGAGCTCACAAGGGCTCAGACATGCTAAAAAACATCAAGCTTAGGATGAATATTAATATTTTTTCACTCTTAAATATACTTTAGGAATCAGTTTCTGAACTCTAATCATCATTCGTAAACCTGTTCCCAAAGAAATATATGTTCCAAGTTGCAACCAACTTACAAATGAACTTTTAAAACAAGGCACCCTAATAAACTGATCACTATCTTTAGATTACAAATGAATAAATGATCATCCATCTTACAAGTCCTGGAATAGATCCAGATAGGAAATTTACCACAAATTATTATCTTCTCATCCTTTATGGGGAAAAAGGGGGGAAATAAAATATTTACGATACATCATTTTAAAATATTACTAATGCTAAGTAACTTGTTGAATCAAATGCTTGATTTTGTGTGTAATTATTTCAGGAGAAAAGAGGAATAGTTAAATGTCTGCTGGTTTGATTGAAATTCTTGTCTTCATGAGAATTCTGTGACCAGTCTAAATGTATTTTTCTAGATTTAACTATTGGGATGGAGTTAAATTCCACATAATACAATACTTTGCTGTTACTGTTATTTTGTTAAAGCATGCACAATTCTAGAAATGTAAATAGTATGAGTCTACAAGCTTTTATTGGGGATTTTATTTCTCCTTTGGCTTCAACAGCTGATATCCATTCAAAGTATTACATTGATATAAAATTCATTATTTTTTTTAAATAAGTCCCACGGACATTAATTGTCTGACTGATAAAGCAACTGGCATCAATTTTGGAGAATGCCTTTTTGGCACTAAGCCTAGATGTAATTATTAATGAGCTACCTAGGTAGAGTTCCAATATTGCAAATGGAAAATACACGGACTCAATTCTATCATAAATCCTAAAGAGCAATGGCATTATTTGGTGTCTCAAGTGACATCACTCATGTTGAGCATTCTGTCTTCTAGAATTATAGCTCCATATTGGGTTCTAGTTTTTTTTCTTCAAAGAATTAGATTCTATGTAAGTATATTAATGAATTCATCCATAAAAATCCTGCCTTATCATGGTATGAAAAAAGTTCTGAACTCTCAATGGCAATGCTACTGGACCCTAAGCTCTGTCAAGTTCTACCAAGATGGAAAAGGCAAAGCATATAAGGCTGAGTAATGGGCAGTATCTTTTTTTTTTATCCTGGGACTCCATTCTAGGAGCATAGGGCCACAACCAGTAGGCAATGGGTCACTCAGGGTCACCCAGCTGGGAAGTGTCTGAGCCCGGACTCGAACCTAGGACCTTTCGTCTCTAGGCCTGGCTCTCAATCCACTGAGCTACCCAGCTGCCCCTACTTTAGGTTGCAGCCCTCCTCCTTTTTCATCCGGGCTAGGGACCGTCCTTGGCCCAGGAGTGGTAAGCCATTAGTTAATTGTTTGGGGAGGTTCAATGCCAGAATGTTGGCCAGGAAGTGATGAATTTTTTGGCCACAGGAATACATGAAATCATCTCTTAAGTATGGAGGAGTTATGATCTGTCTCATTAGAGAAAGTGGTCATACCAATGAACTCCAAAATTCTTGAAGGATTTACAGAACTAATCTTTAAACCAGTGATTCCCAACGTGGGCACCACTGCCCCCTGGTGGGTGTGGCAGCAATCCAGGGAGGTGGTGATGGCCACAGTTACATTTCTCTTTCCTATTAATTGCTATTAAAATTTTAAAAAATTAATTTCCAGGGGGCTAAGTAATATTTTTTTCTGGAAAGGGGGTGGTAGGCCAAAAAAGTTTGGGAACCACTGCTTTAACAAAAACCAGAGCAAAACAAAAAACTATGGTTCCAAGGCAGAAGAGTAGTAAGGATTAGGTAACTGGGGATGAAATGACTTGCTCAAGGTCATACTCTGAAGCCAGATCTGAACTGAAGATCTCCCATCTCTAGGTCTGGTTCTCCATCCACTGAACCATCTAATGGAACTCATCTTAATAAGCTTTATTGGCTGACTGACCAATCTCTTTGTACTATGGCTTCGTACTAGGTGGCTAAGGATACGATGGCAAGACCAACCATGCTCTACTCCATTTTTATCTTCCATCACTGGTTGCCCCTCCAGTTTGGCCAAGGATGCAGGGATGCTCTCTCTGGATAGCCAGTGCTGGATGGCAAGATGTTATAACTCAGAGAACAATCACTAAACAATAATAAAAACCAAATAAACAAGTTTTGTTTTATAAAATTAAGTGCTTGCTTCACGCAGAGAACTGTGCAATGCACTGGGGATACACTTAAGAATCCTAAAATCAACTCCCAGAAACTCCTACCTCTCTCAATAAGCAATCTGCCTGCATTCAATTCTGCCTCAAACCTACACCAGAAGTTAATGAAATAGATAATCAACCCACACATTCTTTACAACCTCACTAATTAACATACCCACTCAGTTAATTCATTTGTTGTTTTTCCTACAGGAAGTTCTCATTGCCTTTATGGAACTTGAATGTTAAAACAAGCCAACTGGTTTACACTATCACTTCAGAAAAGGCAATAAAGTGGGAGTCATAAGACCTTCATGGGTTTCTAGCCTTGACTCTTGTGTATGAAGATGAGTGACAAAAATCAAAGAAGGGCAGCTAGGTGGCTCAGGGGATAGAGCACCATGCTTGGAGCTGGGAGGACCTGGGTTCAAATTTGACCTAGCCATGTTAACTCCAATTGCCTAACCTTTACAGATCTTTTGTCTGAGAACTGATACTAAGACAGACAAGAGAACCAGAAAGATTAGATAAGAACCTGATATCCACCTACAATTCTATAAGAAAGAATGCTTTCGACATGAAGGTTACTCAAGAAACCAAATAACATTAATTAGGATAAGCAACATAATTTAGGATAATAATAAATAACACAATTTAGATAATAATAAATAGTAAGGGTAAGTAACACTAAGGTAATAAATAACATTATTTAGGGATATAATAAATATCACTATTTGGGATGATAATAAATACCACTTTTTAGGAAAATTAACACTATTTGGGATAAATACCACTATTTAGAATATAACTTTAGTTATATTCTTTAGTAAATAACACTATTTGGGATTAATAATACTATTTAGAATAATAATAAATAACACTATTTGAGATAAATATTGCTATTTAGATTAATAATAAGTGATACTATTTGGGATTAATACCAGTATTTAGAATAATAATAAATACTACTATTTGGGATTAATAACACTCTTTGGGATGAATACCACTATTTAGGATAATAATCAATAACACTATTTGGGATTAATAACACTACTTAGAATAATAATAAATAAAATTATTTGGAATAAATAGAACTATTTAGGATAATAATAAATTGCACCATTCGGGATTAATACCACTATTTAGGATAATAATAAATAATACTATTTGAGATAAATATCACTATTTAGGATAATAATAAATAACACTATTTGGGATTGTTATAATAAAAAACTGATACTCCTATCTATCTATTAGATGTAGATGTAGATGAAGTGTAGAGAGAGGACAAGATGACACCTCTCTCCTTTATAACAGTTGCCCAGGCAGGATCCTTTAGGTCAATGGATGATATCCCTTCGGGACCCACCAGGGGTTAATTGATTTTATTTACTGGGCACTTTAGCTTGGTAAATTTGGTATCTGACTGTCTCTCCCTTCCCAAAGAAGCTTTGAATAACCACTTCAGGAAGGTACTTTAAAACTTTGGTTGTATTTAACAAAGGAGGACAATGGGATTGGATAGAGGTATTGGGAGACCCTAATTAAAATGATAATGATGAATCTCTAAACTGTTGGCAAGTAAAGGAATTAAGATGATTAGCTTCTCTCTGGTACAGCCTGGCCAGAGCCACACAAGAGTGGGCAAACTGCTGTAAATCTTTCAGCTTCTTCTTCACTGGATGATAAGCCTAACCAGTTTGAGATATCCACCCCTTCCACCCTCTTCTTCTTCTCCTGCCCACTTCTGGGATCCCTCCCTGGCCCTGGGACACCTAGATAACTAAGATGATTGACTTCCTGATATCTAGGGCAGTAGAATCAGAGATGATGGTCTGGGTACAGGTTGTTGATGGTTCAGGAACAAACAGGAGGAGCTTGCAGGGTTGAGTTTGCAAGTCTCAATCCCACCAAGACTAGGATCCACTGATCTCCGGTCTCAGGGAAAGACAAGAACCAAGAACCCCTGCCAGGGCTACCAGGGTGGTTTTATTACCCTCCCCTCCCCCCGCCGGGCCAACTGCCCTCTCCTGTTGGCACGCCTCCCTGGGAACATTTTGACATCCAACTGATCCACCTGTCAATCACAGTGTGAACTCTTGGCTCCCAGAGATTCAATATAACAGGATAAATAGCACTATTTAGGATAATAATAATATTATTTGGGATAACACTATTTAGAATAATTATAAGTAATACTATTTGGGATAAATACTGCTACTTAGGATAATAATACATAAAACTATTTGGGATAAATAGTACTATTTAGGAGAATATATAACTCTTCAAGATAATAAATAACTCTATTTAGGATGATAATAAATAATGCTATTTGGAATATATAACATTACTTAGTAAATTAGACTATTTAGAACAATAAATGACACTATTTGGTATAAGTAACATTATTTAGAATAATGGTAAATAACACAATTTAGAGATAACCTATTGAACAAAAGTGACTTTTTTTTTTGCCTACTCAGAAATATCGTCTCCAACATTACTGACAGATGGTGGTCCAGTTTCTGCTCTGTTTCATGAAGCAACACATTCTCTCTTTTCAAAGCTCTGTGTGAAAATGTGTCCTTCTAATGAGTAAAAATAGCCCCCTTCATAACTTCTACTCATTGGTCCTGGTTCTGGCTTCTGGAGCTGTAAGAATCACTCTATTTGGTCTCTCCCACATTATACCTTTTCAAATATTGAAAGAGAGTTATCATATTACTTCCTCCCTTCCCCCACTCCCTTTGTCTCCTCCTAGAACATGGCCCCAGACTACCTACTCACCCCTTCGGGATGTGTTCCATTAAATGTCTCTCAAAAAAAAAAAAAAAATGAGTGACCAGAACTAAACCCACTGGTGATCTGCCCATCTATAGGGCATAGTCTGAGGTATACAACCCAGGATACATAATCTGTAAGGAATACAGTAAGTTTATTAAATTCTTATTCTGGACAGTCTACATCTATTAACGTAGACAGCAATGGCATCTACATGGAGCCAAAAAGTCCTACTTTTGACATATACTAGCTGTGTGACTTCAGACAAATCATTTAACCACTCAGCACCCTGCAGGCAACTCTGTAATAATAATATTATTATTACTTAGCTTTTTAAGCTTTGCAAAGTGCTTTGCAGAGCTTATCTCAGAAGAATCCTGAGTTAGGTGATATTTTTACCTCGATTTTACGCATGAAGAAACTGAAGCTGAGAGAGTTTAAGTGACTTGTCCATGGTCACACAGCTAGTATCTGAATAGTATTCGAATTCAGAACTTTGGACTCCTAACTCTAGTGTTCTATCTGTTAAACCCCTTCAATGTCTCTGATTAAAAGTGACAAAGGAGTTGCTGGTGTGTATCAGCGAAGAGTTTTCCCACAATTAGTGTTTCCCACACTGATGCAATCACAGATCAGGATAAAAAAAACACACTATTGGATGAGATATTTTGGACAATAATATCATATGGCTAAATTTTAGTCGATTTTTTAACTTACAGTTAACTAAAATCCGGAAATCTATTTCAAATCAACTGCAGTTCCAACATGATCCCCCAGACTCCTAATTGTCCAATAAACTTTTGGCTTTTTAACCTGGAGTTCAGCTTTACATTTATCTTTGTTAAATTTCATCACGTTTTAATAGCATGCTGTTAAAAAGAACCTGATCCTGGAGAATCAGGATCCCCAAAGTCAAATCCAGCCTCAGACGCTTTAGCAGCTGTGTGACCCTGGGCATCTCCCTTAACCACTACCAGCCTCAGTTTCCTCGTCTGAAAAATGAGAACAATAATGTAATAACCCTTTTCTCCCATGGTCATTGTGAAGACAAAACGAGATAATATTTCTAAAGCTGCCTGTGAACCTTATAGAGCCATATAAATGCTAGCTATTTTTAGTTGTGACAGAGCACTTGTATGTTGGTCTTCTCAAGCACTAACCTTCACTGTTAATGACAGTGTCATGGGACAAAAGGATGAAATCTATTATCTTTTTTTATTTTTAATTCCACAGTAATTCAGCCTGAACAAAATGTGTTCACTACTGAATTTGCCTTTTTCAGATAACACACTGTCTAAATTGAATAGTGGTATCCATAGGGGGGAATATTATTTCACATTTCTGAGGTGAATTAATATGATTCAGATAAATACCTCTGCTTAAATATCAATGACAAGCATTAAGGGAAAGCTAAATGATTGCCCAGATGACTGTGAATTATTTCATTCCTTTTTTCTTTCTGCAAGTCGAGCTATTCTAAGATGCTGACATAAAACACTCTGGGCAAATGGAACATGTTGACCACTCAATCCTGTACAAGATTAGAAATATCCTGATGCCATAAAGAAAGGTAATTCCAAGTAAAGAAAAATCAGGAGTGTGGTCATAGACCAGGAAAGAAAAAAATAAAAAGGATACCGCATTCCATTACATTTGAAATTCCCCCAAACCACAGGTCAGCCCCTGCAAGGGATTGCATCACCTGGGACCTTGAGTTCAATATATTTAGTGGTGAAGTTTTATCATCTTTGTTCTCAAAGCAAATGATTAAAACACTCCTCCAGTCTTATAACCTTATCTCATGAATTATCCCATTAGAGACTCTATTCTTCAACCACCCTGGGCTACCCTATATTCACAAAAAGGCTCCACACTGTCCTGAATCACACTTCTTTATGCCTAAAATATCCTCCAGGAATCTCTACTTGTTGATATTCTAGTCATCCATTGTGATCCATGCAGGCTTAACTCAAATTCTAACTCCACCATGACCCATTCCCTGAATTCTCCAGTCAAAAATAACACTTCATTCTCCAAGTGACTATTCTACCCCTCTCCTCTGATTTTGCTGGTTTGTTCTATGGATACTTAGAGTCATGGAATTCGAGTTAGAAGAGACCTCATTGGTCTGGTTCAGATCACCACTTAGCAGATGGTCCTAATAGTCTCCTATTAGTTTTATCTGCCTGAAGTCTCTCCCTGCTCCAATTCATGCTCCACATTGCCTCAGAGTGATTTTCCAAAACAAGGGTGAGAAATTTAGCCTTTTGGAGCCTTAATATCCCCAAGTGTTAAATGGGACAAGGGGAGAAGAGGTCTGGTGATGACTTCCCTGACTACCTTACCAGACCATAGCGAGGAAACTCCTTTGTCAACCTTAAAAGTGCTTAAAGTCTTTATTTTTACTGCAAGGGCAAAACACTAATTCTACTTTGTGGTTGCTCAGTCATGTCTGACTCTCCGTGAACCCATTTGGGATTTTCTTGACAAAGATACCAGAATGGTATGCCATTTCCTTCTCCAACTTATTTGATATATGCGGAAACTAAGGCAGATTTAAATGACTTGCCCAAGGTCACATAGCTAGTAAGGGTCTGAGACCAGATTTGAACTCAAAGAAGATGAGTCGTCTTGACTTCAGTCCCTGCACTCTATCCACTGCACCATGCAGTTGCGCCTACTACCATGACTACTGACTGCTAGCAACAATGCCTCTACATGGGCTGGGGGCAGTGAAGATAAGAGTCTGATTGGGACACGATGCTAACATTTTTCAGCAGAAAGGGCTTGATCTCTGCCAGTACTGGTTCTAGTTTTCATAAGCATTAGAGAGAAGGAGCATGGCAATACCAAATCTAGACTCTTGTCTTCATCCTTCTAGTTCATAACTTCCATCTCTCAGGCGCTTCTAGCAGACTCTGATGGAGAAATGGAATGACCCATATCTGATCCATCCCTAAGACCGACTCCTTCAAATTAGGTAAACAAATGATTCTCCTTGAAGAGCTCCATGTGGTCTCCTTAATAGGATAAAGGGGGATGCCCAAGAGCTTGAAGATCTCTTTTCTCATAATGTAGAGAAAATTATGGCTGCACACAGAGAACTGAATATTCCAAAATGGTTCAACATCAGAATGATCTCACTCGGCACTTACAAAACCACACTGGTTAAGAAAACAACCCAATTCAAAATGACTTCAAATAAGCTACAACAACCCATGTGGTCAATGGTGTCTGCCAATCTGCAAACAAACAAATAAAAACCCACAGGTTAAAAAAATTCAACAAGTTAATAATAAATTAATAAGGCAAAATAAGATCAAACCAGTATGATCTAGCAGATACATAGAGTCCAGCCTTGAAGCCAGGAATATATTGGATCAAGCCAGCCTCTGATACATACTGTCCATATGAGCCTGAAAAAAATGTGGCTTAACTTCTCAGTGCTCTAGATAAGTGGAATCAATCTCCAATAGAAATGTGGGCCACTAATCTGTCTAGGTGGCGCAGTGGATACACTGTCAGGCAGACTCTTCCTGAATTCAAATCCGGCCTTAGACACTTCCTAGCTGGGTGACCCTGGGCAAGTCACTTAACCTTGTTTGCCTCATTTTCCTCATCTGTCAAATTAGCTGGACAAAAAAATGCAAACCACTCCTGAGATTCTGGGGAAATCACCTAACCCTTTTTGCCTCAGCTTCTTCATCTGTTAAATGAGCTAGAGAAGAAAATAGCAAACCATTACTGTGATCCTGGGCAAGTCACTTATTTCTGTTTGCCTCAGTTCCCTCATCTGTCAAATGAGCTGGACAAAAAAATGGCAAACCACTACTGAGATCCTGGGGAAATCACTTAACCCTGTTTGCCTCAGCTTCTTCATCTGTCAAATGAGCTGGACAAGAAAATGACAAACCACTACTGAGATGCTGGGCAAGTCACTTATTTCTGTTTGCCTCAGATCCCTCATCTGCCAAATGAGCTGGAGAAGAAAATGGCCAACTACTTTAGAATCTCTGCCAAGAAGACCTCGAATAGAGTCATGAAGAATCAGACATGACGAAAACAATTGAACAAGACCACAAATTGACTTAAAAGTTCTTTTATAATTTATTAATTATTTTCCATTTCTATTTTCATCTACTATGGGCTACATTTGGGGCACTGTGGGCTGCATATGGCCAGAAAGTCAGGTATTTGATACCTCTATTCTAGGAAACAGTTGCAAAGAAGAAATATCTCAATTAGTAAAAGAGTTTCCTTACTTGGGAATTAAATTAAAATTAAAAGAAAAGATTAATCCCAAGGCCAGGTTCTATTTTTTTTTTCAAGAAGAAGCAAGTCAGTGGTCCTACTAGAAAACCCACCATCTCCCATCTATATGTTTTTGGACAAGTTGTTTCGTAAGCCTGAAATGAACCCTCTCTTCATTTCTGTCTCCTAGATACCCAAGATTCGTTTAGGGTTAAGTTCATCTGTTCCTTCTTCCATTCAGCCTTTTCTGAATCTAACCCACCCTATCCCACTTCCAGCCTTGACTCCCTGAAATTGAATTAACCAGGTACATATTTTAGATTTGCTCAGGTGTGTGTATGCTATTTCCCCAAAAGAAAGGAAGCTTCCTTGATGGGGTGTTGATTCATTTCAGTCTTTTTATCCCCAGAGCCGAGGGCAGTGTCTGGCACAACACAGGCATTTACTCTAATAAATGCTCATTGGTTAATGTTTATATTTCAAAGGAATTCTTCTAACATGCAGTTTAGAGAAATCGCCACCCAAATGGAGGAGGATCACTATCAAGGACAAGACCATCCCTACTTTAATGGTGACAATTCCTAATTGTAGGAAAGGTGCAAAAGATGCTGAAGTCTTAAGTGCTTGTGGCTCATCTGTCTCCAACAAAAAGAGGTAAATAGGTCTTTAGTTCAAATATTTCAGTTGCTAACTCTCCCCAGGAGAAAGCAAATAGGACTTTAAGTCCAGACTCTGTGACTTACCATCTATGCGACCATCTCTCTGAGCTCTATCTTCAAATGGGAATATTAATGTTCCACTTGCATTTTTTAATAAAACAAAAACCCTTACCTTCTGTCTTAGAATTGACACTAATTATTGGTTCCAAGGCAGAAGAGCAGGAAAGACTAGGCAACTGGGTTTAAGTGACTTGCCCAAGGTCACACAGCTAGGAAGCATCTAAAGCCACATTTGAACCCAAGATTTTCCATCTCTAAACCTAGCTTTCTATCCACAGAGCCACCTAGCTATCTCCCACTTGCATTATTTATCTCATGCTGTCGTGGTAAAAAACACTGTGTAAACCAGTGGTTCCCAAACTTTTTTGGCCTACTGCCCCCTTTCCAGAAAAAATATTACTTAGCCCCCTGGAAATTAATTTTTTTTAATTTTAATAGCAATTAATAGGAAAGATAAATGCACCTGTGGCCATCACCTCTCCTCTGGATTGCTGCAGCATCCACCAGGGGGTGGTGGCACCCACTTTGGGAATTACTGGTGTAAATTAAAAAGTATAATATAAATGTAAAAATTATTATCGTTATTATTAAAATTAATTCTAACTTCATTGGTCAAATGATATTCATTGTGACTGAAGACCTGGGCAGCTAGGAAGTTCAGTGGAGACTCCTAAGGTTTCCATCGAAGCAGGACTAAAACAAATTCTTGGTGAATTGCTTGGTGGGGAGAAGAGGGTCTAAGAGATTAATAATTGCAAAATGCTTCACATGCATTTGATGCTTACAGCCCTGAACGGCAGGTGCTATGATCTGCATGTCTGTTGTTGTTCAGTCTTTCAGTCCTGTCTTGACTCTTAATGACCTCATTTGGGGTTTTCTTGGAAAAGATAAATGGAATGGTTTGCCATTTCCTCCCCCAGCTCATTTTACAGATGAGGAAACTGAGGCCAACAGTCTTAAGTGTCTTGTCCGGGGTCACACAGCTAGTTAGTGTCTGAGATCAGATTTGAACTCAGCATAGATGAGTTTCTGACTCCAGGTCTAGCACTCTATCCACTGCACTTCCTAGCTGCTCTATCTCCATTTTACATATAAGAAAACTAAGGCTGGAATAGGTAAAGTGCTGACCCTTGACCATACAGCTAAAAATATGTCAAAGGCAGAAGATAAACCCAGGTCTTCCTGACTCCTAAGCCATCCCTCTTTCTCTGATTTTATAAAATCACTTAATAGCGTCTCTTCTGACTTGGTAGGTCAAAATTTCTGTTATCGTGGATGTCAATGGAGCTACTGTGCTAACAGATCAGTTTCAGCTTGCCCATTATAAATTCTGATTTGCAGTGGTTCATGGCATGTCTTTAATAATGCAAGTGGCAATATAAATTTAGCACAGCTGTTACTTCAATACAAAAAAGAAACAGAATCATAAATATTTTTTCTTTTATATCACAAATGTCATGACTATGAAATCCTCAGGCTTTTTTAAACCAGAGTGCCATTACAAGTCTATGTGAAATGAAAAACAAAATAAAATTAGATTTTAAGACAATTTATCAATCTTAACCAATAGAAGTTAGGTCCTTTTTTTAACACAATAGCAAGCAAAGCATGTGACTACTTAGATTAAAAGAAATGCTTAAAAGCTTGCATTTGCCTGGACATCTGGAAAATCATATATGGGCTTTGATTCCTCACTAGAACTGACATTAATTGAAATTCTTGAAACTTTTTGGTTTTCAAAAATGGCCAGAAATTTTTTTTTAGAATAAAAATTTTAATTAGCATCAATTGATGGGCAAGTTGCCAGGTAGCTAGCAATTCCTAGAAATTTCTTAAAATGTGTTATCCCTGGGAAATTTTTACGAGGCACATCCCTCCACAACGATTCTTTTAGAGTCTCAAAAGTTGGCAATCATAGAACTTTAGAGAGTTCTATAGAGCTATAAAATCATAGTACAGTTCCCTTTAATTCTAGGTAAAGGAAGTTGATTAGTAGCACATAGATTCTAGTTAACTAGTTGAAATTGTTGCTACTTTCATAATCTAATGTCAGTTCTAGTGAGGAATCAAAGGAGAATTCTACATCAGGGCAGCTAGGTGACCCAGTACCAGGCCTGGAGTCAGGAAGACTCATCTTCCTGAGGTTAAAGCTGGCCTCACACACTTACTAGCTGGGTGATCCTGGGCAAGTGACTTAATTCCATTTGCCTCTGTTTCCTCATCTGTAAAATGAGCTGGAGAAGAACATGGTAGACCACTCCAGTATCTTCACCACAAAAACTCCAAATGGGGTCATAAAGAGTTGGAGATGATTGAATACCAACAACAAAAGAGTACCTATACTTTGTAGGATTTTATACTACTCTTACATTAATAAAGGGCTTTGCATTTGAAATTCATCATGGCATGCCTTTGAAATACAGAAGCATGAAAAAGCTTGGTGGAATTAAATTTCATGAGAAGTGAAAATGATCTATCCATAGAAATATTAAGGAAGACATCATGGAGAAATATGAGTCTTTCCAATTCAACTTTTAGGATTGCACACTTGATATATATATGGAAACCTTAAATGTTAAAGGAATTTACAACAGATGCAGAGTTATATCCCTGAAAATTATGGTACAAACTATACTGAAAGTTGGAGAGAAGGAACAAATAGAAACTAACTAGAAAAAATTCTTTCTCTAGTATTTCAATATCAGGTCTTTGACCAAATCATCAGAGATGTTGATACCTTTATTCAATAACTACACAAAATCTTGCCTGTAAATAGTATAGTTTCTAAGTTTGCTCTGGGAAAACACAAAGCATGTTTAAGATAAGGAACCCCTCTGAACCTCCTAGTGAAGAAATTGAGGATCTTAAAACTACTATTTATCTTATTTCCTGACTTTTTTTCTGCAAAACAATTTTAGGAGAAGACACATCTAACACAGTTCCAAGAGTAGCACACTGTTGTGTCCTGAAACAGAAGACAAAAGCTCCACTAAAAAGCCATTAAGTTGTATGACACAGCTCAGTAAAACACTCAATGCTATTAGAAGATCGATGATGAATGGTCAGATCCCAAGAGCTTAAGTCTCCTGTGTCACATTTTGTTTATTAAGTAGCTATTTCAAGTTGTAGGTGAAATATTCATCTAACTCTGCTGAACTAAATACATTACACAATAGATGGCTATTTAATTCTAAAGATTTAGTATGCTGATAAATAGTGGAAAAATACTGATCTTTACATATATGGCTTTCCTTAACTCTGGAGGCTATTTACTGTTAGGATGGATGATCTTGACCAATTTCTAGCAAGCTCAAACTATTATCTTATCGTTTTGTTTTGTTTTTTAAGTAACATCTTAGTGCCTTTGTTTTTCTCTTTCCTGGTTTCATCTATTTGGGCACCATTGGAAGACTTCATAGAGCTTCCAACTTTTTTTTCCTAACTGTTGTTTTCAGCATATCCTTCCCAAAGTGTCCAATAATCTAGCCTGACACCTTGTGTGTTGAAGGTAAACAATAAACAGTCCACTTGATTTGAAAAATTAAAACAAAAAATATTGACCTGCCAAGGTCTGAATTTGACTTATATCTATTGATAGTATGCTTGTAAAAGTTTACTAAGATAGTCTCTGAAATCCCTGTATATTATCATAAGATGTGTAAGCTTTTACTCCTCAATCTCCTTCTTTTCTTTCCCTCAATCTCCTTTTAAAGCTTGTCAAGATAAAGTGAATATATATATATAAAACACATGTACATTCATACATACATCTATATAAAATATTTATGTATTCAATTAAAATTGGTCATGTAAATTAAGTCTTAAAAAAGGTAAAATCTCTTAAGAGATGAGAATGTTCTCTGAAGATACTTCCATATTGAAATATTTAAAAACCAACATTCCACAGATACTAAGTCCATTAAAAAATAAAGTGGCCCGTAAAAGGTCAAGAGTCTTTCTAAACTGACACCAAGCATGAGAAAGAGCATTCAGGCCCCTCTTATTACTACTACCATGTGATTTGTTCCCTCTAAATCACAGCCGAGTCTTAGGCATCTAAAACTAGTTTTCACAGTTTCCAGTACAACAGAAATAGGGCTCTAAATTATTTATTATTCAACACAGAGCAGTTGTAAATGAGACACATTGATAGTTTGACATCATTGCTCAGAAAGGGAGAAAGCTGAAATGGAACTTTGAAAAGCATCATATTCGAAATGGTAAAAAAATGAAAATGTTAGTTTAAAAATAATTTCTGTGCAACATGAATGTGTCAGTATCTTCCACACAGAGGCTACCATTACAAGCAGCTTCCCTCCAACTGAGCCCCTAGGCATTTGGGGGCATTTTCAATCCCCTGGAATAAGTCAAAGCTGCAGCATGAATTCAAAGCATTGACAGACACAAGGAAAAATGCAAGTTCTCTGCTACTTAAGGGCTAATTTGCAAAGCTCCTAATGCAGGCTTATTATTTCACTCTACAGCTACTCCAGTAGCTGTAAGGGATTACTTAAATGAAAATTTAAAAAGCAGAAATTATGAACATGCATTACAGAAAGCCAGGAACAACTAACTTCCCATACTACAAGGAAGGCATTCAATTAATCACCAAAAACTGCCTAGAAGTCAAGATCCCTAATATTAAATCATCAGCCCCGACTGGTATACAAGGAAGGATTTCTTCAGAACTAGTCTTTTCCCTACTAAAGTGAATTGCAGCTAACAACAACAGGAACAACAACAAAATTCGGGAAAGTCAACAAAGTTCATTTAGTTTAACAATGGGCTCATTACCATAGTAACCTAATCAATAACTGCACCTAAAATATTAACCAGCTGGTTATAAAGACCTCGAATATTTCATGGCTCTGTGCTATTAGCAAACAGCGAGAGAGGAAACACTTAACCACAGACACAAGGCTTACAGATAAGAGTGGGAACCCTCTGGCACTTCCAGATAAAGATCAAAGCTACAGACACCACTTATTGTTGTGAGAGGAGAAAGAATAGGAGGGGAAGGAAAGCTTACTTCGAAAATGTTCGGAAGCATAGTAATAGACATCCTCATAGCCCTCATGGTAATCCTCTTCTGGTCTGTACTTTTTCCCCTTTCTTCTTCTGGATCGTCTGATCTGCTTCACAAAACCTAGGAAGCGGTCCATTGCCTTCACTTTTCACAACCAGCCTAGTTTACCTTGAATTAAACAACAGCTAGGCTTCACGGAGAGCTCTAGGCATGAGTGGACCCCCCCCTAACCCGACCCCCCCAAAAACATCAGCTGGAAAGCAAGGTCCTTTTACCAGTCTCTCTGGTGCCATCGAAAAGAAGCAGAAAAAGCCATCAATAATTTCAGCTACAATAATGAGGCATGCAGTTTCCCCCTGAAATTTTTACTCCTCACTTCATAAACAGGAGTGGTTTTTTTAATAAAAAAAAAAAAGAAAGAAAGAAAGAAAGAAAGAAAGAAAGAGGAGAATTCTGTAAACCTAGAAGGAAAGGCAAGCTTTGAACTTCAGGAAAATTTAAAAACAAAAAAACAAAAATAACAAAAAAAACGAGAAAGTTCAAGACATCCGAGCTGATAGCAAGAGGAATCCCGACACTACAGAATTTCACTAGCCAAAGTCTCCATCATTTGAAGGTAGGGGGAGAGGGGAGGGTAGGGGAGGAGGGAGGGGCGGGCAGAGCATCCTTGTCAATGGACTGAACCATATCTCAAGGTGGATCTGGCTCTCTCCTGCTTACTCATCTCCCCTTCCCTGGCAAATGCGAGCCAGAAGCACATCCTGAAGAAACCCCTCTCTTGTCTCTGGTTCTAAAAACAGCCAAGTTGATGAACTCTTGGTGCTACCCAATCTACTCTATGAATAAGCAGCCAAGTGGTTTCATCCATACACACAGCCCACTTGCCGACAAGCGTGTGCTCTATGTGTTAATTGGAGCAGCAGGAAGAGGGCTCAGCAGCTGCTTTCAAATGACACGTTTACCCAGTGGGCATTAATGTATTCCGATCACTGTTTGATCTAAATATTAACATGCACTTCACAGAGAGAGCCCTCATAGGCTTAGCAACAACAGACGGTCATCAGCAAAGAAAAGACGCCCAAACCCATTCCGATTCTACCTGGGCTGGCCTCACAGAGAAATCCTAGCTGAATTGTAAAACTTACAAAAAAACAAAAATGATGAAAGGCAAAACCAGCTAGGCAGTGCGGAAAACAGAATTCTTCTGGGAGAACAGGGAGGTAAGGGGGTGTTCTTCACCAGGGCTGACTCAGGTGGTGGAGGTTCACTATAGAAACAAAATGAGCCACTCAGAGACCACTCAGATGCCCCCTCCCCCTCCATAAACTTCTGCCTATTACCTCTAGGATCAAATATCAAGTCCTTTATTTGCCATTTATGGCTCCTCATAGCCTGGCCCCCCCTTCCTGCCTTTCTAGCTTAATACACTTTCCCCCCACCCCCATGATACTTTTTGAGCCAGTGATACTGACCTATTTGCTATTCCTTAAACAGAATACTGATTTCCCATTTCCATGCCTTAGACTAGAGCATGCAATCTCTGTGGCCGGACATAGCACCTTCTCACCTCTGCCTCAATATCCCTGGCTTCCCTGGTTTGGCTTAAATTGCACCTTCTGTGGGACAATGCTGCCCTCTTCTCTCTACTTTCATTCTACTCTGTATCTATCTTGTATGTATCTATTTAGTTACATCTTGGCTTTGTATTTTTGCTTTTCTTTCTCTCTATGCCCCCTGGGCAATAGGGACTGCTAAAGAGCAAACAATACATAGTATTTGATTAAAAGGATATTCAGCAAGGTTATACTGATTCAATTGTCAAAGGTGATCTGCTGGTTGGAAGGTGTATTCAGGCTCAAAGTGGAGTCTCTGACTTTTCCGGTCCTGGCTTTTGTACTTAATCAACCAGAAAGCTGTGGTACAGACTTTCACCTTCTTCATCTGCTTTGATTGTCTTTTTTTTTTTAAGCCCTTACCTTCTGTCTCAGTATCAAGACAGAAGAGTGGCAAGGGCTAGGCAATCAGAGTTAAATCACACAGGAGTATCAAAGGTTGGATTTGAACCCAGATCCTCCCAACACCACATCTGTCTCTCTAACCACTGTTCTCCCAAGCTGCCCCCACTCCCATATCGATTAAGTCTTAAGGATAGTTGCAATATAGTCTAAGAAACATCTAGTCTAGCCTGTGAAAGGTAGATGCTACCTACAATAAGAAGGAAGAAAGGTTGTCCTGATTTTTAGAGCTCTTACATTTTTTAGTGGAATTCCATAGAATGGAAGAGCTGGAAGGGATCTAGGTGGTCATGAACTAGAAGATCAAATTTCACCCACAGTATGGGTCTCAGCAACAGGAAACCTAACAAATAGACATCCATCCTCCAAACTAGACCTTTAACTAGGGGAAGTATAGGTTGGAATGGGTTTGGGGATGAAGGAGGTGGGACTCAGTACTACTTAAGACAGTTCATAGGGGCAGTACATAGAGTACAGTAGTACAGGGTACAGTAGATAGAGTACCAGGACTAAAATCAAAAAGACTCATCTTCCTGAGTTCAAATCTGACGTCAGTCACTGGCTAGGTGGCCCTGGGTAAATCATTTCACTTTGTTGGTCTCAGTTTCTATAAAATGAGCCGAAGGAGATGGCAAACCACTTCAGTACCTTTCTCAAGAAAACCTTGAATGGATCACAAATGGAGTGAATTGAACAAAACAGTCCATTCCATTTTTGGACAGCTGCCATTATTAGGACGTTGCTCCTTATACTGAATTGATATCTGCCTCACTGTAACTTGAAGGGAAGATTACAAGCAAATCCCTTTTCCCAATGACAACACTTCAAATACCTGAAGACGGCTATCACTTTTCCCCATTCTTCATTTCTCCAGACTTAAAATCTCTAGTTCTCTCAAATGATGTATAATTATGATATATTTCAAGGGCCTGCAATATCCTGGTCACCTTTCTTTGGACCTGTGAAACCATTCAGTAGGCTTTCTCAAATACGATGTCCACATTTAACACCACATTTCAAATCTGGTCTGACCATGGATGAGTCCCTCTCCTTGGACAGAACAGTATATACTTCTATCTAGGGAAACAAATATAATAACAAGCATAGAGGCTGCAACTGTATTTTTTAAAAGGGAAACAAAGTGAAGGGTAATAGAATTTTATAAATATGTAGGCATATTTTTTAAAAGACAGAGCAGCGGCAGCTGGGTAGCTCAGTGAATTGAGAGTCAGGCCTAGAGATGGGAGGTGCTAGGTTCAAATCTGACCTCAGGCACTTCCCAGCTGTGTGACCCTGGGCAAGTCACTTGACCCCCCATTGCCCACCCTTACCACTCTTCCACGAAGGAACCAATACACAGAAGTTAAGGGTTTAAAAAATAAAAATAAAAAAAGATAGAGCAAATATACTGAGGGTTTCTTAGTTTGTTACCTTGATTTTATATATTTCTTAATACATCAATCGGCAAGATGTCCAAAATGAGACTCACTTTTTTGACTACTACATTACCAGGTTGATTCCTTGTTAGTTTGCAGTCTACTAAAACTCCTTAGTTATTTTCACATGAACTGTTATCTCACAATAAACCTATGGGATGGATAGTTCTAGTACTAATACTATTACAGATTAAAAAAAAGCCTTGGGACTCAGTGATGAAATAACTTGTCTACAAAATGGTGAAGACATGCACTTGAAGGCTTACTAATTGCTGCTCTCCAAAAACCCTAGGATGAAAGTAGTTAGTACAAGTATTGCTGTCCTTCCTTTATAGACAAAGGATGAAATTCTACAAGTTCATTGCCTTCCCTAGAGTCACACTAGCAATGGAGTAGAGAAGAAAGCCCAGGTATTCTGATTTCCAAAACAGTATCCTTTCCCCTCCCTCCCTCTACCACATAACTTCTCATCCTCAGTATTCTTACGATAACAATATCAAGACCATTTCAGAGTAGGAGCGATATCCTCTCAAAAACAGAGGCAGAGATTATTTACCACCATCATTTCTTTTCTTTCACTCTCTCATGTCTTCAGTAAATGAAGACTGTGTCATAAGGAAATATTTGATAAGCTCAAATGTAATTAATCACACAAGGCACATATATCATCTGCTGAGTGGTCAGTATCCTGTTACCTCATATTCTAAAGAATGGGATTTTTTCCCCTCTAGTGTTTCTAACCATAGCAAAGGTCATTCAATCTCCTTGTAAAATCAAGTTTGCAGAATCATCACACAGGAAACCAACCCTACACTGGGCTACTGTATATTTGCTTAGATCCGCAAGTAATTTTTCTTCCTTAGTGACTTAAGTCACTTTACAATTTCCAAGTAGCACCTGCTGTCAATGGACAAGCATGGCATATACTTAAGATATTCAGTTAGATAAAGTTGAATTTATATACAGTTAGGCAAAGCTGAATTTAACCAACCAAGAGATCAAGAACTTCCCTATTTTTATTTTTCAGTAATACAGCTGTGAAGAGATGAACTACTTACTGTCACTGATTAAAGAAAGAAAAGAAAATTTTCTTTTCTTTTTTTTAAAACCCTTGACTTTGTCTTAGAATCAATTCTAAGTATTGTTACCTTTATTTTTCCTTAAATCAATTTCTATGAATCAATCAATGAACACTTATTAAATACCTAATATGTGCCAGGCATTTTCAAAGACGTTGGGGATTCAAAAAGAGATGAAATCAAGTCCCTACTTTCCAGAAACTTACAGTCTAATGGGAGAAATAACAGGCAAACAAATATGTACAAACAAACTATATATAGGAAATAAGTAAGAGAGGGAAGGCTCTAGTATTAAGAGAAGTGGGGGAAAGCTTCTAGTAAAAGCTTGAATTTAGTTGAGATTTAAAGGAAGCCAAGGAGGTCAGTATGACCATGCTTAATATTTTATCTCTTTCCCTCTTTGCATTCTTAAAGCTGACCTGAAGGCTAAAAGGACTTCCCTCCTCACTTCAGCCTTTCAGAAGCCTTTTTCTTCCTCAAAGACTTAGACCGGAGGAAGGAGCAGATTTCCAGGAAGCCTTCCTTCCCTCACCCTTCCATCATTTATTGCTTTCTGCTTCCTCAAATTATCTTGCATTTGTCTTAGTAGTCTCCCTTCATCAGAAATTCTTTAAAGGCTGGGAGAACCATTCTGCCTTTGTATATCTAGTACGAAATTTATGAATTTTCTTATTGATTGAGAGGTAAGTGGTTTAAAAAGTAAGTTTGGTTTGGTTACTGGTTTATTCTTATTTGTTATGAATGTCTTGCTTATAGCAAGGGTTCTTAACCTTTCCATCATGAACCTCCCTTTGGCAATTTTGGCAAAACATATAGATTCATCAGGCAGCTATGTGATACAATGAATAGATCACCTGGCCAGGGGTCAGGAAGCCTTGAATTCAAGTCCAGCCTCCAACACTTCTTAGCTGTGTGATCCTGGGCAAGTCACTTAGCCCTTTGGCCTCAGTTTCCTCATTTATAAAATGAGCTGGAGAAGGAAATGGCAAACCATCTATTTTCTTTACCAAGAAAATCCCAAATAGGATCACAAAGAGTTAGGCACAAAAGAAACAAATGAATAACAACCACAACATCTGAATTTCTCAGAATAATATTTTTAAATGCATAAATTAAAATATATAGAATTACAAAGGAAACCAGTTACGTTAAAATAGTTACCAAAATATTTTTTAAACAAGTTCAAGGGCCCCAACTTAAGAGCCTCTGGAATGACAAGTATAACATTGACAGAGGACTTAAAGTTATGAAGAATGACTGATTTCCTGAATGTAATGATATCAGAATTCTGAACCCCTCCATCAAACAATAACAAGAGGTCAAATTTAATTTAATTCAAGAGGGATATGATGTCTGATATGTTCCTTTAAAAAATGACACAAATACTGGACAAGAAGGGACTAGCTACAGAAAAATGTGCCATGGTGGAAAGAACACTGGCTTGGGAATTAGAGGCCATGGATTCGTATCTTGTCATGACTATCTTGGACAAATCACTTTGCCTCTCTAGGGTCGCTTTCCTCATTTATAAAATGAGTAACAACCAGATAGTGGGGCATTGAGCAGGGCACAGTGGATAGAGAACCAGGCTTGGAGACGAGAAGTCCTAGGTTCAAATCTGACTTCAGACATTTCTTAGTTATGTGACCCTGGGCAAGTCACTTAACCCCAATTATCTAGTCCTTATCATTCTTCTGCCTTAGAAATTATATTTAGCATCAATTCTAAGACAGAAGGTAAGACAGAAAGAGAAAGAAAAAGAGAGAGAGGGGGAGGGGGAAGGAAGGAATGAAGGAACACAGGAAGGAAGAAAGGAAGAGAGAGAAGGAAAGAAAGAAAGAAAGAAAGAAAGAAAGAAAGAAAGAAAGAAAGAAAGAAAGAAAGAAAGAAAGAAAGAAAGAAAGAAA
>NC_058134.1:270248643-270418143 GCF_016433145.1 Gracilinanus agilis | reverse complement strand
AGGAAGGAAGGAAGGAAGGAAGGAAGGAAGGAAGGAAGGAAGGAAGGAAGGAAGGAAGGAAGGAAGGAAGGAAGGAAGGAAAAGAAAAAGACAGATCCTGCCTCAGGCATTTACTGACTGAGTGACCTTAACCTACCAAGTCACTTTATCTATTTGAGACTTTCTTTCCTCATCTGTACAAGAGGAAATAATGATGGCATTTATGCTACAAAGTTATTGGAAGGAATCAGTGAGAAAAGGTATGTACCAAAAAAGCTTCAGTAATGTGAACCATTATTATATATTATTTGAAGTTTTCTTAGGGTGAGTCTTTTCTTTTTCTACTTAATTTTTTAAAGAAACTGTTTTTCCTTTTCACACCCTAATTAACATAATTATGTGGTTTATAGTAAAGACAGCAATAGTTACCAAAACTTAAAATTGATTTTTGGGACACTCAAATATAGTTGTGTACACCTTCTAAGTACAGGTTTTTATACTATTGTTGATATTATTGTAAACCACAGAATTAAGCTAAAGTTACCAAAACTTAGACATTTTGGACCCCTTATATAACTGTGTGAGAAAGGAGGATAAAGTAATAGACAATGCTAAGGCAATCTTACATTGGTCAGAATTTATTTGAACCTCTTAGATGACCTCCTCCACCCCCAAGCCCCTGCCAAAAAATCCTCCCAACATTATTTACTCAGAGAATTTCTGGTTTTCCAATATTACATCTTCACATACAATCTTGCATTAATCAATTATCAACATAAATCCAATAAATTGCAAATATTAAAAGGTGTCTGAAAATATGTATGAATATAAAAATGTATAAATATCTCTGATACTTATAGATATTTCATATTATAGAACAAGCATGTTAAATGTTAAATTCAGCTCATTATAGAACAGTAATTATTCTGAATTTCAAATGCATGATGACACTCTAAAAACACAAACTTTATATTGTGCAGTATAGCGCATAGATGGTATGATTTCTCTGTATTTCTCAAAATCAAAATGTAAAACTAGTTAGCTGATTTTAATGCTTAACTCTGAATTTACCAGACTTTCGAACTAAAACCCTCAGTGAAGAAATATTTCTGCATTTCTCATCGGGTCTGAAAGCCTTTCACTTTGAGGAGAGCTAAACTCAAAGATGGTAAGTTCTAACATGAAGACTCATGGCTTTGATCACTGATAGTTGGAAAAAATCCTGGATGACTCCATTAGAACTATTTGACACTATAGGACAAAAAAATTGCTATCTACCTTCTATTGACATGATATTAAAAAACAACAACAACAACAAATGGCTCTCTAAGTATAAAAGTGACTGCCATCTAATGATTAACAGCATCATTCTAAATGGGGGGAAAAAGGAGAATCGTGGTAAAAAAAATCTTTTGGTAATAGGTGTTATTGATTCAGCAACTCTTTCAACAAAAAAATATGAAAGAGTAGACTTTAAAACAAGCAACAATTCCAGCTTGTATTTTTTAAAAATCACTGAAATATTGGCCAGCACACAAACCAAGAACAGACTTGCAAGGTTAGCTTCCTTTTGGTTAACATATTTAAAATATCACCTTAATCTGACAGTAGTTAAGACTGTATACTAAAGGAAGACTCTTCGAATAGTACAATAGTACTTCTTAATGTTCTCCCCAATGGATTCACCTGTAAAATTCATCTTCCTGGTACACCCCTGCTCAAAACACTTCAATAGCTCCCTACTGCCTACAGAATACAATACCAACTTGGGAGCCTGGCATTTGAGAGCTCCTATAGGCGGGTTCCAACCTACTCTCCAGCTAATCTCTTTTCATAGTCCTATACTCCTGCCAAATCAATCTCACTATTTTAAGTCTTTGTTCAAGCTATTTATGGGACCTGAAGTATCTAGCTGATTTTTTCCCTTCATTTCAAATATCACCCATTCTTGCAGAACTGACACTTAAGTCTCTCCCCAGTAGAAGCGGGCTCTCTTCCCTGAAGCCTTCTCACAGAAGTTTATATTTCAAAATGAAAGTTTAAAAAATATATTTTCACATGTAATTGGGGGGAAATAGTTGGTTTTGTTTGTTAAAGTTTATATATTTCTCCTGAATTTTTATACACAGTGGTGCAGTGGATAGAGTACCAGGACTAGAGTAGTTTAAATCTGGCCTCAGACACTTATAAGCTTAGTGACCCTAGGCAAGTTATTTAACCCTGTTTGCCTCAGTTTCCTCATCTGTAAAATGAACTGGAGAAGGAAATGGCAAACTACTCCAGTGTCTTTGCCAACAAATCCCCAAATGGGGTCACAAAAGGTCAGATCCAACTGAAAAATGACTGAATGAAAATAAAATAATGAATCTGCACGTATGGATTTCCAAATCTCTTCTATTAGACTATAATCTCTTTGAGGACAGAGACTATCTTTTATTCAGCCATATGGTACAGCTGAAAGAGAACTAGATTTGGCTTCCTTCAAAGTTCAGGTCAAAAAGCACCTCCTACATACAGTATTTTCTAATGCCCCTATTTCTAATGCATCCCCAGCCAAATCACCTTGTAGATAATTCGTACTTACTTTTCAAAACCCTTTCTTCTGTCTTAGAATCAATCGTGAATAGTGGTTCCAAGGCAGAAGAACAGGAAGAGCTAGGAAATGTGAGTAAGTGACTTGTCCAGGGTCCTCTAGCTAGGAAGTGTCTGAGGTCACATTTGAATCCATTTCCAAGCTTAGTTCTCTATCCACTGAGCCACCTAGCTGCTCCTGAATTTGCCTTTAATGGTACACAGAGTTAACCCTGATAAACTGAGTTTTTCAATGGCGATGTCTCCCCAGCTTTACTGTGTACTGTGTCTGGCACATAGTAGGTGCTTGATTCATCCTGGAAAACCAAAGAAAGTCAAAGCTCATATCTGAATGCAGTTCAACTAAAAAATTTAACAATGCTACATCTCACTTCTCTAATTCCACTAAATAATTATGTGGCTGTATAATTGATGATGTATTATCAAATGAAAATACAGGAGCTTTAAAGGGCAAAGTATCTTTAATCCAATGATTAGATTGACAGAGCTGTATCCATCCAGGAATATTTATTTGCAAAACATTTAAGTATACTTTGCCCTTTCAGGGCACAGCTTTAATATCAAGACCAAAGTGGCTTTCCAATTACTCAAATAACTCAATTAACAATTGACTCAAATTACTCAAATAACTCAAATAACAAGTGCCTTCTATGTGCAAAGCAGTGTGTTATATCACTGTGCATACTGTATATACACTATGCTAGGCATATAAGTACAAAGAGCCATTAGAATTCAAAGGGACCTTGGAGGGAGGTCATTAACCTTCTCTTTTTAGAAATGAGGAAACTGAGGCCAATGGAAAATTAGTGACCTGCCCAAGATGACACAATGAGTTAATGGTGGAGTTCTGATCCCAACCTAGATATTCTTAGTGCTAATTCTGGTGTTCTTGCCACTAGAGTGTGTTATTTTGATAACCACATTTTGTGAATACAAATTAGACATTTAACAATTCAATTAAAAACAAGCGTTCTGTGCTAGGCATTATACTATGTCCTGGGAATATAAAGACAAAGGCAAAATGTCCTCAAGAGGCTTACCTCCTAGTAGTGTGGGACCACTAATAGAAAATTATTTCTAGGGATTAGGGGTTTACAGAATGTTCAAATAACAGGGAGAATCAGAAAAATACTCTTCAAGGTGATAACTGTGGATGTAGATTTTGAAAGGTTGGAAAGAAGAGAAGAAAAGCATTCTAATCATAAGAATAAATATGAAAGGAAAGGCAAAGAGACAGAAGATGAAATGTTATGTCCAGGGAGCAACATTCAGTTGAATGAAAAAAAAAGTTTATTAAAAAGTTTATTTTTAATCCCTTCTCTTCCATTTTAGAATCTATACTGTGTATTCAAGGCAGAAGAGTGGTGAGGGCTGGGCAATGAGGGTTAAATGGCTTGCCCAGGGTCACACAACTACGAAGTATCTGAGATCAAATTTGAACCCAGGACCTCTCAACTCTGGGTCTGGCTCATCCCTCTGAGCCAGGGGATGGGAATGAAAATTTTTTGAGGAAAAAGAATGTGTAATCAGACTAGAAAATTAAGTTGGTGCCAGACTACAAAGGGCTTTAAATGCTTAAAAAGGGGAGGGGATTTATATTTTATCCTAAAAATTTAGACTTTATCCTTCTTGAGCAGAGGAGTTATGGGAAGGTTCTATGTTTTAGAAATATCAATTTGCTGGTTGGGTAGGAAATGGACTGAAGAAGACAGGGGAATATTCTGAGAAACCAATTAGGAGACTACTGTGTGGACTTTTGGATTAAAATGACAACAGGAAGCCTACTTTTCTCATATAAACTTCAGCAATTATCTGACATGAACTTCAGAAAGACCAATGAAAAAGAAAACTGAGAAGAAACAAAATTAAGTTTCTTCTTGTTTAGAACTGCACAAAAATACCAGGGCAGTTGATTCGAGGGGTTATACCATGGAAACCAGCAAAAACTCAAGTTCAATCTGGTGGAAGAAGGGAGAAGAGATAAAGCAGGGAAGACAGAGGGTTCTCCAGGAAATCCGAAGGCAGCACAAATGGGGAGAGAAGGCATGGCAGAAGAGCTAGCACCAGCCCCTCCAAATGGACCAAAAGCCAGCTGGCACTACGACAAGGGTTTCTCCAAGCCAGTATGAACTTCCACACTTGGAGACCTGAAGTTGGATACTGGATTTGACCCATTGGAACAGAAATGGGGAAACTTGGACAGTTCCTATATGTCACTGTGGAGGGAGATGGCACTCAGTCAGAGTTGGAGGAGCCATTCTGTGAGACGAGGCCAATCCAGGGGAAAGAGAAGGATATTCCAAAGCCTTGAGACCAGCATAATTTCCAATATTACGCAAGGGGCTCCTTAGGATGGAACCAATTTCTGAGTCAAAGGAAGAGGGCAGAAATCACAGAAACCAGGAATAAATACAAAATCCTCAGGCATTCAAAGCTCTTTATAACCTCCCTCCCTCACCTGCAGGCATCTTATACCTAATTCCCCAACATATATTCTTTTTTTCTAGTGGCACTGGCCTCGGTCTGTTCCAAAAATAAGGAATTCCATCTCTAGACTCTCGGTTAACCCCCATATTGTAATGCGCTCCCTCCGCCATTTTTCCAACTGCTGAACTCCCCGTCTTAAGTCCCGATTACAATATCACCTCCTACAGGAAGTCTTCCCCAACCTTTCTTTTTTAAAAATCCTTGCCTTCTTTCTTAGACTCATTTAGTTCCAAGGCAAAAGAGCAGTAAGGGATAGGCAACTGGGGTTAAGTGACTTTCCTAGGGATGAGTCTGAGGATAAATTTGAATTCAGGGCTTCCCATCTGCAGGCCTGGCTCTCTATCTACTGAGCCACCTAGATTCCCCCAAACCCCCTTAATTCCAATACCTTCCCTATGTTAATTATTTCCTTTCTATATATTTGCATTTTTCTCTCCTATTAGACTATAAACTATGGGTTTTGAAATGTTATGGATGGGGGAACTGCATCCTCCAGCGTGCCCCAGGGGTCCCGCCTCCCTACTTCCTGGTGTAGGATTGGGCTTAAATGGACCAATCCTGTGCTAGGGAGAGACCATGCCCACTACTTCCAGGCGGGCGCGGGATTGGTCTAAATAAGGACCAATCCTGCGCCTAGAAGGAGACTGAGGAGGTGGGGACGACTCTGTTACCTTTTTCTTCAAGTTTTAAAAAGATCAAAGACTAAAGTTTTTCTTTTAGCACCTTCAGCTCCTAGAAGGCAGGGATTGTCTTTCTATAACCCCATTGCTTTAGCAAAGAGCCTGGCATATGATAGGCACCTAATAAATATTTATTGAACTGAATTGAGGCAGAGAGTAGGAGCTGGGACCAGCCATATCACTTCAAAGAACAGCAGGGGGGGCGGGGGATGGTTTGGCCACGGACTACAAGAGCCAAAGAAATGAAGCAACAATTGTTTTATTTTTTTAAAGGAATGTATAAATTGACAGCTAGATAGTACAGTGGATAGAATGCCAGGCCTGGAGTGAGGAAGATCTGAGTATCAGCCAGACCACTCCAAAGAACAGCAGAGGCAGAAAACAAAAAAGGTTTGGCCACAAAGACTACACAGTAGCAGAAAGATCTGAGTTAAAATGCAACCTCAGACCCTTATTACCTGCATGACCCTGGGCAAGCCACTTAACCCTGTTTGCCTGTAAAATGAGCTGAAGAAAGAAATCCAAACCAATCTGATACCTTTGCCAGGTGAACCCCCCAACTGAGTCACAACTGAAAAATACTAATAACAATTATAAGTAAAAGGAGAATAAATGGTTTAAACTGAGTAATGGACTTCCTGAAAAACAGAATGGAGGAAACAGAACTAAATGACTCCATGAAATAAGAAGAAATATTACAACAAATTCAAAAGATTGAAGAAAAAGCATCTATTATCAAAAATTGACATGGATCCTCAATTGATAAATGGGCAAGAGACATGAATAGGCAATTTTCAGGTAAAGAAATCAAAAGTATCAATAAGCACATGAGAAAGTGTTCTAAACCTCTAATAATTAGAGAAATGCAAATCAAAACAACTCTGAGGTATCACCTCACACCTAGCAGATTGGCTAAAATGAAAGAAGGGGAGAGTAATGAATGCTGGAGGGGATGTGGCAAAACTGGGACATTAATGCATTGCTGGTGGAGCTGTGAACTGATCCAGCCATTCTGGCTGGCAATTTGGAATCATGCTCAAAGGGCTATAAAAGACTGCCTGCCCTTTGATCCAGCCATACCATTGCTGGGTTTATACCCCAAAGAGATCATAGATAAACAGACTTGTATGAAAATATTTATAGCTGCGCTTTTTGTGGTGGCAACAAATTGGAAAAGGAGGGTATGTCCTTCAATTGGGGAATGGCTGAACAAACTGTGGTATATGCGGGTGATGGAATACTATTGTGCTAAAAGGAATAATAAACTGGAGGAGTTCCAGGCGAACTGGAGAGACCTCTGGGAACTGATGCAGAGCGAAAGGAGCAGAGCCAGAAGAACATTGTACACAGAGACTGATATACTGTGGTAAAATTGAATGTAATGGACCTCTGTACCAGCAGCAATACAATGACCCAGGACAATTCCGAGGGATTTATGGTAAAGATGCTACCCACATTCAGAGGAAGGACTGCAGGAGAGGAAACATATAAGAAAAACAACTGCTTGAACGCATGGGTCGGGGTGGACATGATTGAGGGTGTGGACTCGAAACTACCACACCAATGCAACTACCAACAATTTGGAAATTGGTCTTGATCAAGGACACATGACAAAACTAGTGGAAATGCGCATCGGCCATGGGTGGGGGGAGTGCGGGGGGGGGGGGGTGAAGGGGATAAGAGGAGTATGAATCAGGCAACCATGTTAAAAATGTATATTAATAAATGTTGAAAAAAAAATTGACATGGAAAACAGAATGAGATCATATAGCAATCATAAGACTCCCTGAATGCCATAATCAATAAAAAAAAAATTTAGTCCATAGTTCGAGAAACAATTTTTAATTAGCAAAGATCTATTTGAACAAGAGAACAAAATAAATTAATTCTCTCCATTCATCTCCCAAAAAAACTCCAAATTCTAGGGGGTTAAGGATGGGGGTTGAGGTATAAAAATGTCATAGCTAAAATCCAGAAGACCTGATTTAAAGGAAAAAATACCACAAGCAATCAAAAACAGTTCAAGTACTAAAGAACTAGAGTCAGAATCTACCCACTAGCATTCCAGAATAAAAATAACAAGAATATCTTAAACAAGAGAAAAACGTGAAAGAGAAAGGTCTAAAACAATGAATTAATCAACAAACATTGATTTATCTGCTGATGTGTGCTAGTCATTGTACTAGACATTAGGAACACAAATATGTAAAAACAAAACAAAAATTTATTCTGCAAAACTGAGTATAACTCTATAGGAGAAATAGATATTTTGCAGAAAAGAGAATTTTCAAGTATTCCTGATGAAAAGACCAGAGCTGAGTAGTAGCTTTGAAATGCAAACAAAGGAATCAAATGAAATATAGAAAGGCAAATACATTTGAATATTTGAAAGGCTAAAGAATAATGAAATGTTTACTTTCTAATAAGGGGAAAAGAAAAGAGTTATTTCTGAATCCTGATGTCTTCAAGGGTCACAGAAGAATGTAAATAAGACAATGCAAGTATGGTTGTTTGGCAGATTTTTAGAGCAGAAATGAGGAGGAAAGGGGAAAAATTTAGTATTTCACATAAAGTATAAGAAAAAAGCAGACAAAGAAGGAAGAAGTGGCAGTAACTGGATTTCAGGAAATCTGAATTAAATACAAGAGGGTTAAATACATAAATAAAGATACACAAGTTTAGTTGTATCCCATTCCTCTAGAGTCTATGGACAATATCTGACAGTGCTACTGTTTCTTGTCCCTTTATTTGCCAGAAAGTGATGGGAAAAGTTACGAAGACCTTAGTTGTTGTTTTTTTATGGTAAGTAAGCTTTAAACCAGCTTTTACACTCTTCTCTTTCACTCACATCAACAGGCTTCTTAATTCTTTTCCTCTTTCAGGCATCAAAGTGGTACAGTCTGCATTTCTGACATTATTGATATTTCTCCCAGCAACCTTAATTCTGGCTTTTGATTTCTCCAACCTGGCATTTTTGCATTGTGTATTCTGCACATAAGTTAAATAAATAAAGTCACAATATATAGTCTTATCATACTCCTTTTCCAATCTTAAACCAATCAATTGCTCCATGTTGCATTCTAACTGTTGCTTCTTAGCCCATATACAAGTTCCTCAGAAGAAAAGTAAGTGATATGATACTCTCATATCTTTGAGGACTTGTCACATTTTTAGTGATCCACATATTCAAAGGTTTGATTGAGTGTAGTCAACGAAGCAGAAGAAGACAATCCCCACCCCCCCCAACCCCCCACCCGAACTTTATCACTTTCTCCATAATCCATTGAACACTGGCAATTTGGTCTCTGGTTCCTCAGCCTTTTTGAAATCCAGCCTGCTCTTTTAGTCTGCCATTCTAGTCTACTACAATGGACCATGAAAGAGGTAATCAGAGTTGAAATAAGGATGGCACTGAGAAGTCCATTATCAACAATTCACAAATGAAACTGTTATGCAAGGGTGAATGGAGAGAAAGGGATCACTGTAAGGTAGTACGGAAGGTAGAATCAAAAAGATTTGGCAAGTATTTATTTGGTGAGCATATAACACCCACTTTTAAATTTTATGTACATGTTTAAATGCAGCTAAATGGCAGAGACCCAAGTTCAAATCTGACTTCAGATACTTACTAACTACACAACCCTGGGAAAGCCACTTAAACCTGTTTGTCTCAGTTTCCACATCTGTAGAATGTTGTTGTTTGTTCTTTATTTCAAAGAGGAGCAATATCACAGGGTGATGTTTTGAGTTGCTCAGGAATTGAATTTAAGTGAAGTAGAGATATGCAAAGTCATTGATCTCATTGTCTCTTCTAGAGTCTCAAAGCTCAGTGGTCAAGACAAAAGTCAGAATGACTGGTAATGGTCTGACCAAGCTCTAACGACTCCACAGTGCTCCAAGTGCTTCAACTGCCTTCATAGCTGTTGGAACAAACTTTTCTCATTAGACCATTCTACTAGGGGAAGTCTTCACATGCTTAGGGTAAACATCTCCCCAACTCACTGGTGAATGTGATGCCTATCAATCTAGTTAAACCTGACTGCTGAGATAGTTTTACTAGAATGTGGCTACCGCCCATACTATAGCTTCTAGGAGCCACAGAAGAGAGGTAGACCCAAAGGTGGATGAGCAGCCTGGAAAGGATTCAGCAAACCCTCTCACGAATGGTCTTGATCCTCTCTGAACACTCCATATACTCTATTCTACTCACTATGCCACCTGTGGGTAGCCCGTGTATACAAATATTCTCTGCCACCACTCTGTAAAATGAGATGGAGAAAGAAATGGCCAACCACTCCAGGATCTTTGCCAAGAAAACCCCAAACGAGGTTCTGAAGAGTTGGACACCACTGAAATGACTGAATGACAAACATTTTGCAATGTTTTAATTGGTCCTAGTACAGAGGGACATTTGTTTCCTCAAAACTCCCAGTGGGTCCTTAAATGGACTCAAAATAAGTGAATATGTAAATGAATAACAAATAATATGCAATGTGTGAAGGAATAATAAAGCCAGTTTAAGCATATTCTGCTTAAAGGATACCAAAATTTGAAGGTTCTGTTCACTGTGTTGAATTTTTTTTTAAACCCTTGTACTTTGGTGTATTGTCTCATAGGTGGAAGATTGGTAAGGGTGGGCAATGGGGATCAAGTGACTTGCCCAGGGTCACAAAGCTGGGAAGTGGCTGCACTGTGTTGAATTTTTAAGACGTAAACAAGAAAAAAGTAAAAATTTTCTGATGAGGGAATCTTTCTAAAACTGCTGGAGTTTTTTGGTTGTTGTTAGGAGATAGCAAGAACTATATAATTCAGACCTGTTCTTGGAGAGAGACTGAGACTTGCCTTTGGATACATAGCCAGTTTGTGTCAGAAGAGAAACTCAAACTCAAGTCTTTCTAGCTTTGAGTATGGCTAATCATTGGACAAAATTGTTTCCTTTTACAAAATTCAATAAAGTGTTTTGGAAATGGGGCTGATGTCTTTGCCTCTCAATAAAAGAAGGGTAGGTTCTAGGTGATACTCACTATTATACATTTCCTGACTAAAGACTGTGCCCAAAGGTTCAAAGGAACCACAACATATAACTCTATTCTGATAGCTTCAATATGGCAGCTAGGTGATCTAGTGAATGGAATGTTGAATTTGGGATTCAGGAAAACCTGATTTCAAATATTGTCTCAGACATTTACTAATGTTGTGACCCTGAGCAAGTCATTTAATCTTTGCTTGCTTGAGTTTCCTCAACTATAAAATTAGGATAATAGTAGCACCTACTTCCCAAGGTTGTTACGAAACTCAAATGATGGTGCAGCAATTTGGCTCGGTGGATAGAAAGCTGGGTCTCAAGATGGGAAATCAGAGGTTCAAAGCTGTTCTTAGACACTTCCTAGCTGTGTCACTCTGGGAAAGTCACTTTACCCCAATTGTCTAGCAAGGCAAGGCTCTTCTGCCTTGGAACTGATACTTAATCTTGATTTTAAGACAGAATAAATAAGGTATGGGTTTATTTAAATTTTTTTTAAACTCTTACTTTCCATCTTGGAGTCAATACTGTGCATGGGCTCCAAGGCAGAAGAGTGGTAAGGGCTAGGTAATAGAGGTTTAGTGACTTGCCCAGGGTCACACAGCTGGGAGGTGTCTGAGGCCAGATTTGAACCTAGGACCTCCCATCTCAAGGCCTGGCTTTCAATCTACTAAGATACCCAGCTTTAAATTTATTTAAATTTTTTTAATCAAATGGGATAATATCTGTGAAGTGCTCTGCAAACTTGAATGTACAATATACTTTGATTATTAATAATATAAATATTGAATATTCCACAAATAATCTCTTATTGCTCTTGTTGTTTTATCATGTTAAATTGAAACAAACAAAACCTGGAAGAAAGCAGCTAGGATACTTTGTTCTCTTGGTTTCACCAAGAGAGTTGGGTCATTTTGGGTTTGTTTCTGGGCTGCCATGTCTTCTTAATAAAGTAATAAAAACATACCAAACCAGATCTCATAACTTGTATGTTTTAACTGCCATGACATGAGCCTTGCCATTGCTTTCTTTTGCAATCCTAATAATGCCTAGGAGACTCTTCTATCATGTAAGTTCTTAAGAATGCCTGTTATCTTCTCAGGTAAGTGATCTGCTACTCGGAGGGCATATGAAAATCTGATTGAGATCATCATCTTTCCTCTTCTTAAGGAACTACAGACTTCTGGAAAGTCCACCCACACCCCACAGTTGGCAACGTCTCCACAACACAAAAATGTTATGAGAAATTATGTTTCTATTATCATTAGAGCCAGCTTACAGAAGCAGTGGGCCAGCTAAATGGCAAAGCTGAAAAGATGAAGGGCTAAGGGTCAGGAATCTGGTCTCAGATACTTCCTAGCTGGGTGACCCTAAGCAAGTCACCTAATCCCTATTTGCCTCAGTTTCTTCATTTGTAAAATCAGCTGGAGAAGGAAATGGCAAACCACTCCAGTATCTCTGCCAAGAAAATCTCAAATGGGGTCAGAAAGGAAGGGGTATGACAGAAACAAGTGAATAACAACAAATAGAAGCAGAGGGCAGCTAGGTGGTACGGTGGAAAGAGCTCCAGGGCTAGAGACAGGAAGGACCTGGGTTCAAATCTAGTCTCAGACAATTTGTAACTGGGTGACCATGGGCAAGCCATTTAATCCCCAATGGTCCAACCCTTACCTCTCTTCTGCCTTGGAACCAATATGCAGAATTGATTGTAAAATAGAAGGTAAGGATTTAAACACACACACACACACACACACACACACACACACACACTTAAAAACAAAACAAAACAGAAGCAGTAATGAAAAATAAATGTCTGCTCTGGTAACCAGAGTTAATACCAATGAGTCTTATATCAGAACCAATGATGTGCACCAAACTAGAGAATCTTGATGCTATAATTTTTATCTTTATTTTTTCCACCACTGAAAAAAAGTAGGGTATCCAAAAAAAAAAAAAGGGAAGAATGAGGATTGGTTGGAAGGGGAGGATATTTCTGTGTAATTGTGTGTAGCTACACAACATCCCAACTCATCTCCATGACTTTGCCCAGACTATCTTCCTATACCAGGAATGCCCTCTCTCCTCAGCTCAGCCTCTTAAGAATCCCTAGTGCCTTTCAAAGTTTGGTTCAAATGTCACCTCTTACATGACATGGTCTATCCTAATCCCAGTAACTACTTCTGTCTCCCCTAAACTGTATATTTCTCTTGTACAGACTTTGTGTCTATTTATACATGTCTGCGTTGTTTCCCCAATAGAATGTAAGCTCCTCGAGGGAAGGAACTATTTTGTTTATGTCTTTGTATCTTGAGAGCCTCTCATATTTTAATTTAATTTAATTTAATAATTTAATTTAATTTAATAAATGCCTGTTGACTGATATCATGTCTGTCCTTATATATAAGAAACCCAAATAAGTCCCTTCCTTTTCACTCCAACATTTCATATATTTACTTAATGTTTTAAGAAGAAAATGGTGATGTATAAGCAGAAACTCTGAAATAGCCCTTTAATAACTTGTAAGAGGCAAATCCCAGGTGTACCCAATTCTAATTCCACGAAGAGTCACATGCTTTCCAGGAGATGATGGAGAAACAGATCTTCAGCCATTATAAAGATCTAATGTTTCATTCTTTCTAAAAGGCTGACAGGTTTTCAAATGTTAATGGCATTAGCAATGATTTCCATAATGTTAACTGTGGCAGAGGTACCCAAAGTCCAACATAAAAAAAGGGGATGCCATTCCTAAATGCTAAGAGGTTCACGATTAGGCATTGTTCTCATTAAACAGAAAATTAGATGCGTTAAAATGGCCCAAAGTAACAAAAGGAGTTGGGGATTCAAAGGCCAGTCTGGAGAAGTTTTCTTGAGTAAAAAGTCCACACTTGAAAGAAAAAAGAACAAAGGAGGAGTATATATCATCCAATGTCTGACCCAATGAAAGGTTACGTACACTATGACAACATCACATGATTAACTGTCATTTTAGTACTGATACATCGTTAAGAATTGGCACACCACAATACTGAATATCCAAAGGTTGGATATTCATAAATATAAATAAATTTTGTATAAATATATAAACTTATAAAACAAAATAAAATAAAATTCATAAATAAAAATAAAATCAATACTTTATTTATTTGCTTTGGTATTCCAACTAAATGTAAAAATTATTTTTAGTATTAAAAAAAAAAAAAAACCTTTACCTTCTCTCTTTTTAAGTGTCGTTTCAAGGCAGAAGAGCAGTAAGAGTCCAGCAACTGTGGTTAGCTGACTTGCCCAGGGTCACACAGCTAGAAAATATCTGAGATCGCATTTGAACCCAGGACCTCCTGTCTCCAAGATTGGCTCTCTATCCACAGAGCCACCTAGCAGTCCCTTAACATTTTTCTTCCCCAAAATTTTGAATTCTAAATTCTCTCCTTCCCTCTGTCTCTTCTCCTTGAGATGACAAACAATTTGATATGGAAGCATCATTTCTCTATGTACTGATAAGGCACAGCAAGTCAAAGATGCTTATATGCCCACAGTAAAGGAGATGAGTTTGTTTTGTTCAGGGGAGTAAGACTCCTGCAGGAACCCTGACTTCATAAAGATAACTGTGAAGGCCTTGCAATATAACTCAAGGCCATTACCCTTAGGAGAATTGGTAATAAGTCATTTATTCTTTACTTGAGGTTTAAAATAGATATAAAATGTTACATACTACCTACGTCTCTGGCATGAAAATTATGATTCAGGCTATAAATATAACTGAGCTTCCTTCTAGCATTCAGAGTCTCTATGATTGCCAAGAACTTGGAAGACATGGCATCTCCAAATGAATTGGAAAAGTTAGTAAAATGTTATTTTATATAAATCTAATGGCATTTCATTTTCAGCCATTTTACTATTTCAAATACTACTGCAGGTACTTACAACGTGATATTTAAAGGATGTTACTATCATCCAATAGATATTCAGTGAACAAGGAGGAAAGGAAAAACCCTGGATTATCAAAAACAAAAAAAAAAAGCCTTCAATGTTTGTTTGAAAAAAAAAATGACTGCAAAAACAGGAAAAAGGAACCTTCCTTTTTTTCCCTTTCTAAATTTAACTTTTAGAATATCATAAATATGAATTAAAATTGGGAAAAAGAAAAAGAGCCCCAAATCGTGAATATTCATTGGTCTTAATACCTTTAAGAAATTCTATTCAAAGGGATTGGATTTATATGGAGATTTGGGCAGGAGTATTGAAAATATAGGAATTAGGATGAAAAATACAGACAGGTAGAATACTGGACTTGGATTCAGGAAGTCTTTTTCTTTCCTTCCCTTTAAACCTGTATCTTCCATCTTAGAATAAATATTAGGTATTGATTCCAAGGCAGAAGAATAGTAAGAACTAGGCTCTTAGAGGAAAGTGACTTGCACAGGGTCACACAGGTAGGAAGTTTCTAAGGCCAGATTTAAAGACCTGAATTTTAACCTTTCCACAACAACCCTACCAGGTTATTATTAGATATCTCTGCCACTGGACAAGTCATTTAGCCTCTTTATGCCTCAGTTTCTCCTTCTATAAAATAAAGGGGTTCGATTTCATAGCCTCTGAGGTCCCTCCTACTTCTAAAATCTCCATTGCCATTGAGAGGCCCTTAAATATGCATACAACTCAGTGTGATTATCAGATTACTGCATGAGCTTTGAGTTTCTTTACCTCTCTGGCTGTGAACTTTGGGTCCTTTCCATTAACAAGGCAGAACTTTTTCCTGACACAATCTCACCCTCTCATTTGCAAAAGGAAGATAAACTTCAAACCCATCTATTATGCCATTTACTAATAAGCCTCATTAGTGAAGAGGAAAGTACCAAATACTGATTAGAATGAAGCTGAGAAATTTTTTTTCTCTCTTTCAATTTCCTTTCAGGCATAATATAGTTACCTAGATCATCTCATATTGAAACAGCTCTGAAGAACCAGACGGTCTCATTCTGGGGCCACTTTGTGGTGAGGACATCAACCAGGTTCTGATCTGTAAATTCTAGCATATCTTGGGGACAGATTCTGTGTCTGTCTGAGGACCTGCCTAGCAAAGTATGGAAAACAGCATCAACAACAGAATGGCTTCCAGGTGATGAATATTTTATCGGTGGCCAACAATGAAACCAATAAAAAGGCAATGTGATGCTCTGTTCTCTGTGGTCCTCTTCTACTTCTGTGACACTGGCAGGCTGGGAGGAGAAGGGCCAAAGAGGACCAAGGTCCACATGGCTCTTAGCCTTTCTCAAAAATAAACAAACAAAAAAATGGACAAGAATTTTAAAAGATGAAAATCAAAATTGGATCAAGATCTGTCAAGATCTGCACCAGTCAAAGTAATATTATAACCCAGTACATTCCAGATCTATGGAAGTAGAGAACTCTTCAAATCCTTTGTCCCAGTGAACCTACTATTTGGAGTCTCTTCTAAGGATATTATTATAAGAAGAAAAAAGCCTGTTTATGCTAAAATATTTAGAGCCACTTTATTTATAATAGCAACAGAAGCTGGCAACAGTTTACATGTGCAGTCACTGGGGAATGTCTGAGCAAACTGTTGTATATGAATGAAATGGAATAGTATTGTTCCTTAAGAAATAAAGGAGACTACCTAACTGTGTGACCCTGGGCAAGTCACTTAACCCCCATGGCCTGGCCCTTACCACTCTTTCTGCATTAGAACCAAAATACAGTATTAATTCTAAGATGGAAGATAAGAGTTTAAAAAAATAAAGGACGGAGATGGCTCAGTGGATAAAGCACCCAGTATGGAGTAGGGAGGAGCTGAGTTCAAATTTGGCCTTAGACACTTCCTGAGTAAGTCATTTAACCCTAATTGCTTGACTCTTGCCGCTCTCTGCCTTAAATCAGATACCATTTATCAATGCTAAGACAGCAAGAAAGACAGAGATAGACAGAGACAGACAAAGAGACAAAGAGAGAGAGACAGAGACAGAGAGACAGAGAGAGAGAATGAGAGAATGGGAGAGAAAGAGAATGAGAGGGGGACAGAGACAGAGAGAGAGAGAGAAAGGGGGGGGCAGACACACACACACACAGAGAGACAGAAACAGAGACAGAGAAAAAGAGAAAGAGCAAAAGAGAAAGGAGAGAGGGGAAAGAGAGAAAGGAAAGAGAGAGGGAGGGGGAGAGAGGGGCAGAGAGAGAGAGAGAAGCACAGACAGAGAGAAAGAGAAAGAAAGAGCAAAAGAGGAAGGATAGAAAGGGGGGGAGGGAGAGAGAGAGAGAAGAGACAACATGGCAAGCTCAAACAAAAACCCTGATGATGCACATTGGCTTAGAAAATTATAAATGAATATTATCTGTGTTGTGTTATATTTTTATTCATCTTGTCAAACATTTCCCAATTACATTTTTTAAACCTTGCCTTCCATCTTAGAATTAATACTATGTAGGCAGAAGAGTGGTAAGGGTTATGTAATGGGAGTTAAGGGACTTGCCCAGGACCTAGGACCTCCCATCTCTAGGTATGCTATCAATCCACTAAGCCACCTAGTTGCCCTTTCCTAATTACATTTAATTTTATTTAATCAGAGTTCTTCAGAACACCTGGTCCTGCAAGTCCCAAGTCTAACACCTCTGGAGTAATGGAAAGGGAACATGGCTTGGATGAAGTCGGGAAGCCCTGTATTCAAGTTTTACCTCTGAGACATACTCGTTGTGAAACCCTGGGCAATCTACTTACCTATTCAATATCCCAGGTAGCTTTCTAGTTGCAAATCTACAGAGCAAAGGGAGTCTCCTTACCCAGAGAGCCCTACACTCCTCATTAATAATTAAAAAGGTGAAAAAAGGAAATAAAAATGAAATCCATTCATTTTACATCTTATTTTCAGGAAAAGGAGAAATATCTAACACCCAGTCTTATAAGGTTATCTTGTTTGTCTGATTATTAGTTGCTTCTCCAGGAGTGCAGGAACCCCAACTGATGGTACTGGTAAGGGGATTGTCCTAAGAAAGGTGTGAGTTCATTCTTCCTGGGTCAATAGATCTGGGGAGGTTTAGTATTCCTCATCTGGAGGAAAGTTGGAAAAAGAAATCATCCCAAATCAGATAGGAAAGTGGTATAAAGCAAGGAAGGCAATGTCACTATTGATTACAAGTTTATACTCTTAAATAATGTCTCCCACAGCCAATGAAGTTTCTAACCATAAGGCAATAAGTAAAACACATAATTTTCATTAAGCCTGGTATTACCATCCCTGGTATTAGACCAACAGCTGGCAACCTATGGACTGAATCAGCACATACTCACAAATAATGGGCAAGGATGTGCCAGCCCATGGCCAAAACACTATTTGGTTCAGTCTTCAAATTCTTGTCTTTTGAGATAAAAATTGAAACAGATTAATACCTATAGACTATAATTTATAAGTCCTAGGAACTTGTGATCATTTTTTACTAACTTAATATTCTTCTGACACCATTTTTTTCCCTTTCTACATTAGTGAGTTCAAAATACTTCTTGAGAATTATAGCCTGGCATGAATTTCATTGAGAATGAAACTCCTATGGCTGGAAGGTTAAACAAATTTAAATTACTTAAAGTCTACACTAAATAAGAGTAAATCAATAGGAAGGGTATTAAAGATGATCTCATTCCAGGTTTTTCATGCAAAATATGAGGACACAGCCAACTATAATTTAGCTTTTATAATAAATTATGATTTAGAGAAGAATACTGCTATTATTACAATAATAATCAAAACTCATACTTACATAACTTTTACCTTTTTAAAGCACACCATATATTTTCCTCCCTAGTATACTAAAGATAAGTGAAGTTGGAAATTGTACTTTTTCCAGCATTTGGAGATAGTGTAATCTATAGAGTACTAAACTTGAAGTCAGAAAAACTTGAGTTCAATTCCAGCCACAGACACTTTCTAGTTGTGCTACTGTGGGCAAATTATTTAGCCTCTTTCTGCCTCGGTTTTCTCATCTGTAAAATGGAGATAATAATAGTATCAACTTCCTAAAATTGTTGGGTGAATCAAATTGATGATATTTGTTAAGTGCTCTGCAAATATTAAAGAACTAAATACATGCTAGCTATAACTGTCGTTGCTATTATTATCCTTCCATCAAAGTCCTATTCTGGTACTTTACTAAAATAGAAATGGAATCCTGGTTCTTGAAGACTATACCAGAATTGTTTGTACAAAAAAATTCACTCTTTGTGGTGGCAAAAAAAATTGGAAAATGAGGGGTTGTCTCTCAACTGAGGAATGGCTATGCAAATTGTGGTATATGATGGCGATGGAATAAGGAATGATAAATTACTTGATTTCGATACAAGCTGGAAAGACTTCCATGAACTAATGCAGAGTGAAATGAGCAGAACCAGGAGAACATTGTACACAGAGACTGAAACACTTTGGGACAATCAGATGTAATCAACTTTGCTACTGACAGCAAATTCAACGATCCAGGACAATCCCAAGGGATTTATGAGAAAGAACGCTATTCACATTGAGAGAAAGAACTGTAGGAGTAGAAACACAGAAGGAAAACATTTGATTTTTCACTTGTTTATATGGGTATTGGATGTGGGGTTTGGGTTTTTAAAAAAAATGTTACAAAAATGAATAATATGAAAAATAGGTATTGAGTGATAATACATGTATAGTCCAGTGGAATTGCTTGTCAGTTCTGGGAGGGGGAGGGAAAAGGGGGATGGAAAGAACATGGATCATGTAACCATGGAAAAATACTTAAATTAAAAAAAATTTTTTAAAAGACTATATCAGAAGATTAACCTTGAAATCCAGCAATTTTTTTAACACTCTACAGGCACTATGCTTAGCATTGGGGAAGATATATCTATTGATTGAGACCTTCCTAAATTTGACATTTGAATTTTTTTGTTTCTATTTTCTTATTAAATTTTCACGAGATTTGGTACATCACTAATAAGCGATTTAGCTATGAACCAATTAATTCTTTTGGCCACAACAACTCATAAAGATTATAAACCATGAATTAAAGAGAATGGTGATACAAAGAACACCATCAATCCCTAAAGTGCCCAAATAAAGAAGTAATTAGTAAATGTCACTCTGTATTTAGCTTTCCATTGGTGAATTTTTTCTGGAACCTCCATTTTGGAGAAGAGTCATCTTCCATTCTCGGGATTATACCTCTGGCTCGCTCCTACCCTCCTACCTCTACTCTTTTATTTAATCTCTTCTACTGGTGAATTCTTCCCCAAACCTTTATTTTGGAGAAGGGCCTTTGACAGCCATCCCAAATCTCCATACTTAGCTATTATGCTGCTACCTACCTACCTCTTCTCATCCCCTTTTTCAACTCTCCTTTTAGGTGCCTTCTGCCATTGGAATGGAAGCTCCCCAAGGGCAGGGGCTGCCTTTCAATTTACTGGTATTTGAATCCCTTGGCATTTAGCCACATTTAGCACACAATAAATGTTAGTTTACTAAATAACTCTTATATATCTGTTACTGTATCATTTGTTGTTGTTACTATCAGAAGTAGAAACTCATTGAATTCCAGCAAGTTACTGTTGTATTCTAAGAGTTATATAATTAGAGTTTTGTACTCTAGGACTCCATTTCCCAGAATCCCATTTTCATCCTCACCTTATGTCCTTACATTTTGGAGATAAAGTTTCTGTAATCCCGCGTCTTGCTCTCGTCTCCCTCCAATGCATTTGGGAAAACTTCTCTTTACTCAAGCTTTTATTTTTGTTATTTTTATTTTCTCTACTTCAATTGATTATTAATAAATCTTATAAAACATAATACTTGGAGTTTTTGGATATTCATTTTAATCTTACAGAGTACTGCCATTTGGTCTCCCTCTCCACCATAGTTCAACCAATGCTCAGTGGTCAAACTGATTCTCAACAAATTTCAATGACTCCCTGTTTGTGACCTCAAGGGTGAAATAGCAAATGCTCTGAAATTCAAAGACCTTCCTAGACTGGCCCTTTCCAGTCTTTCTGTAGTGGGACATGGGATCCCTTAGAAAAACTTAGAGATGCCAGGTTCTAAGGGATAAATGAGAAGCAGCTCAGTTCCTGACCTCAGGAATGCAGTGTGGCAGGAGAATGATGATCCTGGTACCTTCTGAGGTCTTAGGGAGTCTTTCTTATCATGGGTCTCTGATGTTCAGGGTCACCTTTTCCTCAACCTCAATATGAATGCAAGGAAGGAAAGGAATTTTCTTGCTTACAGTTTGATCTGAAGCACTTCTATAATTTGGGGGGGGGGTTCAAAGGGAAACCCTGAACCCCATGCCAGTCAGTCCAGTGACACTGACTTCTTTGCTATTCCTTGCATGAGACACCCTACCTCTTGACTCTAGGGATTTTCACTGGCTGTCTGCCACACATGGAATTTTCTCTCTCTTCATCTACCCTTTATGGATTTCTTGGTTTCCTTCAAGTTCCAGCTAAAATCTCACTTTTTAAGAGAAGCCTTCCTACACTCTCTTTAATACTAGTGCTATTCCTAGGAGGCAGCTAGATGGTTCAGTAGATTGAGAGGCAGGCCTTAGAAATATGAAGTCTTGGGTTCAAATCTGGCCTCAGATACTTCCTAGCCGAGTGACCCTAGGCAAGTCACTTAAATCCCATTGCCTAGCCTTAGCTACTCTTCTACCTTGGAACTAATACACGATATTGATTCTAAGATGAAAGGTGAGGGTTTAAAAAAAAAACACTAGTGCCTTCCCTCTGTGGATGATCTTCAAATTGTCCTTTTCCTCTTATCTATTCATAGTTACTTTATTATCTTTTCCATTAGACTGTGAGCTCCTTGAGAATAGCAACTATTCCATTTTTTTTTTTTGCTTGTCCTTTATTCCCAGTACTTATCGAAGTGCCTAACACATAGCTGGTCCTTAATAAGTGCTTCTTGACTGACTGAGTGACTGACAAATTGCTCTCCACAGGAGTTAATGGAAGAATTTTTTTCCTCTGCTTTACAAATGAACAACCTCAGCTCAAGATATTCACACATACTTAGCTGTTCTGGCAATACAATGATCCAAGACAAACCCAAAGGGTTTATGATGAAAAATGCTCTCCATCTCCAGAGAAGGAAATGGTAAGAGTATGAATGTAGATCAAAGCAGACCATTCTTCACTTCATTCTTTTCATGGTTTTTTTTCTTAATGTGTCTTCTCCGCAACATGATGATTATGGGAATATGTTTTATATGATGACAGATGTCTAACCGATATCAAATTGCTTACTGTCTCGAGGAAGAGGGAGAAAGAGAATGTGAAACTCAAAATGTTGGAAATTAAACAACAAAAATTGTTTCTACATGTAAGTGGGAAAAAATAAGACATTATATAAAATAGATGTCTAATCATGTTTTTAAAATACCCATACATGGGATATATATATATCATGTATGCATATATTTAAATATACATGGGATATATCCCATGTAAGCATATTTTAAAATATATATATCAAAGATTGCAGTCAGGATTCAAAATTCCATCTTCTAGAGGCAGCTAGGTGGTACAGTGAGNGATTGCAGTCAGGATTCAAAATTCCATCTTCTAGAGGCAGCTAGGTGGTACAGTGAGTAGAGCACCAGTTCTAAAATCAGGGAGACCTATGTTTGAATCCTTCCACGTGACCCTGGGCAAATCACTCAACCTGTTTGCCTCAGTTTCCTTATCTATAAAATGGGGACAAAAATAGCAACTGCTTCCCAAACTGTCATGAGGATCCAAAGAGACAATAATTTTAAAGTACCTGACACAAAGTAAGCACTACGTAAATGTTACTTGTTCTTATTACTAAGCCAAGTCAAAAAATCTTTCCATTATCATGTCTTTTTATAGTATTTCAGGAGCATAAAATTAGCTTTCTCTCATACTTTTTCCCTACTTTCTGTCAAAGGAAATCTGGCATTTCCACCCATTGTCATCCAAGACTAGTAAGAAGTCATGTTATTGGGCTAATTTCAACTGTAATCCTACTAACCTGTCATATAGATAAATATATGATATAAGTGGTATATAATACACGATTTAATATTATAAATAAGTGCATTAATACATTCATTGTATTATATATAAATATATTTTTGTCTCTTTTTTTTCTTCTTCCCCCTCTGTCCTACTCCCTTGTCCTTTTCTAAGATTTGACCTCTTAAGACAAGGACTGTACTACAAAGTAGCAGAGAAAAATTGAAGAGCTTAACATAGTGATTTTTATGTTAATTGAATATTCATAAAAGAAGGTGGAGAAGAGTGAGTTGTTCTGGTTGCTAAGGAATTTTTTCTCTGTTCAAAAGGAAATTATTACAGATTTGGAAGCAAATGTTATCCAGACCAAAGGGAAAGAGACAGTTCAACCCTTTTTACTGTTTTCTGTTTCTGACCTAGAAGAGGAAAGATAAGGAATTGATAATCATGTACAGAAAAGGTAGTTTGAAGGCTTTCCATAGCATCATCATAGAAACTCAGTTTTAGGGGCAGCTGGTTACTCAGTGTATAGAGACCCAGGCCCAGAGACAAAAGGTCTTGGATTAAAATCTGATCCCATATTCTTTTTAGCTGTGTGTCCCTCAGCATGTCACTTAATCCCTATTGCCTAGCCCTTACCACTCTTCCACTTCAGAACCAATACACAGTACTGATTCTAAGATAGAATGTAAGGATTTAAAAGAAAGAACAGAAGGAAGGAAGGAAGTATGAAAGGAAGGAAGGAAGTATGAAAGAAAGGAAGGAAAGAAAGAAGGGAAGGAAGGAAGGAAGGAAGGAAGGAAGGAAGGAAGGAAGGAAGGAAGGAAGGAAGGAAGGAAGGAAGGAAGGAAGGAAGAAACTCAAGTTTAAAAGAACTAAATAACTAAGTACTACCTCAGGGAGAAAAATGCTTCTATTTCAAAGCAATTTTTTATCAACTTCGATGCAAGAACTATATCTCCATCAATGCCTCACATAAGCCATGGCATATTGGAGGTACTTGATGAATATTTGAGGAATTAATAAATCAGTTAATAGAAGTATTAACAGAAAGCACTGAAAGTTAATGACCTGGTTACAATTTACTTTTTCTTAAGGTACATAAATATTTCATAATGTAACTTTTTTTACAAAAATAAGGAAAGAAAGAATTCTATCATACTTCTTTTATGAGATAAGTACAGGCCAGATACCTAAACCAAAGATTGAAAAGAAAAGTTATAGTCCAATATCTATAATGAATATAAATGCAAAAATATAGACTAAGATATTAGCAAAGGGTCTACAACATTTGAGCAATGTGGTATTTATATCAGGAGTGAAAAGCTGGTATACTATTAGAAAATGATCAACATAATAGAACATTAATAATATAAAAAATAAAAATCATGACTATCAATAGATGACAAAAAACCTTTTGACAAAAGGCATCCTTTAAAGCTAAAAACATTTCAAAAGTACAGAAAAAAAGGACTAGTGTTAATATAGTCCTTTTTAGCCTTACTAAATAATAATAATAATAATAATAATAAATAGTATGAATCTAAAATCAAGAGTGAACATAATCTATAATGGAGACATCCTAGAAGCCTTTCCAGTAAGACTAGAAGTAAAACAAGGATGTCCACAGTCACCACTATCAAGAGACATAGTTCTAGAAGTGTAAGTTACAGTAATAAGAAAAGAAAAAGAAATTGAGAATAACTATAGGCAAAGAAAAAAGCAAATTTATTACAATTTGGAGAGGATATGAGAGTTTCCTTAGAGAACTATAGACTGTGAAATAAAGCAATTAGCTGTAAGAGTAGTTAAAGTAACAGGATATACAATAATGATACAAAAAATCATCATATTTCTAGAAGATTATGAGCAAAATTCAGAAAGATGTTGAAAAGGAAATTCACTTCCATGTAACTATAGATTGTATAAACTGCTGCCAATCCACCTACCAAGAAAATCACAGGAATTAATAACATTAAATACTTTTTATAGAAATTGATAGACAAATTCAAAGATGTCAATTGGAAGTGGTAGTATTAAAAATTGAGAATGTTACTAAATTTATAGATCCACTGCCAAACCAATTAAAACACCAGAAAGTTTCTTTATAGAACTAGATAAAATAACAGAATTCATTTAGAGGAAGAAAATATCAAAAGTCTCAAAGGAAACTTTTAAAAGGGGAAAGGAAAATGGCTAAAAGAATCACATCTCAAACAACATTATCAAGCAGAAATCATGAAAACTATGTAGTATGGATTTAAAAATAGGAAAGCAGGTCAGTCAAACAGATAACATTCACAAGAAATAGAAGCAACTGAACATAGTAATATAGTGTTCAGTAAACCAAAGCACAACTATTGGGGTAAGAACTACTTGGCAAAAACAGCTAGAAATGCTAGACAGGAGCCTGGTAGAAAATGGATTTAAAATAATATCTCATACCATATGCAACTCCAATAAATAGAAGACCTAGATACAAATTTGTATCATAAATTAGAGGATTAGGAAATGACATATCATCCACATACTTCAATAAAGAGTTCTTGTAGCAAAAATGATCAGAAAAAGTCCCATGTACAATATTGATTATATAAAAAAAGTTTAAATGCTTTGCACCAAATATTTCAATAATAAAGATATACAGAGAACTAAACAAATATGTAATACCAAAATTCCATATCCTTAAGAAATGGTGAGTCAAAGGATATTAAAAAGAAGAGTTCTCAAAAGAAGAATTTCAGGAAGCAGCTAGGTGGCTCAGTGGATTGAGAGTCAAGCCTAGAGATAGGAGGTCTTGGGTTCAAATTTGACCTCAGATACTTCCTAGCTATGTGACCCTTGGCAAGTCACTTAACCCCAGTTACCTAGCCCTTACTGCTCTTTTGCCTTGTAACTAATACTTAGTATTGATTCTAATATGGAAGGTAAGTGTCCTTAAAAAAAAGAAAAAAATTTCAATCTATTAGCAACCATATGAAAGACTAGTTCAAAATCCTAGTAAAAAAAAGACATGCAAAGCAAAAAAACTAGTCTTTCACTGAACACCCAACCTATTGGAAAAGGAAAATTAAGGGAGGAATAATCAATATTAGAGGGGTTGTAAAAAGACAAGAATATTAATGCATTCAATAAAGATCTGAATTCTGGAAATCAGTTTATGATTATGCTAAGAAATTGTCTAAAATGTCCATACTCTTTGATTCAGAGTCACATACGCAATACATGCAAAAATATTTATTGCACTTTTTATTGTAGTCATGAAATGGTATCATTAAAATCAATGCTCATTAGTCAAGAAATAGCTAAATAAATGATGAAATGTGAATGTAATGTAATATTACACTATAAGAAATGATGAATGTAATAAAGACAGAGAAGCAGGAGATGTATAGATTGATCCAAGGAGAAAAGAGAAATAGAATGAAATATATGCATGTAACCACACACACACACACACACACACACACACACACACACACACACACACAGTGACTACAACACAAATGCCAACAGCAACAATACAATCATAACTGAATACTGTGAAATCATAATGATATCAAATTTCATCCCAAAGAAGAAACATGATCATGAACCTCCCTCTGTCCTTTATAGAGGTAGGGATTCATGGGTATAGAATCCTAAATATAATTTCAGACTTGGTTCATAACTTCAGGTGTCTTGGCTAGTTTTACTAAACTTTTTTTCCTCTTTCTTTTATTCTTTGTTATAGTGATAGCTTTCTTGAAAAGAAAGGGAAATGATAAAATAAAAATAAAAGTTATTAATATAAAATTAATTCATACTAACAACATATATCAATAAATATTTAAAATTTAACAGATATTAAAATTAAATGATAAAAATATTAATTTTTTATCTTGAATAAAAATTATTTCCATTAGGTGTCACATAAAGTACCTAAGTTCTAGATGTTGAATATATGTAGATCTCTTTCCTTACTTAGAAGACTTTCCTCCCCAAAGTTCCTTCTCTCTCAGTACCTTGCACTTTCTATATATTACAACTGATATAAAGCTTTCAGACAATGACATAGTAGCCATAAGTGTGCTTGTCCAGACCTCTCACAAACAATGTCATGACTCCATTAGCAATCTTATCATTGGAAACACTTCTCCAAAATAAAAACATTCCAGTACATTTTAAGAATAGATGGACAAAAGGATTCTTAAAAGAATGCATACCCTTTGATCTAGCAGTACCACTACTAGGTTTGTACACCAAAGAGATAATAAAGAAAAATATTTGTACAAAAAATTATTCATAGCCATGCTCTTTGTGGTGGCAAAAAAAATTGGAAAATGAGGGGAGGTGTCCCTCAACTGAGGAACAGCTGACCAAATTGTGGTATATGATGGTGACGGAAAACTATTATGCAATAAGGAAGGATAAACTACATCATTTCCATATGAGTTGGAAAGACCTCCATGAACTGATGCAGAGCGAAATGAGCAGAACCAGAAGAACATTGTACACAGAAACTGAAACACTGTGGGATGATCACATGTAATCAACTTAGCTGCTGAGAGCAATGCAATGATCCAGGACAATCCTGTTATAGGCAAATTTATAAGGTAGGACACATAGATAGGTAAAGTGGATATGTAGCAATGCACAGGCAGCAGGAGGCAAGATCTTGGCTGAGTGACATGAACATTCTGTGTAGAATACAGCAGGAGCTGGAGAATGTGGTTGAGTGGTGAACTGTCAAGAGCTGAAGTAAGGAGCTTGGCATCAGGGATCCTATTAGCTGTCTGTATCCTGTAACTTTGGACACCTTGGGTATGAACATCAAGCAAGTGCCTAGACTGAGGGAAGGACAAGTCACTGTAATTGGGTGGACCAATTACAAAGTGCCTTTAACCTTAGTTTGTGGATTTACTAGCTGACCAAGGATTTGTTCCAGTACCTGTACCATCAAGGATTCAGCTTGAAGCAGTATCTCCTGTGGTGTGAGAAATCTCCTTGTCTCCAAAGCTCTTAGCAGCCACTCCTGTTCCTGCCAGACTGTCTGTCTGTGCTAGAGTTAGAGAGAAGCCAGGCATTCTAACTGACAGTTGGCTGTGCCCTTTTTATTAGTTTAGTCAAACCCTCTCCCAACTTCCTTCCCTTAACTTTATTAAACTGTTTATATAACTTTATGTTTATTTCCTTCTCCACAACTAACAAGGACCCACTATTGTGTAGTTTAACCCCTGGTTAGAGTTAGAGGGACAGTTACTCTCAACTGCCACTCTGTCAGTCCTGTCACCACTCATTCCCAAGCTCTGTCTTTTATTTGTGGGAGTGGGTGTGATTCCCTTATGTTATTTATGTCCTGGAAGTTAATCAATTTAACCTCCTTCTCTCTCTACTACTCCCCAGTGTTTTATTTACCCCCTACAATTCTAAGGGACTTATGAGAAGGAATGCTATCCACAATGAGAGAAAGAACTGTGGGAGTAGAAATGCAGAAGAAATGCACATTTGATTTTTCTCTTTTTTTATATGGGTATTGGATGTGAGGTTTTGGTTTTTTAAAGACTATTACAAAATTAAATAATATGGAAATAGGGATTGAGTGATAATTATGTATAACCCAGTGGAATTGCTTGTTAGCTCATGTAACCATGGAAAAATACTTAAATAAATTTAAGAAATAAAGAATACATGGGCACAGTAGATAGAGAGCCAGGTCTGGACATAGGAAGTCCTCAGTTCAAATCTGGCTTCAGACACTTCCTAGTTGTGTGACCCTGCACAAGTCAATTAACTCTAACTGCCTAGCCTTTACCATTCTTCTGCCTCAGAACCAACACTTAGTATTGATTCTAAGTCAGAGTCATGAGTTAATTAATTTTTAAGATCTTTTAATTATTTGTCTTTTCATTTACACATAGAAACAATTTTTGACAATTGTTTTCTGGCATTCTTGGATCCCAATTTTTCTCCCTCCTTCCCTTTTGCCTCTCCCTGAGGCAGTAAAATGTGAGCTAGCTTATGCCAGTGATTTCATGCAGTACATATTTCCATATTGCTCGTGCCCTAACAGAAGACACATCTCACATACAATAAAAACCTCACAAAGGTAATAAAGTAGAAGATGGCGTGTTCTGATCTGCACTCAAAATCCAACAGTTTCTTCTTTGGTTAGAGAGAGCATTTTCATCATGAGTCCCTCATGGTTTTCTTGGATACTTGCTTTGCTTATGATGGTTTAGTCAATAAGAGTTAATTAAAGGGAAAAAAAAAAAAGGACCACAAATGCCAGAACTTTTTCTTATGTAGAAATGGCTAATTGGATGTCCTCTTTGTCTCTGTCATTCTCTTTAAGCACACATGCAAGCTTTCAACCACTAAACACCAAATTAGGAAATATTTTATTAGATATTAGCCTGATAGGAGGCTGATACTAATAAGAAAAAGTTCTGTTTATAACATAGACAGAGGCTGGCAGTACTGAAGCCTCTGCTTCCTGACGCTTCCATTCAAACTCTGTAAGAAGCAGCAGGCTCCAATTAGCTCTTCTGAGCCACTGAATTTTAGAACTGAGAGGAAACTATGAATTTCTCCAGTACATGCCTTTATAGGTGAAGAGATTGAGGTCAAGGCCAACAGATGGAGTGACTGGCTTAAAGCCATACAATGAAAAATAGTGAAAGAGTATGAATTAGAACCCAGATCCCCTGATTCTTATTCTTTGCTCATAATACATCTAAGTTCACCCAACATATGTAGACAAGAAAGCTATGTCAGTTGTTTTTTAATCCAGATTTTTATTTATTTGTATTTTTGAGGTAGGGGGAGATTAAGATGCATTACTTTAACTTAACTGTTCACCTTTTATCAATCAATCTGGCCTGAAATAAATTCCATTAATGAAGTTAAAACTTTAAAACAAATTTGTTTCTCTAAGTGTTTATGTAGTGTTTTGCAAAATTAATATGTTTTAATTCATTTTTAAACTTTTAAAACTTTCTTTTCAATTTTAAAGACTTCTGATGATAATATACGTACAATTTGCAGTTTTAGAGTGGATTGGGTTTTTTAAAATTCATTACATCAACATGATAGGAGTAATATACTAGCCTCTTCCTCCATTCAAATTAACTTAATTTTTCCTTAAAAGCCATTGAGACACTTCTCTAGCCTTGTAAAGACTAAATCTGTTGGCTTCACCTCCAAGAAACAAGTACAAAGCAACCATCAAAAAATCCAGAGAGAAAGCAGCTGGGTAGCTCAGTGGATTGAGAGCCAGCCTTAGAGATGGGAGGTCCTAGGTTCAAATCTGGCCTCAGACACTTCCCAGCTGTGTGATCCTGGGCAAGTCACTTGACCCCCATTGCCTATCCTTACCACTCTTCTACCTTGGAGCCAGTACACTGTATTGACTCCAAGATGGAAGGAAAGGGTTTAAAAAAAAAGAAAAGAAAAAAGAAAATCCAGAGAATCTCTGGTGTTTAAATGGTGGATTATGACAGGTAACTCTGGCAAAGAAACCTCCTCCCTCATTGATTCAACTCACGTCCTCAATAGCTATCTTTATGCTGTGTGACCCTGGGCAAGTCACTTGACCCACATTGCCCACCCTTACCACTCTTCCACCTAAGAGCCAATACACAGAAGTTAAGGGTTTTAAAAAAATGTAAAAAAAAATAGCTATCTTTATGGCCTATTTTTCTCTATGGTACAGCTAAATCAATCTCCTTTTGTCAACTTTTGAATGATTTCTGACCACTGGATCTTATTTCAATATTGAATATAAATACCAAAAGACTAACTTGAGTTAGATCTAGTCTAGAACAATTGCTTTTAAATTAATTTTTTAATAAACTAAAGTCTTTTCATAAATTTTATTTTTTAAATTCAAATTTCAAAATTTCCCTTCATTTTACATTGCTAAATAAATGCATTTTCCACTATTTTTGTTTGGGGTATGCCACTATATTACTTGGTGTGTGTCCTGGTATAGGCACATACCAATATATACATACATATATGTGTACACACAAAAGTTTATCTATGTGTCTCTTTTGTACTGAGAGATACATAAATATTAAATCTTGACTTCATAAATCTATTTGCCCCTATTTCTGAATGGCACTGGTCATAAAGATTTTTCTTTTCTCTTCCATTTAATTAAATTTGTCATCTAGGGCCACCAGTGCCAAAGTGTGCACTGGGAAACTATTTGTACTGTACATATAGGCATGTATAGATGATGCATAGACATATTTTTCATTCCCTAAATAAATCAAGATGACAAAGGTTTGATGGTAACACGCAAAATATCAACTGACTAGACTGAAAAATCAGAATTGTCTTGTAACAAATCTCTCAGCTAGAAACAAACACTGTAGAGAGGCAGGGATTTGGGAAAAAAACAAGATTGCTATCTTTAGTCGAAGTCCAGGAGCTTGACACAGGCATCCATGCATGGGATGAAACTACCTGAGATGTAATAATGCCAAAGGATCTTATTATGAAGTTTAGGGATCAGTGATTAGGTTTATATCAAGGGAGAAGCTAGAACAAGGACAAAGTATCATTTAAGTAGGAGACATGGTAATACTAGATCTATATTGCTAAAGTTAGATATTTCTCAGATAATTCTCTCTTGTGACAGTAGTAAGGGTCTGTCAAGAGATCAAGAAAAACAACAAAATAATGCGCCAGGAGACAATGGCAAAGCAGAGTCATTAAAAACAAAATGCTTATCACTATATATGATGATGCTGTATTAGATTGTTTTATATTATATTACATTTTATTATATTTTGTTACATTATATTATGTTATGTTACATTATATTATAGTATACTATAATACAATAATATGATGTTATTGTGGCAAGTAAAAGATGAAATGACTAATGAAACAAAGGTTTGAGCATCTGAGCAGAGCAAGTTATTAAGCAAAGCATGCCACCCACCTAACAAATTGGGACCAGGACCCTTCCTCAGCTTAGGGCTAGACCTTAAATATAGGGGAAGATGAACATTAAACACAATTCATCAGATAAGATCAATTAATTAAAAGAAAGCCATTAATCAGGATACAACATTAAATAATTTCTAATTGGGCGAATGATTAGGGATTTTCCAAATTGGGAGAAGGAGAGTGAATGGATACAATTCCCTGAAATCAGAAAAAGAGGTGTTTGACTCCCTGCAAGTGTATGTGAGCAATCAAAGAAACACAAAAACAATAATTGATTGACCAATATGGGGCCAATTTTTCGGAGAAAACATATGGATTGCTTAAGATGTATAATTGTGAGAAAACTCCATGGATCCGCCTTTGGATCTGCCTGAGTTTCTGCTCAACATAACCAAAGTCCTTAGTTAAGGATCTTTAAGTAATACCTAGAGGTGGTCCAACTTCCCAGATACTCAGGGCTAGATTCAGACAACACAACAAAGTCTTCTCACAAGCTTCACATTTTGAATCAAGTTTTCGAACATGACAGAAATTGAACTAGATGCATAAGTGAATAGAAAGGCAACTGGACTAGCTTCATAATTGAGTCACAAGATGGAGTTAGTGTGGTTCACTCAATTCCCACCACCACTCACTTCTATAATTCCTTTCTAAGGCAGCTTCATAGATATATTAGTAAATGTTGAGCTCAACAGTGAATAAGATTTCTTTATTTCTTTTTTATTTTTTAGAATATTTTTCCATGGTTACTTGATTCATATTCTTTCCCTCTCCCCTAAAACCCCTCCCCACCTGTAGCCGACATGCATTCCCCCTGGGTTTTACATGTGTCATAGATCAAGACCTATTTCCATATTGTTGATAGTTGTACTAGGATGATTATTTAGCGTCTTCATCCCCAATAATATCTCCATTGACCCATATGTTCAAGCAGTTGTTTTTCTTCTGTGTTTCTACTCCCAGAGTTAATAAGATTTCTTTAGGGAAAAAATAGAGTGAAAGAAGAAGTACAAATGCTGTCCTAGAAGGCAGTTAGGTGGTACAGTATATCAAGTCTTGGATTTGGAGTCAAGAAGTCCTGAGTTCTAATCCTGCCTCAGGCACTTTACTAGCCCTGCAACTTTAGACAAATCATTCAACTTCTCTCTGCTTTAAGCTTCTTTGCAGTGTTAAAAGTCTTAAAGTGCTCTGTAAATGCTAGTTATTTTTAGTAACATTATTTGACTCTATCATGACCTATCACAATGGAAGTGTTAGTTCACTGAACAGTGTAACTTACCTTCTGAAACCCATACTTTGGATCTTTATCCAAGCATCAGGTCCACTGACTCAAAAGATTTGAATTTTTTAGGGGAGACCTAGACAGGGACCCTGTGTCTCTGATTAAATGCAGGGCCATTGCATGGCACAGTTGGGCTGGTGTGTTAACCACAAGGATTCATGTACCTCACCTCCATGTTTTCAAAGCACTAGCCAAATCACCCCTTGCAACGTATTTGTATTATCTTTCCTGTTTCTCTACTGAATTCTTTCTCAGCCACTAAAGTTCAATTGAATACACTTCTTCCAAGAAGCCGAATAGGAAAAGGTTTTTTCCCCTTCCCTACCATCCCCTTTAAACTTCACAGAAAAAACTTTTTAAACTATAGAATGTATTAAATATATGATACTGTGTATTAGACTTGTCTATGTTTAAGTTTCACATTCCCTACCAGAATATTTATTTCCATGAAGAGATCATGTATATTTTGGTGCCCAAGACAGTGCTCTTTATTCTCTGTAGATTCTTTTCTTTTAACCCTTACCTTCTGTCTTTGAATCTATTCTAAGCACCAGTTCCAAGGCAGAAGAGCAGTAAGGGATAAGAGGATTAGGCAATGGTGGTTAAATTACTTGCCCAGGGTCACACAACTAGGAAGTATATGAGGTCAGGATTTGAACCCAGGACCTCCTATCTCCAGGCCTAGCTTTCTATCCACTGAGCCACCTTGCTGCTCCCCTCTGCAGGTTCTTAATGAATATTTGTTTAATCGATTAAATATTTCAGTCAGTTAATAAATATTTATTAAGTGCACACCACATGCCTTGCTAAGTACTAGAGATAAAAAAGGGGGCAAAAGATGGTCCTTGGCCTCAAGAGAATCAAAATGTACTTGAGTACACACACACACACACACACACACACACACACACACACACACACTGAAATAATTATGTTGGACATTTTATTTTCCTGGTAAAATATGTGGGAAAAAACCTGGTAAATCCTTCTCTGCAAGCTCATAATAAGGCAGCCAAAAAAACCTAATAAAATCTTAGGCCACATTAAAAGAAGAAAAGTGTCCAGAACAAGTACGATGGGAATCCCATAATATTCCTTCCCTTCAGAGTACACCTGGAGTACTGAATCTAAGATGAGGGACCCCATTTTAGGAAGGGCACTGAGAATGTGGAATGTGTTCATAGAAGTCAGTGGTAGATGACACAAAATCACACTCTATCAGGGCTGAGAGTGTGAGGGGAGTGGAATGTTATGATTGTAGTTTTCCAATGAACTAACACAGAGAAAAGTATATTGAATACCTTGGACAGCTCTGTAACTGATTTGTTGATTTTATATTTGAAGATTTATTGGGTACAAGAGGGATTAAGTTGATTCTATTTTGCCCTAAGTAAAGAATTAGGACCAATGGGTCCCTGAGACATGGTGGGAAAGTGAAAGAAAAGAAATTTCAGTTCAATAAGAGGACAAACTTCCTCACCTTTCACAAATGGGTTATCACAAAAATGGCAACAGTAAATTCCTTGTTACTGGAGGTTCTCGTGTGTAAGCAAGATACTTGCTTTCTAAGGATATCGTAGAGAGAATTTTTGCTTGAAGTATAGGTTGGATGATTTCAGAGCTTCACACAGCTGCAGCAAACATCCCAGGATATAAATATTGCTTTAAGAGCAAAAGTTGAATATTTGCTATTAATTCCCTGCTGACTCATATTTGAGGAGCGAGAGACAAAAAGGGAAAAAGAAAGCAAGAAATCATGAATGTTTGAAAAAGAATACAAAGAACAAATCTATTAGGGAAATCCTATGATGCCTTGAAATTTTTCTCATCTCAAAACAGCAAAAATTACAATGGAGGCTTAAGGACATAAATTCACATACTGATAAATTAAGAGTTCTATATAGTAAAGCAGGGGTATTTAAACAAAACAAAAACCTTTGTGACTTACAATAAAAGATGAATTTATTGTGACTGAATTTAATATGAGAAATTGCTAAAATTTAATCAAAGTAACCTAGAAAAATAACCTTGAGACATGTAAAACTACAAAGCTATTTTAAATACCTGGATTTTAACAAGATACACATGTTTCAGTAAGTTGCATATATTAAATACTTGGGCAATGTTGATTGACCAATTGATTTCATGGAGAGTCAGAATGTCTAATAAACCAACAGAATAGAGGAAAATTTATTTAACTATGTCTTTCCTCTTGTTGTTCAGTAATGTCCATTCCAACCCTTCATGACCCCCCCCCTTTTTTAAGAGGCTCATTAAAACTTTTATTATTCAATTACAGGATGATAAAATTGCATATGAAGAAACTTTTGCAACCATGAATTAGTTTTTTAAATTTAATTAAGACAATTTTTCCATAGATACATGATTCATGTTCTTTTTCTACCCTCCTCCCAGCTCCCTCCCATAGCCAACACACAATTCCACTGGGTTTTACATGTGCTTCATTCATTCTTGGCAAAGATATTGGAGTGGTTTGCCATTTCCTTTACCAGCTCATTTTATAGATAAGGAAACTGAGGCAAAGTAAAGAAACTTGTCCTGGGTCACCCAGCTAGTAAATGACTGATTCCAGATTTGCACTCAGGTCTTTAGGCCTGAACCACAATTTACTGTACCACCTAGCTGCTCTCTAACCACTTAGAAAGTCATAATAAAATAGGCAAATGGACAGCACATAATCAAAGCTCTACAACACAGTTTATACTTAGAGATTCCTTTTTATTTTATAAAGCACATTTTAAGAACTCTGTAAGATAAATGGAACAAGCAATATTACACCCATTTCCAAATTATGACAGAGGCTAAAAAAGAATAACTTAAATAAGGCTGCCAGAAGCATCCCAAGACATAAATATTGCTATAAGAGGAAAGATGAGTATTTGGTATTAATTCTCCACAGACTCATATTTGAGAGGCAAAAGAAAAAAAGAGGAAAATAAAACAAGAAATCATGAATATTTGGAAGAAAATGTGATGAATAAATCTACTGGGGAAATCCTAAAATACCTTTAAGATGGTACAGCTGAGAGTCAACCCAAGGCTTCTGACTCAAGGTACAGAGATCTTTCCATAATACAACATCATCTGTTCAAATCACAGAATACAAAAAGAAGTTAGATGAGCTAAAAGGGCCAGTATTTCCTCCAAATAGTAAGTCACAAAGGTGAAAGCAGAGTTTAAAAGAAGGAGGATTAGAATTCAGGATACCAAAGTCCTAGCTCATCTATTAGGGCTATGACCTTGGACAAATCACTTGTATGTGATTTACTTACATTTTTTTATTTCACTTAAACTTATCTGTGCCTTAATTTTCCCATCTGTAAAATGCAGATGATGTAATACTTATTCTCTCACTCTCACAGAATGGTTACAGACATAAAATGGCACACTACATTTAACAATAAGAATAGAGATTGGATTTTCTATTCCATTGGTCCAGGAAACTCACAAGTGAGAAGACTCCTTCTACCACAGCAGCTTGGCACAATCTCCAAAATCTTAGCTGCTTAGAACACAGAGAGAAGTGAGGCGGCTGGACTATCATCACAAAACTACTACAATTCAGAGGCGGGAACTGAACCCAATTGTTCTAGGTTCAAGGCATCTCCTACATAAGGATTTTATGATCACTGGATTTAGAGATTGAAGAAATCTTAAAGATCATCTAGTCTAACACTCTTATTTGCATCAAAAAACCTTGGAATTAAACTGCCCTGATAATAATAGGGATAATAAGGGCAAGTATGTGGCAGAGAAGATAGAGTGCTGGCAATGAGTTATGAAGACTTGTATTAAAATCCAGCTTCAGATACTTATTAGCTTTGTGACCCTCAGCAAGTCACTTAACTTCCATTTACCTTAATCCATTGGAGAAGGAAATAGCAAACCACTCCAATATCTTTGCCAAGGAAACCCCAGGGACAATATTGGCATGCTACGGTCAACAGAATCGTGAAGAGTCAGAGATAATTGAACAACAATACAGCCAGCAATTTTAAAATCAGTGCTGTAAACTCTGCTGACTAAAGATACTATCCATACCCCAGCACCATACAAATTTATATTCTAAACAAAAATATAACTCAAATCCCATCACATACAAATTAGGCTATACCAAAGTGGAGATATTTTCAGAAAGATATGAGAAGAGTCCGATTGGAATTTCTTTAGAGTACCATTTTTTAAATGGAGAAGGTATTCTAGATAATGCCAAAGCTGATGGAAGTATTTTTCCTTTGATTTAAATAAGAATAAATTCCCCGCCCATCATTGACAACTCTCTTATTTGCCTGTTTTTATTTTAAAATACATAACACAAACAAAAAAATGCAAGACAGTACTTTATAAATAACTGGCATTCATCACGCCACCTCTCATTTTCCCCACTTAAAGCTTTTGAAAAATATTGGGTGGTGAAACAAAGTATAAGAAACATCTCTGCCCTCAGGAGGTTTACAATTAAATTTGAAGGGGTGAGAGAAAATAATTCATACTTGTAAAAAAAAATATGGTAAGTTCCAGATGAACAACAGAACAGTGAGTACTAAGGCAGGAAGAGAAATTATACTAGTTGGGGGAAAGCCATAAGATCAGAATATTAAGAAAGAGATGGCACGTACTTCGTCCAACCATCTCACTTTACAGATGAGAAAACTGAGGCCCAGAGGGCTTGCCCAAAATCATATACACTAAGCACCAGATCTGAGATTTGTGCTTACATTTTCTAAATCCAATGTTCTTTTTTTCTCACAAAGGAAGTGATATTCTTCAAAAGTGGGTAAGATTTGTACAAGTGTACAAAATAATAATGACAATAATGATAATAGCTATAAAATGTATACGGCCCTTAGAAGTTTGCAAAACTCATTACAAAGATCATTGCATTTTCCCCTCACAACAACCCTGGAGTAGGTATCATTATTCTCTACATTTATAGAACAGAGAACCAAGGCAAACAGGGTTGTGACTAGACCAGGGTCACATAACAAGTAAGTGTCTGCTACTGGATTTGAACAAAGGTCTTTCTGTGCCCGCACAGGACACAAGGAGGCATAGTGGAAAGAATGCCAGGAATGGAGTCAGGAAGATTTGAGTTCAAGTCCAGCTTCACACACTAGCTATGTGGCCCTGGGCAAGTCACTTAATTTTTGTTTGCCTCAGTTTCCTCATCTATCTACCTATGCTGGAGAAGGAAATGGTAAACCACTCTAGTATCTTGGCCAAGAAAACCCCAAATGGAGTCATGAAGCAACTGATGTGACTGAACAACAACAGCAAATTATAACAATTATAAAAACAACTGATTGAATAATATTCACTGCTCTAGGCAGGGAAGATTCAAATTCTAACTAGCAAAATAGCATGAAGAATATGCAAGACACAATAGAGGCAAAGGAAGTAAAACAAAAAGCCTAGGGGTGGTGGGTTTAGGAATAGACCAAGGACAAGCCACCACTCTGTTGCCTCCCACTACCATTACTCCTAAACTAAAATTTTCTAGTCAGGTGGAAGCAACAAAACCATAAACATGGAGAACAGAGAAAATGAGTAGTTACAGCTGAAAATCTCTTACACTAAGCCAACTGGAATCTTTAATAAATAATAAAGTACTAACAAAGAATTTATTATCATCATCATTATTACTATAGTTAGCATTTATATAGAACTTAATATATGCTAGACACTGAGCTAAATAAAATTATTAGCTCATTTGATCCTGATGACTATCCTGGGAGATAGGTGCTATTATTATCCCCATTTTACAGATGAGGAAACTGAGACAAAAAAAAGTTAAATGGCTTGCCCAGTAGCTAGTAAGTTGGTAAAGCAGGATCAGACTCAAATCTTCCTGATTCCAAGTCCATGCTCAACCCACTTCTCCCCATGAGATGGTTTCACAAGGCCTCCCTTGATTTAGGGCGTCAACTATAGCCTATAGGGTAGAAAAAGGTACAATTGTCTAAAAATGTGTATGTTTATATTTTGGAGGGAGCATGATATCTTTAAATATGAAACTAATGTGTCTTTAGTCATAACCTCTATCTTATCAAGTCTACACTCTAAATAGGTGAGCTAATAAGCACAAATGCTTTCCATTTAACTTAAATTTTCTATTCCCATTATTGATTTAAATTTTATGTTAAATTATAATCTGAATCAAAGTCTTAGAAAATCGCTGGAGAAAAAAGTAGATTTCAACAAGAAATCTTTTATTTTCAAATGTAAAAACCAGATCCAGGGCTCACTCAGATCAAACATATCTCTTTTATTTTAACAAAACATTTTATTTAAAAGGCAGGAGGGAAAAAAATACAATAGATGGCGGGTTAAGATGGCAGCAGAGTAAAAATCAGCTGCTTGACTTCTCCTAACCCACACATATAGGACTCCTCAAGAAGACATAAAAACAAATCCAGAGGAAAGAAGGGACCCCACAACAGGGTGCAACATCGGAGGTACGTGGAAACGGGGCACTTCCATGCTATAAAGGGGTGAAACAGCTCCCATGAAAACATGAGCGGAGCAACCCCCTCCCCCAACCCACAACACCTACAACGCCAAAGCCAGCTCACGGGAGTTGGAGCAGGTTTGGGGCACCCACTGGGTCATTGGCAGCTCACCAGGGCTTGTTCCTGGGAGCAGCAAGACTTGGGACCCCCCAGGAAGCTGAGGAACTTGAGGACTCTGAGCTCAGACCCTAAGCCCAGACCCTGAGCCCAGACCCTAAGCCCAGGCGCAGGCGAAGGGGCTGACACAGGCTCGGGCTGAGGCACAGATTAAAGTGCGGACTGGGGTGCCAACGAAGGGGCTGATTCTGAGTGCAGGAGCAGACCTTGAGTGGGGACCCAGTGCACAGAGGTGCTTGACTGTGGAAGCAGCTCTCTGAGACTGTTAAAGGAGCTTCAGGCAGAAGAACAAGCAAGGAAACCACCAGGAGGCTTGTCCCAGAACAACAAGACCTGAGATCTCAGGAATCTCTAAAGAGCCGCAAACAGATCCTGGGCACGAGCATAAAGCTGAGAGGGAACTCAGCTCACAATGGCAAGCCATCAGGAAAACCAGAAGAGAAAGATGAAGAAGAAAAAACCTTTAACACTTGACAACTTTTACACAGAAAAAATCCAGACAACAGAGGAAACAGCAGAGGAGAACAAACAATCCAAACCATCCCAAAACAATGAAAATGGGTCACAAGGTCTTGAAGAATTCAGATCTGAGATCACGAGAAAGATGGAAGAGATCTGGCAAGAAAATAACAGTTTAAAATGCAGAATTTCACAATTGGAAAGTGAGATAAGTAAATCAAAGACCAGAAATGACCAGATTGTAAAGGAAAACCAAAAGATTGTAGCTGAAAACCAGTCTCTAAAGGCTAGAATTGGGCAATTAGAAAAAGATGCCCCAAAATCAAAAGAATTAATAAGCAAATTGGAGACCAAAATCAAACAGCTGGAAAACAGGTCAGACCAAACTGAAAAGGAAAATCAAAAGCTTATAGCAGAAAACCAGTCTCTAAAGACAAGAATTGGGCATGTAGAAGCCAATGATCTATCAAAACAGCAAGAACAAATAAAACAAAGTCAAAAGACAGATAAAATAGAAGGAAACATGAAATATCTCAATGAGAAACTGATAGATCAAGAAAACTGGTCTAGAAGAGACTATGAAAATCATTGGTCTTCCTGAAAAAGCAGAAATTAATAGAAATTTGGACTCCATACTAAAAGAAATTATTCAGCAAAATTGCCCTAAAGTTCTAAAACAAGAGGGCAATATACATTGAAAGGATACATAGATCACCCTCTACACTAGACACTGAAAAGACAACCGCCAGGAATATAAGAGCCAAATTCAATAGCTTCCAACTAAAAGAAAAAATTTTACAAGAAGCCAGAAAGAGACAATTCAGATATCAAGGAGCACCAATCAGGATCACACAGGATCTGGCAGGCTCCACACTAAAAGACCGCAAGGCTTGGAATATGATATTCAGAAAGGCAAGAGAACTAGGTTTACAACCAAGGATCACCTACCCATCAAAACTGACTATATTCTTCCAGGGGAAAGTTTGGGCATTCAACAAGATAGAAAATTTCCAAGCATTTGCACAGAAAAGACCAGGACTAAATCAAAAGTTCGATATCCAACCACAAAAATCAAGAGAAACATGAAAAGGTAAATAAGAAACAGAAGGGAAAGTAAGAAAACTCATATTTTTTAAATTTGCCTCTTTAAGGGCTTCAATAAGATCTAATTATTGGTACTCCTATGTGGGGAAATGTTATGTATAATTCTCTGTAATGAACTCTGTTCACCATTATAGCATTCATTATTATAATAATTAGAAGAATTATTCATAGGGAGAGGTTGGAATACTAAATGGTCTAAGATAATATGGGTGGGAAGGAAAGAGAGGGATGAATAGTAGAGGACACCAAGAGAATCTTGAAGGAATAAGAAAAATAGGAAATTCTATTACACACAAAGAGGGCATGGGAAGGGGAAGGGATGAATACTATTATAAGAAGGAGAGGAAGAGAGCATTAAGAGGTAATATTTACACCTTACTCTCAGTGTAATTAACCCTGAGAGGGAAGAATAGTTATATCCATTGGGATATAAAACTCTATCTAACCCTACTGAGAAAGTCAGAAGGGATAAACCAAGGGGAGCAGAGGAGTGGAGAGGTCAAAAAAGGGAGGGGAGAAGAAGGGGGAGGGAATTCATTAGGCCCTTAAAAATAAAAAGAGGGGAATAATAAGGGAGGGGGTAGAAAGGGAAGTTAATCAAGGGAGGGGATAAAGGATACCGGCTTAAAGCAAACAACTGGTTTAAAAGGAAATAGTTTAAGAAGAAGGGATAGGAATAGGGGAGGATACAAAAATGTCAGTGAATGCACAACTGATAATTATAACTCTGAATGTGAATGGGCTGAACTCGCTCATAAAACGGAAGCAAATAGCAGAGTGGATTAGAAACCAAAATCCTACCATATGTTGTCTACAAGAAACACATATGAGGCGGGTGGACATACACAAGTTTAAGGTTCAGGGCTTGAGCAAAACCTTTTGGGCATCAAATGAGAAAAAGAAGGCAGGAGTGGCAATTGTGATTTCTGACAAAGCCAAAGTAAAAATAGATATGATTAAAAAAGACAGGGAAAGTCATTACATCCTGATTAAAGGCAGTATAAACAAAGAGGAAATAACATTGCTCAATATGTATGCACCAAGTGGTATAGCATCCAAATTCATAAAGGAGAAACTGGAAGAGCTCAAGAAGGAAATAGATAATAAAACCATACTACTGGGAGATCTAAATATTCCTCTTTCAGATCTAGATAAATCAAACCGAAAAATAAATAACAAAGAGGTAAGAGAGGTGAATGAAGTCCTAGAAAAATTAGATCTAATTGATATGTAGAGAAAAATAAATAGGGACAAAAAGGAATACACCTTCTTTTCAGCTGCACATGGTACATTCACAAAGATTGACCATGTAATAGGGCATAGAAACATTGCAAACAAATGCAAAAGAGCAGAAATAATAAATGTAACTTTCTCAGATCATAATGCAATAAAAATAATAATTAGTAAGGGAACCTGGACAGGCAAATCAAAAACTAATTGGAAATTAAATAATATGATTCTCCAAAACCAAATTGTCAAAGAAGAAATCATAGAAACAATCAACAATTTCATTGAAGAGAATGACAATGATGAGACATCCTAACAAACTCTGTGGGATGCAGCCAAGGCAGTACTCAGGGGGAAATTTATATCCTTGAGTGCATATATTAACAAACTAGGGAGGGCAGAGATTAATGAATTGGGCATGCAACTTAAAAAATTAGAAAGCGAGCAAATTAAAAATCCCCATATGAAAACTAAATTAGAAATACTAAAAATCAAGGGAGAAATTAATAAAATCAAAAGTAAAAGAACTATTGAATTAATAAATAAGACTAGAAGCTGGTATTTTGAAAAAACAGATAAAATAGACAAAGTACTGGTCAATCTAATTTTAAAAAGGAAAGAAGAAAACCAAATTGACAGTATCAAAGATGAAAAGGGAGACTTCACCTCTAATGAAAGGGAAATTAAGGCAATCATTAAAAACTATTTTGCCCAGTTATATGGCAATAAATATAATAATTTAGGAGGTATGGATGAATATCTACAAAAATATAAATTGCCTAGATTAACAGTAGAAGAAATAGAATACCTAAATAATCCCATATCAGAAAAAGAAATTGAACAAGCCATCAAAGAACTCCCTAACAAAAAATCACCAGGGCCTGATGGATTCACAAGTGAATTCTATCAGACATTCAAAGAGCAACTAATCCCAATACTACACAAATTATTTGATATAATAAGCGAAGAAGGAGTCCTACCAAATTCCTTTTATGAATATGTTACTGATTCCAAAGCCAGGGAGATCAAAAACAGGATGCAAGGATGGTTCAACATTAGGAAAACCATCCACATAATTGACCATACCAACAAACTAACAAACAAAAATCACATGATTATCTCAATAGATGCTGAAAAAGCCTTTGACAAAATACAGCACCCATTCCTATTGAAAACACTGAAAAGTATAGGAATAGAAGGTCCTTTCCTAAAAACAATAAACAGTATGTACCTAAAACTATCAACAAGCATCATATGCAATGGGGATAAATTAGAAGCCTTTCTAATAAGATCAGGAGTGAAACAAGGATGCCCATTATCTCCTATATTATTTAACATTGTACTAGAAACACTAGCAGTAGTAATTAGAGAGAAAAAAAGAAATTGAAGGTATCAAAATAGGCAATGAGGAGACTAAGCTATCACTCTTTGCAGATGATATGATTGTCTACTTAAAAAATCCTAGAGAATCAACTAAGAAGCTTGTAGAAATAATCAACAACTTTAGCAAAGTTGCAGGATACAAAATAAGTGCACATAAATCATCAGCATTTCTATACATTTCCAACACACTAGAACAGCAAGAAGTAGAAAGAGAAACACCATTCAAAATCACCCTAGACAATATAAAATACCTAGGAATATACCTACCAAAACAAACACAGCAATTATATGAAAACAACTACAAAACACTTTCCAAACGATTAAAACTAGATCTAAAAAATTGGAAAAACATTGATTGCTCATGGGTAGAACAAGCTAACATAATAAAAATGACCATTCTACCCAAATTAATTTACCTATTTAGTGCCATACCTATCAAACTACCAAAAAACTTTTTCACTGAATTAGGAAAAACTATAACAAAAGATCAAGAATATCAAGGGAAATAATGAAAAAAATGTGAAGGAAGGGGGCCTAGCAGTACCAGATATTAAACTATACTATAAAGCAGCGGTCATCAAAACGGTATGGTACTGGCTAAGAGACAGAAGGGAGGATCAGTGGAATATACTTGGGGTATGTGACGTCAGCAAGACAGTATATGATAAACCCAAAGAGCCCAATTTTGGGGACAAAAATCCACTATTTGACAAAAACTGTTGGGAAATTTGGAAAACAATATGGGAGAGATTAGGTTTAGATCAACATCTCACACCCTACACCAAGGTAAATTCAGAATGGGTGAATGACTTGAATATAAACAGGGAAACTATAAATAAGTTAAGTGAACACAGAATAGTATACCTGTCAGATCTCTGGGAAAGGAAAGATTTTAAAACCAAGCAAGAGTTAGAGAAAATCACAAAATGTAAATTAAATGGTTTTGATTATATTAAACTAAAAAGCTTTTGTACAAACAAAAATCAATGTAGTCAAAATCAGAAGGGAAACAACAAATTGGGAAAAATCCTTATAACAAAAAACTCTGACAGGGGTCTAATTACTCAAATATACAAGGAGTTAGATCAATTGTATAAAAAATCAAGCCATTCCCCAATTGATAAATGGGCAAGAGACATGAATAGACAATTTTCAGATAAAGAAATCAAAAGTATCAATAAGCACATGAGAAAGTGTTCTAAATCTCTAATAATTAGAGAAATGCAAATCAAAACAACTCTGAGGTATCACCTCACACCTAGCAGATTGGTTAAAATGAAAGAAGGGGAGAGTAATGAATGCTGGAGGGGATGTGGCAAAATTGGGATATTAATGAATTGCTCGTGGAGCTGTGAACTGATCCAACCATTCTGGATGGCGATTTGGATCTCTGCTCAAAGGGCTATAAAAGAATGCCTGCCCTTTGGTCCAGCCATATCATTGTTGGGATTGTACCCCAAAGAGATCATAGATAAACAGACTTGCACAAAAATATTTATAGCTGCACTTTTTGTGGTGGCAAAAAACTGGAAATTGAGGGCATGCCCTTCAATTGGGGAATGGCTGAACAAATTGTGGTATATGCTGGTGATGGAATACTATTGTGCTAAAAGGAATAATAAACTGGACGAATTCCATGTGAATTGGAAAGACCTCCAGGAATTGATGCAGAGTGAAAGGAGCAGAGCCAGAAGAACACTGTACACAGAGACTGATATACTGTGGTAAAAGAGAATGTAATGGACTTCTGTACTAGCAACAATGCAATGACCCAGGACAATTCTGAGGGATTTATGGAAAAGAATGCTACCCACATTCAGAGGAAGAATTGCAGGAGAGAAAACATATAAGAAAAACAACTGCTTGAATACATGGGTTGATGTGGACATGATTGGGGATCGAAAGTACCACACCAATGCAACTATCAACAATTTGGAAATAGGTTTTGATTAATGACACATGTTAAAACCAGTGGAAATGCATATCGGCCAGGGGAGAGGGGAGGTCGGGAGGTGAAGGGGAAAGTAAGAGCATAAACCATGTAACCATGTTAACTTTTCTATAATATAAATATTAATAAATGTTTAAAATAAAAAAAATTTAAAAAGGCAGGAGGGAACGAAGACTAAAAGATGAAAATAACCGAAGTAATATCCCTGAAGGACTGACCATTTTGCTAAGGTGGTAGATAAGACTTTACTCCAGATAATGGGAAATTATCTCCTATACATTATTTTCAGGGAACTATTATCAGCTAGATCTTTGCAAAATAGGGTCACACAGTCATCTATAAAGATTTTGTATTCATTTTATTAATAATTTGTAAATAATATTTAATACTTTGGTTTTCATAGAATAAGATACCCCTTTTTCAAACAGGTATCAAAATTATTTGACAATATCTCAGTTCTGTGTACCCAGAAGGCACTTAATAAATGTTCACTGAATGTGGATTTGAGTGGTAACCAGGTATATATAGATTAATAAAACAGGCATGTTGCTAAAATAATGATAGAAAGCAATTTTTTTGTGAAAATGAAACTTTTAAAACTGTTACCATGGATAGGTCTTGATCAATGACACATGTAAAACCCAGTGGAATTGCTTGTCGGCTATGGGAAGGGGATGGGAGGAGAGGAGGGAAAGAACATGAATCATGTAACCATGGGAAAACATTCACAATTAATTAATTAATTAAGTCAACTAATTGACTTTTTTTTAAAGGAAGAAAGAAAAAGAAAGGAAGAAAAAGAAAGGAAGGAAGGAAGGAAGGAAGGAAGGAAGGAAGGAAGAAACTATTTCCACAGAAGATATATTAGATCCCAGATTAATTTTCTTGCTAATCCCGTTACTAAAATACTCTACTCTCCAAAAGAATAGGGGACATTTTAGGCAAGAAATTAGACTGACATGGGGTCCATGTCATAAGAATGTCTGATGAGACATATGTATTGTTATCCCCTCCAAATTGCTAAGATGGAAATAGGTCAATTATGATAATAATGATAAAGAATAGTACTTAATGGTTCTAGATGTATTTTTATCTATTATCCCATTTGATGTTTACAACAACTCTATTAAGTTGATCGTGATGTCCATTTCATAGATGGAGAAATTTTATGTGGTCTTGGGCAAGTATCCTATATCCCATTACTAATTACATAGCATATGTTTTTCCTAATTCTTAATGAGTTGTAGAAAGAGTTGTGTGATGAGGGTAGCTAGGGTTTCAGTGGATTGGCAGTTATGCCTATAGATGGTAAGTCTTGGGTTCAAATCTGGCCTCAGACACTTCCTGGGGAAGTTACTTAACCCCCATTGCCCAGCCCTTACCACTCTCCTGCCTTGGAACCAATGTGAATTATTGATTCTAAAATGGAGGGCATTAAGAATTTACATCCAAATTGTGTTCACATCAACCCATGTGTTCAAGTAGTTGCTTTTCTTCTGTGTTTGTACTCCTGTAGTTCTTCCTTTGAATGTGGATATTGTTCTTTCTCATAAGTCCCTCAGAGTTGTCCTGGATCATTGCATTGCTGCTAGTACAGAAGTCCATTACATTCTCTTTTACCACAGTGTATCCGTTTCTGTGTATAATGTTCTCCTGGTTCTGCTCCTTTCACTCTGCATCAGTTCCTGGAGGTCATTCTAGTTCACATGGAATTCCTCCAATTTATTATTCCTTTGAGCACAATGGTATTCCATCATATACCACAATTTGTTCAGCCATTTCCCAATGGAAGGGCATCCCTTCATTTTCCAGGGTTTTTTTGCCACCACAAAGAGCATGGCTATACATATTTTTGACACAATTTGGATGTAGACTCTTTTTTTTTTTAACCCTTAACTTCTGTGCATTGGCTTCTTGGTGGAAGAGTGGTAAGGGTGGGCAATGGGGGTCAAGTGACTTGCCCAGGGTCACACAGCTGGGAAGTTGGATGTAGACTCTTAATGGCTGCCCTAGAACAATTATCAATAATATGGAAATAAGTCTTGAAGAATGACACATGAAGAAACCAGTGGAAATGTGCATTGGCTACTGGGGGCTGGGGGGGAGATTTGGGGGGAGAGAGGGCAAGAACATAAATCATGTAACCATGTAAAAATTTTTCTAAAAAATAAAAAATTTTAAAAAATGGAAGGCAACGGTTTTAAAAAAAGACTTGGATGTCATACCACGGCTGGGGAAAGGTATGACCAAGTGGAACATAACAGGTCCTGGACTTTGTTCCTTAGTGTTATATCTTTCCATACAGGAGAGGAAAGAACTAGATTTGGAGTCAAAGGATGTGAGTTCAAACCTCATCTCTACATTTATGTCCTGGGCAAGTCAATCTCCCTTTGTATTCGTGACCCTACCTGCATGCAATGGTTGGGTTGTATGGCCTCCATATTCCCTTGTAGTTCCAAAATCAAAGGGTTAAGTAGGTGTTTCATGTGCCAATCTTTTAGTGTAACAAGAGTATTTAAGGTCTGATGCTCTCATTTATAATTTTATGGCATTGGGGCAGCTAGGTGGTTCAGTGAATAGAGAACCAGTCCTGGAGAAAAGAGATCCTACCTTCAAGTATGGTGCCAGATGCTGCCTAGCTGGGTGACCTTGGGCAAATAACTTAACCTCATTTTGCCTAGCCCTTGTCCTTTTATCTTAGAGTTGTTACTAAGATAGAAAGTAAGAATAAAAAAAGAAAAAAGAAAAGAAGAGAATAAGTGCTGTTGGGATAGCTAGGTGGTATTTCCTACCTGTGTGATCCTGGGCAAGTCACTTAAATCCATTTGCCCAGTTCTTGCCCTTCTGTCTTTGAGTTGTTACTAGGAATTAAATAAGTGCCAGAAATTAAGCAATTACTAGAAATTAAGAAGTTTTTTAAGTCTCTGTAATCAAAGAACCTGGATTTACATTCTACCTTTGTTGGTTACTTACCTATATGACTGGAAAATCCCCTAACCTCTCTAGACCTCAGTTTCTTTGCTATAAAATGAGAGGGTTTAATTAGATAGCTTCTAAAATCCTTTCCATCTCAAGAGTTCTGATAAATTCCACAAGGCAAAGGATTTTTTGATCTTTCCTCATGTTGACTAGATAATCAGGCTATCACTAAAACAGAACACCTAGTTGGAGCAATGGATAGAGTTCTGAGCCTGGAATCAGGATGACTCACCTCAGTTCAAGTACAGCTTCAGATACTTACTAGCTAGGTGACCCTGAGCAAATCTACTTAACCTGGTCCTACTCAGTTTCATTATCTGTCAAATGGCAAACACTTCAGTAATTTCACCAAGAAAACCCAGAATGGGATCATTAAGAGTTGGACACTACTGAAAAATGACTTGAACAACAATAATCATTTCAATAATGGTATCAAGCTAATAGAAAGAACTTTGGGGCAGGTGATCAAAAGATGTGAAATGAACTCAGAACTCAGACAGTAGCCCCCTTGGCCTCAGTTTTCTCTTCTTTAGGAGATTGGGATTGGCCAAAATGAGCTTTAGGAATAACCAGCTCTACATGTCCATGATTTTATCCTATGAATACTAGAGAGTAGTGAGCCCATGAAGCTGAGCAAAACTGCAGGGGCAACAGCCTCAGAATTTAAATCCTTTCATTCAGTATTTCCCTGCACCACTCAAGACTGGTACACTCTACATTAGTATCAATTATCAGCTGTTAATGAGCTTGGACAAGGTCAAGCTGTGAAAGCCCTCACTCTCCCACAGCAACAACAAGTAGGAATGAAATAACTGGAGAGACAGAGACAGAGAGACACACAGAAACAGAGAGGCAGAGGTGAAAGGAGGGAGGAAGGAAGGAAGGAAAGAAGGAAGGGAGGAAGGAAAGAAGGAAGGGAGGAAGGAAAGAAGGAAGGAAGGGAGGGAGGGAATAGAGGGAGGAGTGAGAGGAATGAAAGAGAGAATGAAGACAAAGAAGGGAGAGAGAAAGAAGGAGAGGAAGGAGGGAAAGAGAAAAAGCATAAGAGAAAAGGAGAAAGAGTAAAAGAAATAGAGAAATGATGACAATGATAGAGAATAGAGAGAGAAGAAATAAAGACATATTTTATAGGGGGAAGCTAAATGGCTGAATGGACTGAGAGCCAGGCCTAGAAACAGGAGTTCCTGGGTCCAAGTCTGACCTAAGATACTTCCTAGTTGTGTGATTCTGGGCAAGACACTTAAACCCCATTGCCTAGCCCTTATTATTGTTTTGCCTTATATTCAATACACAGTATCAATCCAAGACAAAAGGTAGTGGTTTAAAAAAAAAATTTTAAGATACATATTTTTCTATGAATCTGGTTTTATGTATGCATGTGTATGTATGTGCATGCGTGTGTAATCAGCTTCACAGGCTCCTAAGTTAAGAGCCCCTGGTCTGAGGTCCCTAGAGCAGATAAAATTGCTTAAAAAAAAATGAATACGCTTCTCCCCCACTTCTCATATCCAAATCTTTGCCATTATTGTTTCTAGCCAATATCCGGGCAGAAGGACCTGAGGTTGGGGCTAGCTGGACTTAGATTTGAAGCTAACTGATTAAAATAAAGAATACAAGTACAGGGGGCAGCTGGGTAGCCCATTGGTTGAGAGCCAGGCCTAGAGATGGGAGGTCCTAGGTTCAAATCTGGCCTCAGCCACTTCTCAGCTGTGTGACCCTAGGCAAGTCACTTGACCCCCATTGCCTACCCTTACCACTCTTCTGCCTTGGTGCCAATACACAGTATTGACTCCAAGATGGAAGGTAAGGGTTATTAAAAAAAAGAATACAAATACCCTCTAAATAAGATACTTTTAAGTATTATGTATATGCCCATGTCTTACATATATTTATAATTATTTTAAAATAATCGTTGGAAAATGAGGGGGTGTCCATCGATCAGGAAATGGCTGAACAAATTGTGGTATCTGTCTGAACAAATTGTGGTATCTGTTGGTGATGGAATACTATTGTGCTCAAAGGAATAATGAACTGGAGGAATTCTATGTGAACTGGAATGACCTCCAAGAACTGATGTAGAGTGAAAGGAGGAGAACCAGGAGAACATTGTACACAGAGACTGATACACTGTGGCACAATCAAACATAATGGACTTCTCCACTAGTAGCAATGCAAGGATCCAGAGCAATGCTGAGGGACTTAGGAGAAAAAACACTATCCACATCCAGAGAAAGAACTGTGGGAGCAGAAATGCAGAAGAAAAACATTTGTTTGATCACATGGTTTGATGGGGATATGATTGGGGATGTTGACTCTCAATGATCACTCTATTGCAAATATTAATAATATGAGGATAGGTTTTGAACAATGATACATGTAAAATCCAGTGGAATTGCTCATCAGCTCAGGGAGTAGGGAGGAAAGAATATTTGTGGGGGAGAATCATGAATCATGTAACTATGGAAAAATAGTCTTAATTCATTAATTCATTAATAATTTTTAAAAAGAATGTAAGCTCCTAGAGGGAGAAACTGTCATATATGATGACTCTTCTTTTTTAAAATCTTTATTTTCTGTCTTAGTAGCAACTCTAAGTCAGAAAAGCAACAAGAGCTAGGCAAAAGCAATTAAGTGACTTGTCCAGGGACATACAATTAAGAAGTGCCTGAGGCCAGGTATGAATCCATTTTTTTCCACCTTCATATTATTTTTACCAATTAAACTTCATTAAAATGGCCAAGTGTTCCCTTTTCCTTCTAGTCTGGTAGCTTGCTTAAACAGGGAGGGTGAAATTTGCCTGAGAAGACTATTTGAAAGAGTAGATGAATCAGCAAGAATCTTTTTCAGCACTACAGGAGAGCAGACAGCAGTGGATCGCCTGCTATGTGTGCTCAGAGTGAAAACTGGGCTCTAAGTCTGGCTCTCTAACCACTGAGCTATATATATATAGCTGCCCCTATATGCTTTTTTTTTTTTTTTGTATCCCTGGCTCTTCCGCACACAGTAGGTGCTTATCAAACTCATCTATTTATTCCTGGCTAGATTTCACCTTCACATAAGAAGCATCTGAGAAATACATCTTCATTTTATCCAGGTGTTGGCAGCCACACTATATAAGGAGCTAGAGGAAAGGGAGCCTGTGAATTTCCCCAGAGGGGCCAAGCCTGGACTCCCAACGTGAAGTGAATCCATTAAAAAGTGTAGGTAGCTTTCTAACTGAAAGTCCCTCCGGTGGGATAGGAATACTCTGGGGGAGGACAGGGAGAGAGGAAAAATTCTGATAAGGAAATGCAGCAGTCAATAATCCCTATTTATTGCTTCTGCCTCCACTAGGTGACAAATTCCCTGGATCTATTCAGCAGGTTATAGCAAGTGAATGTGATCCTTGAAGCTTCAAACCCATGTAATGCAGCTTAATCCATGACCAGAAAAGTAGAAAAGGTGGTTTCATTTACATATGGGTATTTTACATGGCTTAATCCTCAACTGTTGGATTGGTTTATGCTTATGCATTCTGTCTCTTAAGCCTACAAATAGCCCAATAATGAAGGGTAGAAAGACTCTCCAGTGTTAATTAAAGGATGATCTCCACTACTCCACAGAATCCAAAATAATAGAGACAGGACTGACCAAAGCCAACCAGAACCATTTACTCAATCCTTAAAACACCTTATTTGAAGAAGCTCCAATGAAACAGATTGTTCTTTTTGTGAACAAACAACAGCCTAAATGTTTCAGGGCTTCTTCTCTGTCCTTGATAAAACAGTGAAAACTCATTTTCTATCATCCTATTTCTAAGGAAAATCCTAGGAAACAAAATAAACAATGGAAAAAGGAATCTTCCCCCACCAAAAAATGCTATTGTCATGAGTAGAAAGAATCAACCAGGGGCAGCTAGGTGGCACAGTAGACAGAGTGAGAGGCAGAGTTAGGAGGACTTGAGTTCAAATGTGGCTCAGATACTTACTAAGTATGTGACGCTGGGCAAGTCACTTAACCCTGTCTACCTCAGTTTCCTCATCTGTAAAATGAAACAGAGAAGGAAATGCCAAGCCACTCCAGTATCTCTGTCAAGAAAATTGCAAATAGTCAAGAAGAGATGGGCACAACTGAAATGGCTGAACAACTACAAAAAAAACAGAGTAGACTATGACACTGGAGGGTCTGGAAGGTTAATGAAACATAACCTTAATTTTTCCTCTTTCTGACTGGTCAATGCTTCTCTTTTGGGTAGCATTAAAACTTACCTTGTAAAGTTAATCCAGTTTACAACACTAGGTATCAATAGAAACACAACTCTGTATTCAAATTCTGACTTAGCTGATTCGTTCTTAAAGCCACTTTGCTTCTCACTCTCTCTCCCTATCCATAAAAGGAGGGGATAAGTGATCTCTCCCAGACCCCTTCATTCCCTAAGTCCTATATGCCTATAAGCATTTCTGATCCAGTCAATTTTTCATATGGCAAGGTATGTTCATTTTTTTAGGTCCTTTCTTTATATTGCTTATTGTCTTTGCTGTATGACTTTGGACAAGTCACAACTTCTAAGGGCTGGAGTTTTCTTATCCGTAAAGTCTGCAGATTGGACTTGACTAATTTCCTTCCTGAAATAATATTAAGTTAAGAAGTTGTCGATATAATACTTTAAGGAATTTCTCTGACAGTTTTATGGATCTAATTTTATTTGATGAATAAAATGTTAATTTCTCTTAATGAGATGTTGTTTCACACTGTAAATCCACTTCTTATTTTAAAGCTACTGAATTGACTTCAGTATGATGAATAAGATTAGATTTTTTTTTTCACTGTCACAGGAAAAGATTGGAAACTAAAAATGTATCTTCCCACTGGGGAATGGTTAGACAAATTGCAGTATATGAATGTAATATAATATTATTATGCTATAAGAAATTATTAAAGGACAACTTCAGAAGAAACTGGGAAGAACTGAGAGTGAAATGAGCAGAATTATGCAATGCTATAGTTTTAAGAAAAAACTTGAAAGATTTCAGAACTCTGATCAATGCAATGAGAAACCAGAGAGGTCACAAACTTGAAATGCAGAAGAAATATACATTTGGATATGGCCAACATTGGAATTTGTTCTTTCGGCTATGTTTTGAAGACTTTGCTGGACCAATAGATAACCTGGCAGTCTCCCATTGATATCATAGCCGCTCCTTATATGTGATCGTGCATATACATAGTGCCATCTTATGTATAATGATATACATGAGATCACATATATATGTGAGATAACATTTAATTATATATGTGATCTCTGAGACAAAGAGTATGGGCAACTGAGTAAGATCTTAGAATAGGGGCTTATAATCTAGTGTCCATTAATACTTGAATGGGAAAAAATATCAACCGTTTTTCTTTTATTCACTTCTAACTGAAATTTAGCTTTTCCATCAGTTATTTAAAAAAATATTATTGGGTCTAGCTGAGTAGTTCAGTGGATTGAGAGCCAGGCCTAGAAATGGGAGATCCACCTTTTTTCACTTTACTTTTCTTGCTTTTTATGTTTTGTTTTTCAGGTTTTGTTTTATAACGTCTAATATAGAAATTTGTTTTGCACATAGAATATATCATGTTGCTTGTCTTGACAAGGAGTGGGGGAAGCTGGGAGAAAGGAAGAGAATTTCAAATTCAAATCTTTAAAAAATGAATGTTAAGTGGGTTTTTTTACATGTAATTGGGAAACATTAAAAAAATAATAAAAATATATTTTCAAAAACATTCTGAGAAGGAATTTTGAGAGGTAGCCTTCAGGGCTCTGTGCCTTTGACTAGAGTGTGAATGATCTCTTTTCCTCTCGCCCATTCTCTCACTCTCTCTCTCTCCCCTGCCTTTCCAGTGTGTAACCCATTGTAGACATAGAATCTAAACACTGAAACGTTCCCTGCTGGTGGCTGTTCTCCTCTTCCCCCTGGGTATAGTAATAAAGTTTATTAAAGATTTTTTTTAAAAATTGTACTTTTCTAATTTGTTCAATGGGAATTGGATGGAATTCAAGAAGAAAGTAGAATGGACAAAAATGTTTAAATGCTTAATTGGAAAAAAGTATATTAATGTTAAGATATGTCTTTAATTGAAAATTTGGAGGGGGAGAAAGAAACATAAAAATATAGCATGCAATCCTGAATAAAAGAATTTTTAAAGTATGAATCTATGATTTCATCAGTATAGGGAATGCCCAATAAGAAGTTACCTTTACTGATGTAGATCAGTAATTAAAAAAATAACCTTACCTTCCATGACTCTCAATCCACTGAGTCGCCTAGCTCAGTAATTAGTAATTCATGGGGACCCTGAGGAGCTAAGTGACTTGCCTGTTTAGAGTAACATAGCTAATATGTGCCAGATACAAGAGATGAAACAAGGTCTTCCTTTCTCCAAAGTGGACCCTCAAGCCTAGTGATTCCCAAAGTGGGCACTACCGCCACCTGGTGGGTGCTGCAGCGATCCAGGGAGGTGGTGATGACCACAGGTGCATTTATCTTTCCTATTAATTGCTATTAAAATAAAAATAATAATTTCCAGGGGGCTAAGTAATATTTTTTCTGGAATGGGGGCAGTAGGCCAAAAAAGTTTGGGAACCACTGCTCTAACCATTACTCCATCATGCTGCCACTCTGAATTTTAGCTACCTCCCTCAGTTATCATTACTTTTTATCTTTATCTAGTTTTCTCCTTGTATATTTTTGGTTAAGAAAAGTTTCCCTTTCTGGAGACTTACTTTGATAACTGTGTTTGGTAGTTTCATTATTGGGGTTCCTCTCTACACTAAAAAGATGGCAACCCATCTTATTCCAGGTGATTCTAATAAATATAGTTCCAAGCCCAGGCAATATGATGAAAACCTATCTCAGGTCTTCTAAAATTGTTGTGGCATCCATCTAGCACACAAACTATCAATCTGTCTCTTATTCTCAAAATACAATTAGCTAACCTTCTTTCCTAGTCACACATATTTAAACCATATGCTGTGAAGGCAAGGGCTCCTAACCTTTTTTTGTTTGTTTGTTTCATAGATCTCTTTGGCAGCCTGGTAAAGCATATGGACTCCTCAGAATAATATTTTTCAATAACCAAAAGGCATGCTAACTTTCAGTTAGAGGTTGGTGAAAATAAAGACAAGGCAGCTAGGTAGCACAGTGGATAGAGCACCAGGTCTGGAATTAGGAGGACCTGAGTTCAGTTTGGGTCTAAATACTTCCTAGCTGTGTGACCCCAATTACCTATCCCTAACCATTCTTCTGCTATGGAACCTATACTTAGGATTGATTCTAAGACAGAAGGCAAGGGTTTAAATTTTTTAAAAATATCTATGGATCCCAAGTTAAAGGATCCTATCATACCAAGGCTTTAATTGACCCTATCCTTCAACCCTAAGACCCCATTGCTAGGGATATAAAGTTTACAGTATATATATTCTTTTTTTTTCTTTTAAAAACTTACCTTTTGTTTTAGAATCAACACAAGTATTGTTTCCAAATTAAAAGAGAGGTAAGGAGTAGACAGTTGGGGTGAAGTGAGGTGAAGTGACTTGCACTGTTTTAGAATGGATACAAGTATTGGTTCCAAATTAAAAGAGAGGTAAGTGGGGCAGCTGGGTAGCTCAGTGGAGTGAGAGTCAGGCCTAGAGACAGGAGGTCCTAGGTTCAAACCTGGCCTCAGCCACTTCCCAGCTGTGTGACCCTGGGCAGGTCACTTGACCCCCATTGCCCACCCTTACCACTCTTCCACCTATGAGACAATACACCGAAAGTACAAGGGTTTAAAGAGAGAGAGAGAGAGAGAGAGAGAGAGAGAGAGAGAGAGAGAGAGAGAGAGAGAGAGAGGTATGGGCTAAGAAAATGGGGTTAACTGACTTGCCCAGAATCACATAGCTAGAAAGTGTCTGAAGCCAGATTTGAACCCAGGTCCTCCCAACTCCAGGTCTGGTTCTCAATCCACTGAGCTGCCCGGCTGCCCCTAGTATATATATATTCTTCATAACAACTTCATGAAGTACAGAGAGTTTTCACAGATGAAGAAACTGAGGATGGCTGGGTCTTCACAATTACATTGCTTCATGGGACACTCAATTACTCTTCATTGTAGAGCTCATCAAAAGGACAAACAGGACACCACAAAGTCACCCCAGTTTATATGCCAACATCCACTGCACAGTCCATGGTCACGAAGCCACTGAATTTCTTATTCTGGATTCAAACTTAGTTCTCCCAACTCCATATCATGCTCTTTTGCTACTTTGCCATGGAAACATCATTTCATGGGACACTTGGTTCCTCTACCTTCTAGTACTTACCATGAGGGCAAACAAATGGGACTCCATGAGATCACCATAGCTTATATACCAGCACCCACTGCAGAGACAAAAATAGATCAATTCTAGGAAGAGCTTCACAAGACCCTCCAGACTCAGCTAACATATATTTGGATGATTCCTGGAGACATTACTAGCTAATATCACCCCAACCTTCTGCTAAAGAATGATGTCTCACACTTTCTTAGAACTGATTAAAAATATTCTAAGCACAGGGCTGGTAGGAAGTTAAAAATTCATTTTTAGACTTGGGTCTGTTGGGTGCTTTTCACCATGCACACAGTATTTCAGTTGCTAGAGCAGGATCTGGTTATGTTTAACTTTCTTCTCTGTTGACATAAAATCATTGCATCTTTAAAACTATTCCATGGGTAAGGCAACTGGGTGGCTCAGTGGATAGAGAGCCAGGCTTGGAGACAAGGAGGACCTGGGTTTCAAATCCAACCTCAGATACTTCCTAGCTGTGTGATCCTGGGCAAGTCACTTAACCCCCATTGTCTAGCTCTTACCTCTCTTCTGCCTTGAAACTGATATTTAGCTATGTGCAAAATGAATATTAAAATGGCACCTACTAGAAGAAGGTAGGCATCAAGAATATCATAAAAACTCCACTGTGAAACCCTTCCATTCTTTCACAATCTGGCTTCCATCTCCCTTTCCAGACATCTCTTATCACTCTCCTTCATTCAATCTACCAGACAAATTACCTGTTACCCATACTCAGGATTCCATCTCCCATCACCATGGAGAGGTTATCCTCATGCCTAGAATGTACTCTAACCTTATCTTGCCTCTTAGAATCCTTAGCTTGCTTTCTTTCTTTTTTTATCCCTATCTTCCATCTTAGAATCAATACTGTATATTGGCAAGAAGATAGAAGAGTGATAAGGGCTAGGCAATGGAGGTTAGGTGACTTATCCAGGACTCATACTAGGAAGTATCTGAGACCAGATTTGAACCCCGGTCCTCCTGACTCCAGGCTTGGCACTCTATCAACTGTACTGCCCTTATCCCTACCTTTCTTCAATTATTTTGATTGCTGAGGGAATGGAACCCTCCAGCATCTAACAGTCTTATACATCCTTGTCTTTCCTTAAGTTGTGGTGAGAGAAAAGTTAAAGTAATTACATAAGGAAGCCAGTAAAGAATGAAGAACTGGTTAGGAGCAAGCCTAGAATAGGAAAATTGAACAAAGAGCAACAGTAGGAGAGACCCGGTAATCATCACCACAAAATCACTGGAAGGGGATAAGGTATTCCATGTCGTTTGAGACTGATTCTTGTCTGCATCCCATGAAGGAGCATCCTCTCCTGTCTTTTCCCTTTCTTTTCATCTCCAGTGCTGAGAATGGTGTCTGGCACAGAAGAGGTGTTTAATTAATGCTAATTAACTGACTAGCTGACATGGTCCAGAGGAAACATTATGATGGGCCAAGCCAAGCTTAGGCATCTGTACCTAGACAGAATAATAATAAAAACAGCTTTTCTCATTACATTTTTCAAAGGATCTTACCCAGGTTTTGGTTTTACATGAGCATTCTCTTACAACAATGACCCATATGGAACTATTTTGCATGATAATACATGGATGGCCCAGATCAAATTGTTTAGCATCTCCAAATTGGGGGGAGAGAGACAATGAGAATCTTATAATGTCAGAAAACATATGTTAAAAATTGCTATTATGTATAATTGGGAAAAATAAAATATCTTTAAATAAATTAATTAAAATTTTCTTATCCAGGTTCATTTCTGTATTTGTATACTTTCTTATAAATAAGCTACAGAAAGTCTACTTTTGTAGTATATATGGACAAATAAGCATAAAGAAAAAAGTAAATATAAAGAAAAAATAAATATAGGAAAAAATAGAATAAATATGAAGAAAAAAGTAAGTATATAGTAAATATAAAGAAAAAATAAAGAAAGAAAAGTAAATTTTTAAAAGTAAATACCAGTTTGTGGTAGTATTGGTAATAGACTGGAGAAAGATAATAATGATTATAGAGAGCAGTTCCCTAGGACTAGAAGAACCAAGAGAAACAGTGCTTTGCATTCAAATCTGGTCTCAGACACTTCCTAGCTGTGTGAATCTGGACAAGTCACTTAATCCCAATTGTCTAATCCTTATTGCGCTTCTGCTTTATAACCAATACACAGTAATGATTCTAATGGAGGGTAAGGGTTGTTGCTTTTTTAAAAAATTAAAATAAATTTAAAGAATAAAAAAAGAGATAGTAGACCTAAATAAACTCGATTCTCTCTCCTCCTTTCCAAAAATCCTTTTGCTTATATGTTGTTTAGTTTTGGGGAAAGTTTTACATTCCAATTATAATATCGATTCTCTTCCCCAAAAATCCTTTTGCTTATTTGGCTAGTTGATTTACAGGGATGTTTGTACCAGACTTACATTATTTTGGATAAACTAATGTACAGTGAGATCAACACTATGAAGGGTAACTGTTAATGAGAAAGAAAATGTATTGTTAAATGCTGGGGATGAATTAAAAATTTTTTTGATTCGAGAGACCTGAATAAAGTGTCTGTGGGTTATTTATATAAATTATTTGTAGGGTTGAAGTAATGATTACTGAAGGAAAATTTATTATCTTTCTAAAGAATGTAATGGAACCACTGGCGAACAATCACGCCTATTAAGAAATACCACTGAAAACTGGAAAATGAGAGAATGTCCTTCAATTGGGGAATGGCTGAACAAATTGTGGTATCTGTTGGTGATGGAATACTACTGTGCTCAAAGGAATAAAGAACTGGAGGAATTCCATGTGAACTGGAATGACCTTCAGGAATTGATGCAGAGTGAAAGGAGCAGATCCAGGAGAACATTGTACACAGAGACTGATATACTGTGGTACAATTGAACATAACGGACTTCTCTACTAGCCGCAATGCAAGAATCCAGAGTAAAGCTGAGGGACTTAAGAGAAAAAAAAAACCAGCCACATTCAGAGGAAGAACTGTGGGAGAAGCAACACAGAAGAAAAACAATTGCTTGAACACATGGGCCGATGGGGATATTATTGGGGATGAAGACTCTAAACAACCACCTCAGTGCAACTACCAATAATATGGAATTAGGTCTTGATCAATGATACATGTAAAACCTAGTAGAATTGTTCATCAGCAAAGAGGGGTTAGGGGGAGAGGGAAAGAACATAAACATGTAACTGTGGGAAAATATTCAAAATTAAAATTAAAAAATAAAATAAAATAAAAATAAAAATTAACTCAGTGGGGGGAAAATAATAAAAAAAAAAAAGAAAGAAATACCACTGAACAAAATATTTTCTCAAGAAGATCAACTTGTAATATTGAAATGGGTCTACAATTTCCAAAATCTAGAATAAAGATTCTTAGGACACATCTAGTCCAACCCCCTCATTTCACAGATGAGGAAATGAGATCAATTGAAATTAAATGCTTGATGTAGGATTTGATCCTAGGTCTTTCTGACTACCAAGTTCAGCACTCCACTCACAATCCCAAGCTGCCCTCTCGACTGGCTTTAAGGTTAGAACATCCATTTCACAAGGAAATATGAAAATATTCCTGGATTTGGGAAAATGAATAAACTATGGTTGTGCATGCATTGTTACAAAGGGGAAGCTCCAGAACAACCTTATAAAAGTTCTTTTTCAAACTTCATACCCTAGAATAACACCCTTTGGCACTTAAGCATATCTGAAAATAATGGGTACCTTCAAAGTAAATACTACCAGTATGAGTACAATTTCTTTCAAAATTACCTAGAGAACATAGGTTTTATTGTCTGACAAGATGCATCTATCACCTAGTCCAACTCCCTTATCCAACTGATAGTGAGCCTAGGGGATAATGGAACCAAGTTTGCAAAAATTACTGAACAAAGTTTCAGAGCAAAGGAGCTCATATGTCATCCTTCAAAAAGGCTTTCTCTTTGATGACTCTTCTCATAGTATTTTCTAAGAGATGCCTGAAGGCATTCAGAGTAGTTCTTTTCAGAATCACTTTTTAAATGGGGAAGATATAGGGCTAGATACTGGGTCTGTGATTTCATCAGTAAAATGAATTCCTAGGTAAGAAAACTCCCTTAACAATGCAAGTCACCACTCTAAGTCATCATTGAGGCGATATGCCAAGTTCAGTGTGGCACAATCAGGATGGGTCAGAGTCAGCATGATATTAATGAGCTTGGGTTTCTCTATCCTTGGGCAGCCCTTTGCACTGTTTAAGTTGGCATTTTGTAATATGAAAGAAAAATGATAAAATGAGGAGAAATTAATAAAAAAAATGACATGAAATAAAAAGAAAAAGAGAGAGTAGCTTACTTCCTCTCAAACTTTTATCATATAAAAGAATGAATGGCAGCTCTAGAGTAGACCTTCTTCCATAAGACATCTGGAAATGGAAAAAGCATGGCTGTACCACCAGAGTGAAGGTATTGGCAAACCCTCCTGTCGGTTATGAAAGATGACTTTATAGACAGGAAAGTGTTCTCACAACAGCTGGCCAGCCAAGAGCTTAGCAGCCAAAAGACAGATTTGAGAGTTTTATTACATTTGGCATTTAAATAGCTCATTGCAAATATAAAATGCTAACCAAATATTCATCATTCATGCTTCGTTGCTATATTCTAAGATTATATCATATGGGCCATTTTAAAAAAAAGCAGAATAACGTGATAAAAAAAAAAGAGCACTGACTTTGGAGTGGATTTATTTTTTTAATATTTTATTTTTTAGAAAAATTTTCCATGGTTACATGATTCATGTTCTTACTTTCCCCTTCACCCCCCCTTCACCTCCCCCCATAGCCGACATGCATTTCCACTGGTTTTACATGTGTCATCAATCAAGACCTATTTCCATATTATTGATAGTTGCATTGGTGTGGTTGTTTCGAGTCTACATCCCCAATCATGTCCGTATCAACCCATGTGTTCAAGCAGTTGTTTTCCTTCTGTGTTTCCACTCCTGTAGTTCTTCCTCTGAGTGTGGGTAGCGTTCTTTTCCATAGACTTGGGAGTGGATTTTACTCCCAGAGTTCTTAGGAACTAGCTATGCGACCATAAACAAGTTGCTTATTCTATCTGGCTGAGTTTCTTTTTTCTCAGTTCTAAAATAATCTTTTAGATTCTTTTAATGCTAAAACTCATTGATTTTATTTTACTGGAGTATAATTTTAAGACAAGAAAAACCAAGAGACTTATCCAAGAACATTAAAAAGCAATAACTATTGGGTTTAAGTATCCCAAATCATTATCTTCAGTATATCATGAAAAAGCAATTTTCTCTTTAAGAGTTTATATATTCTTTACATCTTTACAGACAATAATAAAGAAACGACAATATTCCCTTGCTTATTAGGTACCATACTTCCTTTGTAATATCTAAGATTTGTCCTGCACTGTCCTTGTAGACATAAAATTGTAAAGCCCATTTCCTAGTTACAAAAACTGATAAGAATCAAGTTAGAGAAGTGATAAAAATTTCAAATAAATTCCTGTTACATTCTACTGTAATTAAATTATATTAGAAATATAATCATAGCTCCAGCTGAAGAAGATTGGAGAAAGACCTTTAAATATGTTGTCCTATGAAAATACAGATTCATTTTCTTATTCTGGGGCATCTTGCCATTTGATGAACAGTAGAAATCTCATAATAGTTGGGTCAGATTATTTTTTAAGTAAAATAGATGTCTCTCTAAAGCATCATGTGCTATATGGCCCCTTTAAAACCAATATTTGCTAAGTGTTATTGGCCAGGAGCCTTCAAAATCATTGTGAAAAGGGGGAAATGGTCACAAAGAGAGACATTTTGGTACAGAACAAGAAATATTTAACTTGAGAATGAGTCATTTAAAAAATTATCTCCAAAAGATGAGACTAAACATATGATATAGATCTATATGTGTGTATGTATATATAATATATAGACATAGATACATAGATACATAATATAGATACATTTATATTTTATAGATATCAATACATAAATATATAAATACATATAGGTATTGTTGGGGAGAGAGGGGAAAGGAAAGAGAAAAAGAGAGGAGAGAGAAGAGAGAGAAAAAGGGAGGGGGAGAGAGAGAGAGAGAGAGAGAGAGAGAGAGAGAGAAGAAAGGAGGAAAGGAGGGAAAGACAAAAAAGAGACAATCACTGATCTAGAGTTAGAAGGGATATTTGAAACCATCTAATACAAATAATACAACCCCCCCCAATTTAAGTGATCACCAAAAATCACATAATTAAGAAGCCTCAGAGGAGTAATATACTGAACAAAGATGTAAAACAACAGCTATCATTCCTCTTGTTTTGGGATTAAGTCACTTCAGGGACAAGGAGGCATAGACATAAAGAAGTATGTGTGTGTACTATATATGTTATATGATACATGCATATACATAATATGTATTTGTTGATAAAGTCTACTAAAAAATCATTTAGAATATAAACCATTTAAAGATACTCAGATAGTTTAATGCACAAAATATATTTCAAATGAATAGTTTTTTCTTAATGTAACACATATAATATTTTATGAATTATAGATTTAATTATATATTATAATAGTATGTATATAATAGCCTTAACTGGTTTTTTCATTGTGAACCATTTTCTTTTCATATTAATACAAGATCTCAACCAATTCCCATGCTTAAGCCTCATGTCAAAAAATATGAAATAATTTCATATATAATTCAAAATCTAGAATTGCTACAAATAAGACAGTTTTATTGTTAAATATTTCAATTATTTATACTATCAGTACATATGCCATTGGAGCATGAAGACTGCTTAAAAGAAATTGGCATCTCCATTTATTTGGGGCTTGGAAAAAGCAGAATGGCACCCTCCTCAATGATTAACCTCCTAGAAAGAAGTTTCAAAAAAAAGTTCCTTTAATGATATGGGGAAGCGTCAAGCATCCCAAGATGGCATGAGCTTCTCCATTGCCCAATGGTTCAACCAGTGCTAGATTTTCCCCCAAACATTAGAAAATCAGAAAAATATAAGATGATTAACTGGATATCAAGAGTTCATAAACCTAGTCAAATCTACAAAAAATCAAGCCATTCCCTAATCGACAAATGGTCAAGGGAAATGAATAGGCAGTTTTCACAGGATGAAATCAAAACTATCAATAAGCACATGAAAAAGTGTGCTAAATTCTTCCTGATTAGAGAAATTCAAATTGATACAACTCTGAGATACCACCTCACATCTAGCAGATTGGCTAATATGACAGCAAAGGAAAGTGATAATTGTTGGAGGGGATGTCGCAAAATTGGGACACTAATACACTGCTGGTGAAGTTGTGAATTGGCCCAACCATTCTGGAGAGCAATCTGGAACTATGCTCAAAGAGTTTTAAAAGACTGTCTGCCTTTTGATCCAGCCATAGCACTGCTTAGATTATAACCCAAAGAGATAAAAAGGGAAAAGAGTTGTACAAAAATATTTATAGCTGTGCTCTTTGTGGTGGCAAAAAATTGGAAAATGAGGGGTTGTCCATCGATTGGGGAATGGCTGAATAAATTGTGGTATATGATGATGATGGGATACTATTGTGCTGAAAGGAATAATGAACTGGAGGAATTCCATGTGAACTGGAACAACCTCCAGGAATTGATGCAGAGTGAAAGGAACAGAACCAGGAAAACATTGTACACAGAGACTGATACACTGTGGCACAATTGAATGCAAAAGACTTTTCCACTAGCAGCAATCTACTACTAGAACAATCCAGAGGAACTTGGGAGAAAGAACACTATCCACATCCAGAGAAAGAACTGTGGGAGCAGAAATGCATTAGAAAAATGTATGATGGACCACATAGTGCGATAAGGATGTGATTAGGATTTTGATGTTAAAAGATCACTCTACAGTAAATATTAATGATATGGAAATAGGTTTTGAACAATGATACACGTATAAACTAGTGGAACTGCTTGTCAGAAGGGGGAATCATGAATCATGTAACCATGGAAAAACATTCTAAATAAAAATTTAAAATAAAATAAAATAAAACTGCAAAAAAAGAGTTCATAAACTAGTAGAATTCATAAACTTTTAAAAGTCTAAATACTTTTGCAAATATTGACAAAATATTCTGGAGAGTATTTTTGCCTAGTCTCCACCCAGATCAGATTGTCAGGAAGGCTGTCGACATTTTGGCACAGGTGATGTCTTAGAAAGAACCCAGCAGACCCACCCACAATGAGTAATTGCTAAAGGTTTGACTGAATGCCATTACCGAACTTTATCTTTTCTCTTCCTCATATAATCAGGAATTCCAGTATCTTACCCAGGAATTTTAATGAGTCTGTTCTTAAGTAATAATTAAAGCTGCCACTATACAAGAGGTTTATGTCTTTATAAATGTCACCTCGAATCCAACTAATCTGAGTTTTCTCTTTCAGCAGCACCAACACCTCATCTATGCCATGAAATTATGGAGTGGCTTTTTCTCATTTATACATTTATAAATCACAGGGAGAAGGCAAAGCCTAAAGTGCATATATAATTAATTCCCAAATCAACAATTACTAGACATACTCTAACAGCACAGACACAAATGAATTTCTAAGAGTGAATATTCTGAAGTTGCATCAACACTTCCTCTAAAATGCTTCTACGTCATTCACCCATAACTATATATTTTATATAGCATATTTGTTAAAGAGGTTTTTGTTTTCTTTTTTTTCCAAAGAGGGGGAGCTATAGGGGAGAGAGAAAATTTTGTTGATAAAAAACATATTTTATTCATCAAAAATGCATGATTTATTCATTCAAAGACATCCCCCAGCAAAATATAATTGCTATGTTTTGAGAATTGCAAATAGCCAGATGATGATGTTTTTAAAAGGAACATACTTCTCTCCTTAAAAAAAATACTAAAGAAGATTTCTTTTTCTTTTCATTTTTTTCCTCCTTCAAAGGAAAAATGTAGCTTGCTTCTTATAGGAAGCCTTTAAGTAGGACTAAATTTAAATGTTCCTTATTTACCTCCTATTTGAAATTTCTCATACCAATATTCTGATCTATTAGCCTGGATATTCAGTGATGAACTACATGTAAATCATTTTCTCTTTGGTGTCTCCTATACACCATTTAGAAAAATCATTTAAAACAAACTTGTTTAAGGCCAACCACTCAGCTCTTTAAAGAAGTAGGATGGCTTAATAGCTAGAGAGATGATTCTGAAGCCAGGAAGAGCTAAGCTCAAATCCAGGCTCTCATACATCACGGTTATGTGAACCCTGGGCAAATGGCATGCCCTACACAACTTTCTATGATTCCATTTGCAGAGACTGTAAATACTTGGACCAGTAAAGGGAATTCTTTCAACTGGGAATGCCTATACTAATGCAATCATAGGTAAGCATCCCTATTCACTTCTTCCATGTTCCTTCATGCCAATATTCATATAGCAAATATCAGCCAATTGTGAAAAGAATTCTTTTATTATAATGAAAATTAAGAAAGCATGATTTGAAGTAGCTAGATAGCACCAGGCCAGGAGTCAGGAGGTCCTGGGTTCAAATTTGACCCCAGATATTTCCTAATGTCACTTTCTCAAACACTAGCTGTGTCACCCTAGGCAAGGTCATTTAACGAGTTTTCCTAGCCTTTGACTCTATTTCTTAAAAGGGAGAGAGAGACAAACAGGAAGGAAGGAAGGGAGGGAAGGAGGAAAAGAATGAATACTGAAGGAAAAAGGGAGGAAGGAAAGGAAAAAATAATTTATTAAGTGCCTAAGATGTGCCAGGTACTGTGCTAAGATCTTTACAAATATAATCTCAATTTATCCTCATCATATACCTGTGGAGTAAATGCTATTATTACCCCATCTTTACATCTGAGAAAACTGAGGCTAAGAGAGATTAAGTAAATGTCAAAGACTGGATTTTTAATAAAAGAGCCTGATTTTCCCTGGTGAGTTTAAATTATCAAACCCAGACAAACTATATCTGAGCAGATGAGAGTAAAGATTATTTTCAGTGATCTTTCAAAAACCATCAATTATGGGAGAACTAGTCCAGGACACAAGACAAGAAATGGAAAAATGTCTTAGTTTTGTTGTTGTTGTTGTTGTTGTTGTTTGTTTGTTTGTTTTTTAAGGAAGTGAGTGAACCTATAAGTTAAAGATCAATAAGTTAGATCTTTAAAATCCTATAACATATTATTAATGAGATGATAGCAATGACAACAATGATGATGATGACAAGGAGAAATAATAGTTGGGCATTTATAGTACAATTTAAGGTTTGCACAGTGCTTTACAGGCATTCTTTCATAACATCCCTGAAAAGTAGGCACGATACGGATTATATGGATTCCCCATTACACAGATAGACTTGGTTGAGGTAGGTGACTTGCCCAGAGTCATGCTGTTGGGTGTCTCAATAACATTTCAAACCCAAGTCTCCTGGATTCAAAGTTCTGTCCTAAGCTCCCATGACCCTTAGCCATACAGTTATTCCTCAAAGTACTAAAAATAACTACAAGGGACACACTGTGCTTGCTGGCCAATAAATCGTCACTCATCCTATCACAACAGAACATTTAACATTTGGATGTCAATTTTGGGAACCACTCTTAAACCCTACATATCAGTAATTTTCCTTCCCTTTAGGTGCCATTTTATAGCAAATTATGTCTCCCCTGGGAAACAACCACACTTCTCTTGGTGCAATTGGGACTATGAGCCATAATTGGAATTTGATTTCAGTCAAATATGCTGGAAGGCAAGGCAGTTTTTGGCTTTGGTAATTCTAAATGCAAGTGGAAAACTACTGTGCTTGAAACAAACAAAACCAGGCATTAAAGACTAATAATGAATGTTTTCTTAATTAGTTAGAAAAATTACGGGACTAACTCTACTGAAATTAGAGCCACCATCCAAACTCGTCAATGTGTCACCATGTTGTTTCATGACCATCCTTAAAAGAAGCCATCTGGTCTATTACACTAATAAGTAAAAATTGCATGGCACTCATGAGCTGTTACTGAAGCTACCACTAGCCTGAGTCTGTGGAGAAGCTAATACGAACTCCTGAGTCTAGTTAACAACATGGACTTTTAAATTAATACGGAAGGTTCGAGCTCTGGCTCTGGAACATCACATGGACTGGCAGACTTTAGATCCAGATTCAGAAAGGTGGAAATAGGACTTTAACTTCTGTAAGCCTCAGTTTTGCCATCTGTACAATAGGGCTAATAAAAACACCTACCTCCCAGGACTGTTGTAAGAATCAAATGAGATCATATTTGTGAAGTTCTTAACACACTGCCCATCTGTCTGCCTCAATTTCCTCAGCTATAAAGTGAGGATCATAACAACACCTCCCTCCCAGGGTTGTTACAAGGACCAATGATATGTTTTTTTAAATTGTTTTTTCTCTTTTTTTTAATTTAAATTTATTTGTTTTTTCCATTAAAATACTCAGTTAAGTCCCTCTCTCCCTTCCTCCCTCCCAACTCCCCTCCTCCCATTAGAGAAATTACCATTTGACAAAAAGATATATTTATGTATGTATGTGTGTATGTATATATATATATATAAGATATATAAAATATTATTTTTAACTCTAAATATATATAACTCTAAATATAATAACTCTAATTTCAGTAGTTAGTACCACAATTTTTCTAGCTAATTAAGAAAACATTCATTATTAGTCTTTAATGCCTGGTTTTGTTTGTTTCAAGCACAGAAGTTTTCCACTTGGTATTTTTTAGAATAATATATATTATGTATTATATATTATATACAATATATATTTAGTATAAGCTAAATATAATAATAAATACATAAGATACACACACATACATACATACAAATGTGTGTATATATCATGGGGCAGATAGACGATTCAATGGTTTGAAAGCCAGGTCTGGAGACAAGAGGTCCTAGGTTCAAATCTGTTTTCAGATACTTCCTGGCTGTGTGATCCTGGGTAAGTCATGTAGCTCCCATTGTCTAGCTCTTAACGTTCTTCTGCCTTAAAACCAAAAAATAGTATTGATTCAAAGATGGAAGGTAAGGGTTTAAAAAAAAAAAGAACAAGTGCTAGTTTGGTTTATGTATTCAAGAAAAATCAAATCCTTCATTAAATTGAAAAGACTCCAGTGTTTACTGGGTAATGGAGATGTTGTATAAGTCTGTGGCTAGACTGCTAGATGACCCCAGATTCAGGGTGCCTGAGATCAAGGCTCCACTCTAACACATACCATTTGACTCTAGGACAGTCACTAAACCTCTTAGAGACCCAAAGAACACTCTAAGAAGACAACGTGCTGATTTGCTTTGCTAGAACAAGTTTCCTCAACATAGAAATGCTGGTCAGAACCATGCAAAGCACATGGATAAACTCATTCCTCCTGGTTATACAAAAAGATGTCCCCTTGGACACCTCACTATCAACCACTTGACACCTCTGCCTAGACCAGATAAAGGAACGTAACTGTTCCTAGAAGGCTGGCTGTGCAAATATAACCAAACCACAAGCTCTGCTATGCTTCACAGTGAGGCATATAGTGACTGGCACATTGTGGCATAAAATAAGTGGCTGCTGATTCATTGATTTTTTGACTGAAGTAGATGAAGCAAGCTAGAGCCTCTTACAAATGCAGACATCTTAAGCAGGTCAGATAAGGCTAAACAAGAGAATCTTGAGAATTCCTTTGAAGTTGGGCACTGCATTTATGAATGGATATTCAGTCATGTCTTTCTAGCTTCCTTTTGCCCTGTTTCCATCTCTAAATCCCCCTAGTATGTACAATAAAGGACTGATCAGTCCTGCCAGAATCAAGGAGAATATCACTAGTACTCTGAAAAACAAGATCAGAATTCACCATAGGAGAAGTGGTCCAGGACCTTTTTTATCCTTTGACATTGCTTCAAGCCAACTTAGGATCCAGAAAAGACCACATCATTCTTCATTTCAAACTCTGTTCAATACCATGGTAGTAACAATTATTCTGACATATTAAAGCATTTAAATTACAAGCACTTCTTAGTAACTACTATGCATTTAGAATACTGTCCTCAGTGCTGAGCTAAATGGAATTTTATGAGACAGAGAACTCCTTCAATGAATGAAGGAACTTACTGACAAAAAATATACTCACTATAATTAGGAGTAGAATGTTACTACTAAGTGACATTTTGAATAGGCTTGTCTCCCATCCCTGTTTTTAAAGGGGATTACATTGGACACCTAGGTAGTTCAGTGGGTAAAGTGCCAGGGATGAAGATGGGAGGAGGTCCTCGGTTTAAATTTATCTATCTATCTATCTATCTATCTATCTATCTAGATACTTCCTAGGTGTGTGACCCTGGGCAAGTCACTTAACCCCAAATTGCCTAGCCCTTACCACTCTTTTGTCTTGGAAGTGATACTTAGTATTGCTTCTAAGGCAGAAGGTATGGATAGACAAATGACAGATAGATGATAGATAAATAGATAGACAGATTAGATAGATAGATGGATAGATAGACGGATAGATGGAATGATGGATGAATGGATAGATGGATACGTGGATGGATGGATAGATAGATAGATAGATAGATAGATAGATAGATAGATAGATAGATAGATGGAAGGGTGGATGAATGAATAGATGGATGGATAGATGGATAGATAGAGAGAGAGATGATAGAAAGAAAGAAAGAAAGAAAGAAAGAAAGAAAGAAAGAAAGAAAGAAAGAAAGAAAGAAAGAAAGAAAGAGAGAAAGAAAGAGAGAAAGAGAGAAAGAAAGAAAGGAAGGAAGAAAGGAAGAAAGGAAGAAAGAAAGAAAGAAGTAGAATTCAGCTTGTTTCCAATGTACAGCACTATTAAAAAAGGTAAGAGTTGCAAACAAGCAAATGTAGGCTAAGGTAAAAAAAATTCTCCTCATCATAAGAGGTATTCAAAAGTGAACTACATCCATACCTTTGGACATTCATTTTGCTAGAGTATTTCCCAAGAGATATTCAGAAGACTGCAAGTGTTCTAAGAGAAGTCCTCTCAAGGAAGGCAGAAGCTTCCAGCATTATGTCTGAAGAATGTTATCTATCATCAAAAATGTATCTATCCCACAAATAAGACACTATCCCTTAGCTCTGGGCATTGTCTCTATTTGTCTGCCATGCTTAGAATGTTCCCTCCTCAATGCTGCCTATTGACTTCCCTGACTTCCAATAAGTCCCAACTAAAATCTCATCTTTGATAGGAACCTTTTCCCAACCCCTCTTAATTTGAGTGCCTTCCCTCTTATTCATCATGTATAAAGCTTTTTTTTAATATTTGTTTGCATTTTATTCTCCCCATTAGATTGTGTTCTTTGAGGGTAGAAAACAGCTTTTGCCTCTTTTTTTTTTAATTTATCTCCTGTGTTTAGCATGGAAGTAGGCATTTTAATAAATGTTTGCTGATTAAATGATTGAAAAACAACTGGTTCACATAATAGTTTAATAATTTTTTTAAAAGTTTAATATTCATTGGACTCCCTCAAAACCATGACCAAACAATAAACTTGAGTATTATCCCTTTATCTTTTTAGTAGAAACTTGATAAACATCAACAAATAAGGCCATTTCCATTTACAAAAGACATTAAGAGCTCTATATATGAAACAGAAAATCCCTACCATGTACTTTTGGGGTTTTTTAAGTATGTAACAAATTGAACACAATAGTACCAATACTGTCTTGTTTGTTCTTAAGTTTCCCTTCCTCACTCTTCTGGATACTTTTTAATGTCTTATTGAAGTTTTATTTTTCCATTTTTGTTTTGTGGAGAAGGTGTGTAATTAGAAACTGTTACCCTAAAAACTATGATCCCCAGCAAAACTATGATTCCCAGGACTCCACTCACTTCCCGTCATCACATGCTGATTTTGACAGGATATAAATTCGGTGGAGTTCTGTGTCTCGCTTTCTTTCCTTCCTGTCACGGCTTTGGTGGAGCAGGGATTTTTGAGCAGGTAGAAAAACTTAGCCACATGGTTCTGTTTTGTCAAATAATAAACTTTATAAAAATAATACTTGAAATACTGCACATTAATTTAAATCTTACAGAGGGTTTGGGAGAATTACTTTCATTTTTCTGCCAGTTCCTCCCATAGTTCTCTCTCAGATAATTAACTAATTATATTGCCTTCCTTATAAATAAAAAATAATCAAGGAAAACACAACTTGACTGTGTCTGCAAATTTATTCTTCATTCTGTACCTCTGATCCATCATCCCTCTGCCAAAAGGTAAGAAACAACCTTTACAATTAGACTTATTCGGTGATTGGTATTTGCATTTCTCAAAGTAACAATTTCTCGAAGATGTCTTCCTTTACAATGGTGTACTTAAAAAAACAACAACAACCTTACCTTTTGTCATAGAATTAATACCAAGTATCCATTCTAAGGTAGAAGAGTGATAAGGGATTAAGTGACTTGACTAGGGTCACACACACAGGATGTATTTAAGGACAGATGTGAACTCAGGACCTTCCATCTCCAAGCTTGGAGATCCACTGGCTCAACAATGGAATACTCCTGCAAAATTTATTCTCCTCACTTTATTCTAAAGCAGTTCATATGACCTAGCTAGCCCAATTATGTCCAACTCTGACATTCCCTGGGCATCTTTAGGCAACACTCCTATGCTCAGACCCCTGTCTCCAAACTGAACACCAATTCCATCCTGAGTTTCTAACTGCTAGGAGTTCACCATATCTGGCCAGATATAGTCCTACCATACTGCTACCATTATGCATTGGCTTCTGGTCTCTATCATTAACAGTGAGAGAGAAGGAAATCTTGCCTGTTTATGGGTTGGCTTTTGTACTTAAGTCACCAGAAATCTGTGTCAGTGTTCAATGCCCTCTTCCCCTGAACCAACAAAATCTTTAAAACAGTTTCAACACCTTTAAGAAAAAGATAAACTAAGCCTACTTGATCCTACCACAATTCTCCTTGGTAGCAAGGTCTTAAATACCTTCCAGAGGTCCTTCCGTTACTTAAATGCCTTTAAGGATGCTATTGGATAACCCTAATTTGGGAACATAAGAAACCTGATATGAGTAGCCTGGAAAAGAAAAAGAAAACTTAAACAACAAAACAGCAAACATCCTACCAAAGAATTAATATAAATAGCCTCCTGAAGGAGTAACCAAAAATGGGAGACCAGAACACACAAAATCCCAAACTTTGATTCCTTGCTTCAAAAGGAGAAGAGTTCTAGATCTTTGGTATAAAAGATTTAAAAAGAAGATAAGATAGTTTACTCAGCAGATGAATGAAAGAATAGTATACATGATGACTTCACTCATTATCGTATATCCTTTCCTTGGTAGGTCTCAGGGTCACTCTTCACTATTGAGGGTGAAAAAGAGCTGTGGGGAAGGAAAACAAAAGATATCCCTTTTTTTCTCCTTTGGTAATATTTGATAATGTTTTGTTTTTTCTCACTTACATATTTTTATTTTTCTCTCACTTACATATAAAACCAATTTTTGATGTTCGTTTTCTAACATTGAGTTCCACAATCTCTCCCTACTTTCCTCTCCTCCTCCTTCCATGGGAAAGTAAGCAATTTGATATTGGTTATATACATACATATATGCATATATGTACATATATATTCCCCATATTTGTCATATCTCAAAAAAGACCATAAAGAAAATAAAGTGAAGAATGATTTGCTTCAAAGTGTATTCATACTCCATCATCCAGTTCTTCTCTGGAGATGGAGAGCATTTTTCTTCATAAGCCCTTTAGGACTGCCTTGGATCATTGTATGCTGACAATAGCTAAGTCATTCACAGTTGTTCATTATATATTGCTATGTATAATGTTCTGGTCCTACTCGCTTCACTTTGCATCAGTTCATGTAAGTCTTTCCAGGTTTTTCTGAAGTCATGTTGCTCATCGTTTCTCATAGCACTCTACTATTCCATTACAATCATATACCACAGCTTGTTCAGCCATATGCTATTTATAAAATATTTTGTACATGTTCTTTTTCCTTTTTTTTTAACAGTGCTATTACTGAACATGACTACCTAGACCAATAGAATCTTCCCTTGGTATAAGGAAATAAAACCAAAAACTGATCAACAAATAGGTTGTGCCTAACATTAGCCTCACCTTGGTCCTATGGTTAGCCATCTCTGGGATCCCTTCCAACTCTAAGATTCTGTAATTCTGTGAAATTTTATCAAAGTGGAAGCTAGGCTTCTGCTTGTCTCTATTTTAGTGGGTAATAGTGCTAGGAAATATGCTCACTTGGGAAACTTCTTCATCTAAGATTATGCTACTAGTTCCCTGCCTTTCTTCCTCATCCACTTCAATGTAATTATTGGTCCAAGTAGAAAACCAAAAATCAGATAAATCCTAAACACAATCCTCCTTGACCTCTCTTCAGTGTTTCACATTCTTGACACTCCCTTTCTTTTTGGACCATTTCTCCTTCTGTGGCTTGTGTGAAATAATAAATTCTTGCTCCTCTACCTCACCCTTCTCTGCCTCCCATGTTGGCTTCTCTTCTTCCTCTTGGCACTTTAAAGCATTTATTCTCTAATGACCTATCATCATTGAATTCTCTCTGCTCTTTTCTTCCTGGAATCTCTTCTATCACATGGTTTCAAGTTCTTACTTTTCTTTTTAAACCCTTACTTTCTGTCTTGTAATCAATACTAAGGTTTGCCATGGTGCAAGAGTGGTAAGGACTAGGAAACTGGGATTTAGAGAATTGCTCAGAGTCACAGAGCTAGGACATGTCTGAGACCAGATTTGAATGTAGGTCCTCCTGAATCCAGCGCTGGCACTCTATTCACTGTGCTACCTAGCTGCCCCTAAGTATAACTTCTTTGTGAATGACTCCCAAGTATTTATCTCCAACACTAATGTCTCTATTGAATTCAAGACATATTTTTAATTGTCTATTGGATAGTTCTAGATGGACACATACCAGACATCATTGTGCCCCCGAAATTCAACAATATGGTGGAATGGAGAGCAATGGACTTGAAAATTGGAAGGCTTGGATTTGAATTCTACCTAGGATACTAACTAGTGAGTTGTGTTACCCTGAGCCAGTCATTTGACCCATATGGACCTCAGTGTCCTTATCTGTAAAATGAGAAGGATAGCTTTAAATCCCATCTAACTCTCCAGCTTCTTTGAGTAGGTAGGGTGGGACTTTGAGAACTCCTTGTGAAGGAACTATCTCTGCTATTATAAACAGGCAAATGCTCTGTACCTTAGACTTAGAGAATTGCCTAGAGAAATGAGTGGCCAAGTACCTTGCCCAGAGTGACACAAGCAACATTTCTCAGATGCAGGATTTGAATTCAGGTTTCCTGACTCCAAGGCCAGCAATCTTTCTACTATACCATGTTGTCTCTCATCATTTCCCCTCAAAAACAACTACTTTTTCTTCTTACCCAATTTCTAATAATGACTCTATCAAGCTCCCAGTTGAAACTTCAAAGTCATCTTTTATTCCTTCCTTTCCCTCCAATAATCAGGATCAAGCTCTGCCATTTCTATGCCAATATCATCATTCCTTTTAGTATTCAGGTTACAAAAAGCATTGACCTACAGGTCTTTATTTAGTCCACATAAACTTTACCTTTATTTGTTTTAATGGAATAAAAATGGTATTTTTTGTTGTTGGTCAGTCATTTGTGTCCTACTCTTTGGGACCCAATGGGCCAATAGCACATCTAGTCTTTCTATCCTCTTCTGTCTCTCAGAGTCTGTCCAAGTTGATGTTTGATGTTTCCATATCACTATATAGCCATCTCATCCTCTGCCATCCATTCCAATAACTTTGCCAAGAAAATCTCATGGACAGTATTAAAACTCCATTTGGTAAAACGAATACTAAATTTCCCTCTTGCTTGACCCTAGGTTTAACCTCTTTTGGTAAGGCTTCCGATCAAAATGGCACTCACCAAAGGCACTATCTTTTCCAAATTAGCCAGTTGTCCCATGGGCTCTGCTCTAGAAATCTAATTACTGGAGGCAACCCAGGAAGGCTACAAAGAGGAAGAACTTACATTAAGCCTTGGAGGAAGACAAGAAGAATGCAAGGAGAGATGGCATTCTTGACCCTGGTAATGTTTTCCATAAATGCTTGGAGACAGTACATGGAATTCAGAGTTCCATGAATGGCTAGTCCACAATTGCTGGGCCAGTAGATATGGTACAGAGATATAGCACAAAATAAAGTTGGAAAAGGAATTAAGAGACAGAAAGACTTATATACCAGGTTTAGGCTATGGTCTTCTTTATTGGAAAATGATTGTTTATTATTATTAGAAAATTATTATTTATTAGAAAAACAGAAAGCAGTTTTTAGAATTTTTCATTGTTTTCTGTATATTTCTAAAGTTCCATACACTAAATCATCATATGCCAGTATCCAACAGAGATGGATGAATCATTGATGTTTAATACTTCATAATCCTTTTCCATCTTAGAATATACCATTAAGAGTTAGTGCCCCCAAAAGATAAAATGCTAGATCTCACAACCAGATTTTTCCAAAGGAAATGTAATCATTTAGTTACAACATACTGCCATCTACTGTATAGTTGCTGATGTGCACATCACGAAAAAAATAAAAATTTCCATCCTAAATAATGCAATGTAAATTTCTATAGCTTTGTAAAGATGTATAAATGGAGTGAGAAAGTTTACTCCTTCTACGTCTGGCTATCATTATCTCCTACAGAATAAGATTCTACAGCCTATGCTACTCATCTACAAAATTTTTTAATTAAAAGAAAAAAGAGAAATTTACCCAGAGAGATGCCATCCCTGCATAAAGAAACTATTTATACAAAAGGTTTTTCTAGTAGCAACTAGAGTTAGCAGGAGTCAACTTAAAATATTCGTATTTACTATTTTTCAGCATTATCTCGTTAGAAGCTGTAATTTTTGATTCAAGTGTATTATGAAGCCACTCAATCAGCAAGCTATTATTAAGCACATCCCATGGGCTAAGCACTAGGCCAAGGGATATGGATACAAAAAAGTCAAAAATTATCTCTGTCCTCAAGAAGCTTACATTAGATTAGAAAAGAAGCTCTTCGCCCAAAGGGTAGCCAAATCTCTTAGAACAAAGAAAAAGAGAAGAACAAGGAGTCACAGTGGAGTTATATTGTCTCCAATATGACAATGGCCCTAGTATCTCATCCATGGGTTCCTTCCCTCTCTGTAAACCACAATCTATTCATGGTCTGCCCATCCAATGGGATGCTTGTCCATGCCTTCCCACAGGTAGTGAAGGCTCACTCACTCATGCCATGAGCTACCTTGTGTTCTTCCTACATTTCTGGATATATTTAAGCCTGAAAAATGTCCCAAGGATAAAAAAAGAACCCACCCAAGGGGCAGCTAGCCGACTAGTGGTCCTACGTTTAAATCTGGCCCCAGACACTTTCTAGCTGTATGTCCCTGGGCAAGTCACTTGACCGCCATCACATAGCCTTTATCGCTCTTCTGCCTTGAAACTAATACTTATTATCAACTCTAAGATAAAAGTTAAGATTTTTTTTTAAAACTCACTATATAAATGCTAGTTGTTATTATAATTCGTGTGGTTAATATGGTTATTATATACTATGATCCTAGATAAAAAATGATACATGGCAATTTTTTAATACATGGCAATTTTAATGGGGAAATTATTATAGCAACTGGTGAGATCAGAAATGGTTGCAAATAGAAAGTTATACTTAGGCTGAATTTTGTAGGAAATTCGAAATTCCAAGGGGATGGGAGAAGCATGTAAAAAGGACTTACTTAAAAGACAGTGAATCTAATTTGGGGAGGGTTTGTTTTTTTAATACTAATATTTCTTTTCATTTTTCATTTTTGGCAACATCTAAGCACTTTTCTACCTAGTCTTTTGAATTAGCATTTCACTTATGAAATTAGCATGTCAACTTATGAAAGCTGATCAATCACAAAGCGCTCAGGTTTATTGAATTTAAAAAGATTAAATGCAATTAATGTGCTTAGCCATTAACATTAAAAATAATAATTAATATCATGTTACAAAATTACCTCCACAATTAGAAAGATGGTTGGGGCAGATGATACCCAATGCTTTTAAAGGGAATTCATAGAAGGCTCCGCAAAAGTTTTTATTCAATTGTCTTCATTAGGTTCTGACTGGGGCTTTAAGGAAAGTATCTTATAGATGGGATTAAGTAAGTGGTCACTCCCAGACTCTAGGTTAAGACATCTAAAGCACTTCCTAGTATGGAAATGCTCCTTTAGGGGCTGGTCCCATCATTAATTTAGACAGTTTTCTGGGGCACATTAATTATGTAAGCTGGTTGAACATGAGGCCACACTGAAAGGAGAAATATTTTCCCTGGTGCATATGAAGAGATCTTTGCAGCTCCACAGAACCAGTAACATCTAAACATTTTGTGCCTTAGGAAAGACCAAAAGCACAATGAGGTCTGGGATCTTAGGCTGAGAAACCCATGTACAAATGAAAAAGCCACAGAATCTCAGTGTTGTAAAGAAACCTCATAGCCTTCTGGTCTAACCTGCACCTGAATAGGAATCCCCTCCACAATAGTCCTGACCAGAAGTCATCCAGTCTATTTGAAGACTATCTCAACATCTGATTATCCTTCAAGAGCAGAAAACAGATTGCAAGGCATTCATTAAGACCCTTTGAGTTGGAAGGATGGGGAGGAAAGGGGGGAAATTTCTATGATTTTTGAACAGCAGAAAAGAGAAGTGCAAGGTATTATAGCTCACTAATTTGGAAGGTGGAGGGGTGAAAAAAGAGGGGAAACTTCTATGATTTTTCAACCACAGAAAACAAGGGTGGCAGGCATTAATTAAGAACCATTGAGTTGGAAGAGGCAAAAGGAATGGAGGGAAAGAAGGAAGAAAGAGAGGGGGAAAAGTAGGGTCAAACAGTTCCTTATAGTATCTACACTAGAGAGTACAACTGCTCCAGTATAGGTGGCTTGCTCACCAGACTGAACAGGAATAGAAGGGAGAAGAGAAGAAAGGGACAGTCAATAATTCATAGATAAAGAATATTAACAAGGCTGTAACAAATTGATCAATTCCATTAAAAAAATACATTTAATTTTTTTTACTCCCAAAATTATATCAAATACAGTAACGGTTACTTACAATCTCCTTCATTGCCTACCGTCCAAGAATTCATTAACTCTTTGTTTTACAACTACATTTCATTGTAATTAACATGTAATCTTGTGAACTATTCAATTTAGTAATGCAATCACTTGGATTTTTCCAAGTAGCAAGAGAGAAAGCACAGAGCAAAGGAAAGTGTGCAAAGGGTTTCCAGTCAAGATGTAAATGTGAAAGGTTGTCTCCCAGCTTAGCGCTTCTGTAAAAACACCATAAGAACAATAAAGAAGTTAGGAAGGAAAGAAGAATTTATTAAGTGCCTATGATATGCCAGCACTTTACAAATATCTCATTTGATCTTTACAACAATCTTGTGAGAGGTAGATGCTGCTATTATCCTCATTCTGCAGATACAGAAGAAATAAGTTAAATGATTTGCTCATCTATAAGGGGAAAAAATGTTGGTCACATAGATAACTGCCATCTGAGGCCAGATTTGAAGTCAGATCTTCTTGACCCCAGGCCTAGGTCTTTGTCCATTGGACAATCTAACCTCTTCTAGGCAGTAAATATAACAAAGAAAGATCACTGAATTCCATTTGATCCAATCCAATCCAATCCAATATAATCAGAGGCAATATAGTCAGATCCACCAGGAAGACAAACCTGAAGCATGAATAATCTTATGACCCTTTCTGAGCTACTCCAGGAGATGGTATGGATCCAGTTAAACCTATGGGTCATGGGAACACCAAGGGGATTTTGAACTTTCTTGCCCAAGATTATAGGAGGGAAAAAAAGGTCAGTCCTAATCCCTAATCTCATTGTGAGCAGTAGCAGAGTAGCAGCTTCAGACCTCCTATATAGCAATGATCTATCTCCAATACAACACAACTCTATGGTGAGGGAAACAGTACCTACATTCACTCCATTCAAGAGCTCAAGAGAAAGCAGAGCCTCGTCCAGGAACGTTATTCCAAAATCAGAATTAAAACAGAAAAGAAGAAACTCATAATATAAATGAAGAAATACTCCAAAGATAAAGCCCCAAAAGAACAAAAATGTTTCTGCAAAAAGAATAGATTGGTGAAAAAGTTAGACAGAATTCCAAGTTAGACAGAAAAATTGAGGACAACATTGTCTAATAGGCCCCCATTGTCTAAGAGCCCCCTGAACTCAAGTACCTTGGGAATTGCAATGCTTCCAGACTGGTGTCAATGGTTCAAGGTCAAAAACTGATATGATTTTATCAGTAGATATTGTCATTAATGAAGAGATATTACCATCTGCTTTGCCATTGCACTTTAAGGACAATGGAATCTTTCCTTCTGACTTACAGCTGAAACTTTCCCCTGGCTCCCCCATTAGAATGTGAGTTTCACAAGAACAGGAGTTTTCTTCCTCTCATATTTGTATCCCCAGTGATTGCCACTGTGTTTACACATAGGAAGGGCTTAATAAATGTTTTATTCATTCATCCAAAGTAAGAACACTACAAAGAGCCAGGGGGGAAAAAGAGAGATTGAGAATCAAAGAATAAAAATTTAAATCATACAAGATTATGTAGCAATTACCATAAAAGAAGGAAAACTTGGAATACAGTATCAAAATAAGACCAATAATCAAGCAGGACTTATCCTGAAAAACTGAGTGTAATTTTATATGGTAGGTGTGTCTGTTGGGACATGAATAGAGTAGATGATTTTCATAAAGCCATATTGACAAAAACACCAGAATGGAATCACTATAGTATAAATATAAGAGATAAGTATAAATAAGTACAAGTCATATGTTATGGCACCAAAAACTCATAAATCAATATAGAAATGCAGAATTATTTTGAACATAACCTTTACATACCACAACATGAAAAGAAGATAGAATAAAGGAAATATGAAGACCAGATTCAAGTTTTAAGTTTCATTTTTATGTTTATATTCCTAGAACAGGGTCATATACTTACAGAATATTTTTGTTGGAGAAGGAAACAATTATTTATTAAATACCTACTGAATGTCCATCATTGTCCTAAGCACTTTACAAATATTATCTCATTTGACCCTCACAAAAATCTAGGCAGGTAGGTATTACTATTATCCCCATTTTATAGTTGAAGACACTGAGGCAGAGAGATTAAGTGACTTGCCCAGGTCACACTGCTAGTGTCTGAGGACAGATTTAAATTCAGGTCTTCCTCACTCTAAGACTAGCATGCACTCTCTATATAGCATCATCTAGTGTCTTTGTTGATAGAATTATTATAAGACATGCATATGTTAAGTGTTTTTCAACAAATCTAATGTCTGTGCCTCGATCTTCATCCTTCCTGATCTCTCTACAGCTTTTGACACAGATCCCTCTTCTCTTTGATGTTTTCTCCACATTAGGATTTCATGACACTATTCTCCTGGTTCTCCTTCTACATATTTGACTTTTCCTTCTTTGTCTTCATTCACATCAGTGGAGGTCCCCAAAGGTTTTGTCGGGGGTCCTCTTGTTTTCTCTACATATACTACATAATTTGGTGACCTCATTAGCTTCCAAGGTTTCCATTATCATCTTTGTAAATGCATCTCTCAACAAATCTCAGTTCTACTTGTGCAGCCCTAACCTCTCTTCTGATTTCTAGTTTTTTATCTCTATCTGCCTATTGGACATGTCAAACCAGATGCTCTATAGACATCAATTCAATATGTCAAAAGCTGAACTCATTATCTTCCAACCAAATTTGCCTCTCTTCTGAATTTACCTTTTATTGTCTATCTGTCCCAATCACCCAGGTTCAAAACCTAGGTGTCAACATCAATTCCTCATTCTCTCTCACCCTCCATATCCAATCAGTGGTCAAGTTCTGTGGTTTCTCCTTTTGTAACATGTCTAGTATCTGTTCCCTTCTCCTTTGATACTGCCATAACCTTGGCCATGGTCTTCATTACCTCACATCTAGACTCTTGCAAAAGCCTTCTTATTGCTCTCCTACCTCATGTCTTTCCCCTACTCTAACCCATCCTCTACTCAGCTGTCAAATTGCTCTTCCTCAAATGATCTTACCATATTATCTCCCTGTTCAATAAACTTTAATAATTCCCTCCTACCTCCAAGATCAGAACTAAAATCTTTTGTTGGGGGGAGGGGGGAAGCTTTGAAAGCCTTTCATAATCTGATCTCCTACTTTTCAAGTCTTCTAACATCTTACAAACCTCCATATATTCTGCCACACAGTGGCATTGCCCTCCTTGATGCTCCTTGCTCAAGAAATTCCTTCACCCCCAAACAATTAATTTTACTGGCAGTCTCCCATGCCTGCAATGCTCTCCCACCTCATCTCCAAGCTTCCCTCACTTCTTTCAAGTCTTAATTAAAATCCATTCTTTGGGGGCAGTTAGATGACTCAGTGAATTGTGAGCCAGACCTAGACACAGGGGGTCCTGGGTTGAAATCTGGTCTCAGACATGTTCTGGCTGTGTGACCTTGGGCAAGTCACTTAAACCCCCATTTGCCTTGTCCTTAACGCTCTTCTGCCTTGGATCCAATCAATAGTATTAATTCTAAAACAGAAGGTAAGGTTTGCTTTTTGTTGTTGTTAATTTTAAATCCCTTCTTCAAGAAGACTTTCCTAGGGAGCTTTAATATTTTCAAAAAAGAAAACTTTCTATTTCTTGTTTATACATAGTTACTTGTATATTATCTCCCCCATTAGACTGTGAGCTCCTTGAGGGATGAGTCTCTTTGGTTTTTGCTTTCCTTTGAAACTCCAGGAATTAGAAGAGGGTCTGACACAGCTGCCATTTAATAATACTATTTGACTGACTTATATGTTATCTCCCCCAAAAGGGTGAAAGCAAGGATCAATTCACTCTTATGAATCAATTGTGGGAGGTGGAGGAGAATTCTCAGCACACGGGCTAATAATAATAAATAAATAATATTTATGTAGCATTTACCATGTGCCAGGTGCTATGCTAAGGGCTTTACAATTATTAATCTCATTTGATATCTCATTTGATCCTCACAATAACCCTGGAGAGTAGGTGCTATTACAATTCTCACTTTACAGTTGAAGTCACTGAGGCAAACAAGGTTAGGTGATTTGCCCAATCCTGCTAGTAAGGGTCTGACATCATATCTGAACTCAGATCTTCCCAACTCCTGGATCAGCACTCTAACCACTATACCACCTAGTTAGGCCAATCAATTAGAAGTCTCATGTTGCACACAAGACAATAAATATGCTGTGTGATCCTAAACTGCATTGCCTAGCCCTTACTACTCTTCTGTTTTAGAACTGCAACATAGTATTGACTCTAAAACAGAAGGTGAGGGTTAAAAAAAAATAAAATAAAATAAAACTAAAGCATACATCTGCCTTCACTGCTTGCTGTCTGGGGTAGGTTTCTCCATAGTTAAATACCTGATATGCAAAAGTGCACTAAGTATACTTGACCCTACTGGAGACTTGAGAAGACTCAAACAATGCCCTTTCAAGTGTCTTCCCCTAGCGCCTTGCCCTTAAGAGTCTCAATAAAACCCACTTGACCCAATTCTTAATGGCCCTCTAAATGTTATTGGGGATAAAGACAACACATTCTATTTGAAGTTCTTAAACAATCTCCAAATGACTCTCAGGTGAGAAAATATAAATGTCTTGTCTCAAAATTTCTCCATGCACCCCACAGCACTACAGGAACACAAATTTTTCTCCAACAATCCCTACCAGGGCATGAGGGTTATCCGGATGGAGGTCAGTCAGAATCTCTTCCCTGCAATATATCAGGCATTCCATTTTCCTCCAATGGAGAAAAAAGGTCACTGGTTCTTCGCTGGGTCTTCTTTCAAACTTCCAGTGTTGGTGAACCTTTAGAGTTCAAATACTCAGCAAATTCAGGCTGTCTTTGAGCCCCTGCATTACTGGAGAAAGTGCTTGCTTTGGACGGCTGGACAGAGGGACAGGACAGGCAAAAAATATCCTAGGGTGCTGGGAAGAGGAGGAACAGAGCAGCTCCCTGAGTGCTGGCTCTGCACGTGTGCCGTGTCTTCACCAATGCAACTCTAGACTATGTTTCTCTGTGTGCAAGCAAGTTTTTTGCCTCCAACTTTGGATTTCAGAGGGTGCCTAGGGTCCAGTTGTAGATGGAAAAAAAGAAATAGCAAATGGGAGTTGCTACCTACTTTAAAATATATGCCACTTTTTCATCGAGAAAAAATGAGAGGCAACTTGATATAGTTTCTAGACCTAGACTCAGAGGGAGGGAGACCTGAGGCTTTCAGAGCCAGTATGGAATCTATCCTGTATATGTGATCTTGGGTGAGTCCTTTAAGTTACAAAGAGACTATCAGCACTGAGAAAGTTGGTATGCTGATCAATTAAAGTTCTGCTCATCATCCTTACCGAACTAATTTCTAAACCTTTTTTTTAACCCCTTACTTTCTGTTTTATAATCAATTCTAAGTAATAAGAATGCCAAAGACTCGGTAGTCAGAGTTAAGTGACTTGCCCAAGATCACACATTTAGAAGTACTTGAAGCCAGATTTGAATCCAAGTCTTCCAAACTCTAAACCTGGTGCCCTATCCACTGTGTTACCTAGATTCCCCCTTGACTAATTTTCCCCCATTATTTGGCACATAATATTAGAAATTCACACACACAAACACATACCTAATACATTTTGCAAAACCACAGGGCATGACAAATGGAGGTCTGAACTTACCTGAGGACAGGACAAGTTTACTAGTTCAAATAGCAAACAAACAAATTTATTTAGTTCCAGAACAAATGGTACTCCCAAAAAGGATGAAATACAGAGACTAATGGAGAAGCAACCCGTTAGATCCCATATGACCAATCAAATGTGAAAACCACAGGCACTCTCCAACTAAGTAGCTTCAGCTATGAATTCCAATTCTTGGAGAACTGCCAAAGAGGAAAGTAAGGCTCATCCTGAATTCTCTGGCTCATGATGACCCAATCACAACACTCCAGGAATAATCTCTTAATGATTAGTATAACTAATGTCTCCCCAAAAGGGATGGATGAGCTTTCTCCTAGAAAGGTATTTAGGGTATAAAATACATCAAGTATAAGACAGGTATTTATTTCCTTCACACACACACACACACACACACACACACACACACACACACAAATAAAATAAAATAAAATATTTTAGAACACTAAAGACACAAAAGTGTGCACTGCCAAATGTTTAAAGCATAATGTAATATAATATGGGTCAGCTAGATGGCACTGTGGATATAGTGCCTGCCTACACTCAGGAAGAGTCTTCAGTTCAAATCTGGTCTCAGCCACTTAATAACTGGGTAACCCTAACCTCACTTAACCCTGTTTGCCTCAGTTTCCTAATCTGTAAAATAAGCTGAAGGGGAAAAAAAGGCAAACTACTCCAGTATCTTTGTTAGGAAAATTCCAAATGGGGTCAAGAAGAATTGGACTAGACTGAAAAAACTGAACTGAATAATGTAATATAACTTAGAAATCCTATTTTATTCTTCTAGGATGTTAATTCTTAAAGCACTGGAACACAGATAGAATTAAGAGGGTCTGCTGAATAGGCATATCACCAGGCTCAGTACTAGCACAAAAATCCAGCCAAGGTTTTCTGGCAAACTGGAGCACAGCTTGGCATCATTCCCCTAGTGATCATCATCTTTTCTAAGAAGCTGCTTCAGAGATCATCTCCTTCTAGGAAAGCAGCACTTGGACTTAGCAACTCCACTGACCTCGTGAACTCAAAAGAATGCTGCCAAGTCTAAGAACAATCATTTCAAGATTGCTGTTTGGTCACCTGTGATCAGAGAAAGAAATACATGGCAGGAAAGGCAGCCATCCAGTCGAAGTCCAGTCTCAAGACTTGTTTTGAAAAGGATATGCTCATTGCCATATGCTCTTAGCTAGCCTCACAGAGTCATCTCCTCCTTTAAGATGCAGCTCAAGCATCATTCTCTGCATTAAGCTTTTTCTATTGTCCAGGGTAATTTTAAATGGAATTTCTCTTTCTAACTCTTCCTGCTGAGTTGTGTTGGAAATATATAGAAATGCTAATGATTTATGTGGGTTTATTTTGTATCCTGCATCTTTGCTAAAGTTGTTGACTATTTCCACTAGCTTTTTAGTTGATTCTCTAGGATTCTTTAAGTAGACCATCATACCATCTGCAAAGAGTGATAATTTAAGATTCCTCATTGCCTACTTTAATCCCTTCAATTCCTTTTTCTTCTCTAATTGCTACTGCTAGTGTTTCTAGCACAATGTTAAATAATAGAAGTAATAACGGGCATCCTTGCTTGCATGAAGCTTTTTCTAATCCATCTAAGTACTAGTGCCTTTCCTCCCAAACTACCCTTTGGATAATGTAGACAGACTTACATTTATTAACTTTGTATGTATGCTCTACATGGCTGAGAAGGCAGGGGAGAAAAGAAAGGGTAAAAAACCTCCCTCTAAAGAGAATCCAAAGGAAAAGTATCTAAGTCTTAAGCTACATCTTTAGAAGAGAAGAATAAGAAAGGAAAAAAAAAAAAAGAACTTTTATTTCTCTACTCAGTGGCCAGTCCTCTGATGTAGCCTCCCATCAAAGTTGGGAAGGAAGGACAAAGGAACCAACAAAAATCTCTGGCAACATAAAGGTCACAACACATGTCTTGGTAGAACTGGCCAGGGTACAGTTCACCATAATACCTCCTTCATGGGATGAACTCCAATCAAATCTTATCACTATTATAAAGATTAAAAATAATAAATGTTGATATAATAAGAGAAATTAGTATTTTAATTAAAGCCATGCTGATAGATAAAGTCATTAGACCACACGCTTATAAGAATTTAAAACTGCTGCCCCAGCCATTATTGTTACCTCCTGTCTCTTCTAAAGTCTGCTAGCCAAGAGAGTGACTCCCTCCTAACCCAGGAGATTTAAACTGACCTCTGCGTGGTGATGCAGGCGTCCCCACGCCCAAAGAACAGGAAACAGAAACCCGTTGCACCACGGGAAATGTAGTTTGATAATTTCCACGTGTCCATAGAAAATATATATACTTTTAGATGGCATCTCCCAAATTTTACTTTTACACTATATTTGGTGAGAATGTGACCATGGACAAATTATTTCACCTCTAAGCCTCAGTTTGTTCACCTCTAAAATGGAGGAGATATTTATAGTATCTACCACCCTATGAGGTTAGCATGAGCAATATAACTAAAATAATGCAGTTCGAACAAAAGCGTTATGGAGTAGGGCAATATTGTGGATTTTCTACTTTTAAGGGCACTTCAATTTGGTAACTGAAACACTTTTTATCATATGCCATTCCTGATGTAAGAGAAATGTGCTGGTTACACCAAAAACTAATAAATGTAGGAGTTAAAATAAATTAATATAAAATAATACTTCAAGTATTATATTTTTATAAAGTTTATTATCTGACAAAATAGAACCAGGTAACTAAGTTTTTCTACCTCCTCAAAATCCCCGATCCACCAAAGCTGCTGACAAGAAGGAAAAAAGAGAGGCAGAGAGATGGACCTCCACCCAATTTATCTCCTGTCTACATCAGCATATAACAGGAAGTAAGTGGGGTTCTGGGAATTGTAGTTTTGCTGGGGATTGTAGTTTTTAGGGTAACATTTTAATTACACATATCCATGATGCTATCTACTCAGATCCAAAAGAGAGATATATAGAAAAAAGGTAGTCAGAGGGACTAGTAAATATCTATAAGTACAGTCCCTAATTCTATGAACTCATGACTAATACATTCAAGTGTGGTCAAGTGCTTAGCTTCAGAGCTCCACTTTCTATCATTTATACAGTTTCCTGCAGGTCATCTGCAACCTGTTTCTTCTTCCTAGATAGAACCAGTTTCCTCAGTTACCTCCATGCATCCAGCTTCATTTCTATAAAATATGCCAAAGCAGAGACAGGTAGATTGAGGTTCTTTGAATCTAAGTATGCCCATTAAATTAATGGTTTGCAGTTCTAATTCTTTAAGATGCAGCTCAAGCACCATTCTCTGCATGAAGCTTTTCCTAATCCATCTAACTGCCTGTACCTTCCCTCCCAAATGACTATGTATTTAATTAATTTGGATATGCTTAGGATTTAAATTCACATGTAGGCTATACATATTTACATGGCAGCTAGGTGGCACATTGGACAGAATGCTCAGTCTGGAGTCAGAAAAACTCATCTTCCTGGGTTCAACTCTATCCTCAGACATTTACTAGCTGTGTGACCCTGAGCAAGTCACTTAACCCTGTTTGCCTCAATTTGTTCTGTAAAATGGACTGGAGAAGGAAATGGCAAATTGCTTCAGTATCTTTGCCAAGAAAACCCCAAATATGTGATGAAGAGTCAGACTAAAAACAACTGAACAACAACAATAAAGTGTGTGTATATACATATGTATGAATATTTTATATGTTATAAATGATATGTCATTTAAACCAATATCTGCCTCCGTTTTGTCAAGTGTAAAATGGGTATAAAAATATCACTTACCTCTCAGGAGCTACTGTAAGGCTCAAATGAAATATTTGGTACACTGACTGCCACCTATTAGGCTCTTAATAAAGACTTCTTTCCTTCCTTCTCAGTTTAAGGATGCTCAAGCCTTACCTCTTTCAAACAATGTCACTACAAAGACACAAATCACATGAGTCTTCGCCCCTGGTAGTGCTTAAGAATTCTGTACACACTGAACAGAAAGAACTTCACTTGAATGTGACTTGAGATAAAGGTCATCTATACAGTACTTTGGAGATAGTGGGAGACTTCACTGCTGAAACCAGAATATGTCATTATCCCTTCACTTGGCTGTTTTATAGATAAACCATCTATCATATTATGGTGTTTCACTGGTTACCAACTGAAATGGGAACATAAAGGGAAAAGAAAAAAAGTGTCCTACTTCAGTTTTAAAAGCTGTTGAGAAATGATACAGAATTTCTGAGCTGATAAGTCATAACAGGGTCTAGATTCTGAGTATGTAGCGCAAGACAAATGAGAAGAGATTATCTTATAGGAGAGTAATGATTAAATAAGATAAATATGTTCATTCTCTACCAACAGAAAGGGAATTTAATAATACAATTCCAATTATAATCATGAAGCTAATCCTTTTGTTGTTTGTCCTTTGGACTCCAAGAGGGCCAATGACGTCAAGATGTCCAGGTCGAGGTAGTGTTCAACTGTGGCTGATCATTCCAATACAAGCTCAGAAGGCTCTACCCTAGGTCTGGCACAAATAGTGTGGTTTGGGCAGTTAGGTGGCTCAGTGGACTGAGAGCCAAGTCCTGAGTCAGGAAATCCTGGATTTAAATTTGGCCTCAGACACTTCCTAACTGTGTGACCCTGGTCAAGGCATTTAATCCCCATTGCCTAGCCCTTGCTAGGAAAATTCCAAATGGAGTCAAGAAGAATTGGACATGACTGCCTTGGAACCAACACATGATATTGATTCTAAAGGGGAAGGTAAAGTGGAATTGTGCATTGGCTACAGGAGAGGATGAGGGAAGGATGGGGAAAGAACATGAATCTTGTAACCATGTAAAAATATTCAAAGTTAATTAATTCAACAAAATTTTCCAAATCCAAAAAAATTAAATTAAATTAAATTAAAAAATAAAGAAAGCATTTTAAAAACCAAAACAAATAGTCTGAACATTTGGGATGGAGATGCCTCTAGATTTGTGAATCTCATATTTTCTTTGGGTTACCGTGATTCTGCTTTACTTAGAGTGTAAGAATAAAATTAATATCCAATAACTCTGAGTATTATATTTTATAAGATTTATTAATAATCACTTGAAGTAAAAGAAATAAAAGACAAAAAGAAAAAGCCTGAGTAAAGAGAAGTCTTTCCAGTCCAGTTTGCCAAAGAGAGAGGGCAGGATTACACACAAACTTTATCTCCAAACCTTAAGGATGTAATGTGAGAATGAAAGTGGGATGATGGGAATTGGAGTCCTGGGGAGCAGATTCCAATAACACAACAGAGTATAGCACCTTCCTTCTTTGATATAGGCATGCCATAATGACTGGTCCTGTGCCAGTCTCCCATGTCTCATAAGTGAAGCTAAAGTTTTTCATATGAATGAAAAACTGACTTTAAATGTTAGGTAATTTAAAAACCAGCTTTATCTAAAAGGAAAAGCATGAACATTTTAATGAAAACTACAGTGGTCAAAAGTGATAATAAAGACAGATTTTTGGTGAAGAATTGGCTGCATTACTGCATAAAAAAATATTAAAATGTTTTCTAATTTTATAAAGATGAAAATTTAAGGAAAAAACTAGAATTCTTATCTCAAATATAATTAAGAAATATTAAAATGCTTTCTAATTTTATTCAAGATGAAGAATTAGAATTTTATTGCAAATATAATTAAGAATAATTATCATCTATCTTCAAAACTTGACAATGAGTAAAGGTAGAGTACTCAGTAAATGCTATTCCCTTTTCCTCTAGTGTTTCCCCTCAGCTATCATTTTCAAGTTTACAAAAGTCCCATTAAAAGAATCTGGCGGGGAATGTGGGGGAGAGGGAAGGTAGGTCACTCAGTGAAGTGAGAGCCAAGCCCAGAGACAGGAGGTCCTGGGTTCAAATATGACCTCAGATACATCTAGCTATATGATCCAGGGCAAGTCATTTAACCCCCATTGTCAAGCCCTTACCTCTTTTCTATCTTGGGACCAATATACAGTATTGATTCTAAGACTGAAGGTGAGGGTTTAAAAAAAAAAAAAAAGAATCTAGGGACTACCAGGAGAACACACACAAAATCTTTTGCAAAAGAAGTACTGGCAGCCAGCTTGCTAAGGAAGTCATAAACTAGTTAATGTCTGGTTGAATTCCAGCTGCTTAATGGGGTGTCCATGGAGACAGACTGAAGCTGAGATAAGAGTCTAGGAGGAAGTACAAGGTGGGGGGGGTGATGAATAGATTAGATCAGCAGTTCATAAAGTATGGTCAGAAGAGGTGCCCAAAAGGTGTTCTCAAGGTCAAAATTATTTTTATGATAATACTGAGACATTATTTACATATTCAACTACATATCTATGTGAGTCTAGATTGCTTTTATATATATTTAATCAAAAGAGACTGGCTGCTTTTTTTAGACTCAAGTGAGAATCGAATAATTGGGCTATTTTTTTTTTTACTTTCGTTTTTATTAAACCCTTCCCTTCTGCTTAGAATTGATACTGTGTATTGGTTCCAAGGCAGAAGAGCGGTAAGGGGTAGGCAACGGAGATAAAGTAAATTGGCCAGAGTCACACAAATATCTGAGGCAATTATTTGGATCCAGGACCTCCCACCTTTGAGCCTGGATCTCAATCCATTAAACCATCTTGCTGCTCCCATCTTCACTATCTCTTAAGGTATCCTGAGACCCCAAAATTTGAAAACCTCTGGATGAGAGCAATTGCTTTTATGAAGGGACAAGTTTCTTTAAGAATCCATTGATCACTGTTCTCTAAGAGACACTGGAAATTTTAAGACCATACATCAGGAAGAATCAGAAAATGGGAGAGTGGAAAGAGTATAAATTTACCCTAGAGAGCAAAAAGAAAATACCAGAGAATTAGCTTAACAAAAATTCAATCAAACATGGACTCTCCCACAACCCAGGAACAATAAAAGGGTGAAAATACTTTGCTCAGACATTTCCTATTTTTCATTTCTCCTTAGTCACATCACAAAATATTATCTTTGATTTCCCAGAAATCTACTAGCTTGGAAGCTGATAAAAGAGGAATTGTTAGCACAGCAGCTGAGGCAAGTGACTAAGGGAATACACTGGTATTTCCACACTGAACTACATTTGCCAAGGTAATATAAAGGAAGAACACAATGTAATACTACCAAGCTATATTATTGTATATTATTGGAATGGCTGATGCAATTCAGCAATTACAAGGAGATTATTATCTGGAAATAAAGATAAGAATAAATCAAGTAGAATTGAAAGATATGGCTGCACAGTTGCAGTGGTTTAAATTTTCTAAATAGGCTCTGAGTTGCCATACTTTGTTGATTATCCCATCCTCTCAGAATGATGGGGATAGGAACCTGTGTTCCCCAGGCATTTTGTCAAAAGCCCTGAACACATTATTTTCTTAGATAGATTTCATGTCTAAATTGGTTTGTTGATGATCTAAGTATTTGCTTCAACCATCAATCAATAATGATTAATAGTCATTAATACATAATTAATTCAACATACTAACCCATTCAAATAGATAAGTGATGGACTCAAAATGCAGAGTAAAGCATGTATATTTTAAGACATAGCTGAGGTAAGAATTTTTTTTGCTTCAATATAAATATTTGCAATATATTTTTTTTCTACTTTCACAGTGAGGAAGGGAAAGAATTCAGATCTGAAAATAACATTGAATTTGAATAAATAAATATATAGATAGATTGATCAATCCCTCCTACATTCTTCTCTGGACTCTACTCTTGACTTTCCAGATTTCTTTCTCCATCATGATTCAACATCCAAGCCTAAAAGATGATTTTGCTCTCTGATGAGTCATTTCCTCTAGGTACCATTATAAAGACAAAGATTATCTTTTTCTGCTCATATTTCTGTTCCTTTTGCTGCCTAGTATTCCCAGTATCATACACCAAGCACTTAATAAAAGCTTTTTGATGGGAATAGTGAAATATATGAAAACTACTAAAGATAGAAATACAAAAATGGGAGGATCCCGGTCCCCAGAGAACTTACATTTGAGAAGGGGGAGTTCGCAAACACAACATATTCAGAGATAAGGAAATATAGGATATACACAAAATAAATAAAAAGAGGAGAGAGGAATATTAACAGTGGAGGAAAAGGAGCCCAGGAAAGGTATCTTGATGAAGATAATTGAACTGCTCTGAGAGGAATTGTCCATCAATCAACAATTTTTTTCCTAATAGATTTTCTTTTTTTTTTTATTCTTTTCTTAAACATTCATTTTAAAATTTTGAGCTTCAAATTCTCTCTCCACCCATCCTCTCTCCTACCCATTGAGAAGGAAAGCAATGGTTCCCATTCTACACGTGAGGTCATATTTCCATATTGACTATGATCAACAAGACTTTATTAAGTGCCTATGTGTTTCCCTGCTCAGTTTCAATGTGTTCACTCTAAATAAGAGCATATTTATTAAGCACCTATTATATGTCAGACATTATGTTAGGCTCTGGAAATAAAAAAAAAAGCAAAAAAATCCTTGATCTTAAGGAGCTTTCAGTCTAATGAAGAAGATAGTATGTAAATAATTATGCTATAGTCAGTAAATGATGGGAAAAATCAATAGTGAGAAGACACTAGAATTAAGAGTGATCAGGAAAGGTTTCCTGCAGAAGGTGTGTTGGTGGAAGAGTGTGATTCAGGTTTATGTGTGGACTGTGATGTTTCATTATTGTATTAGCTTGCTATTGAGTTACTATAATGTTATAATTATTCTTGCTTGCATCATTCTTTTTTTAATTGAAATTTTTTATTTAATTAATTGATTTAGGATATTTTTTCATGGTTACATGATTCATGTTCTTTCCCTGTCCCCCAACCCCCATAGCCAAGGAGCAATTCCACTGGGTTTTACATGTGTCATTGATCAAGACCTATTTCCATATTATTGATATTTGCACTAGGGTGATAGTTTAGAGTCTACATCTCCAGTCATATCCCCATTGAACCAAGTGATAAAGCAGTTGTTTTTCTTCTGCATTTCTGCTCCCACAGTTCTTTTTCTGGATGTGAATATTGTTCTTTCTCATAAGTCCCTCAGAATTGTCCTGGATCAGTGCATTGCTGCTAGTAGAGAAGTCCATTACATTTGATTGTTGCTTGAATCGTTCTTAAGTAAATACTTCCAATTTAAGAGCCAATGGTATGGATGCCTAGGGGGCTCAACAGATAAGACAACCAGGCCTGGAGACAGGGGTTCCTGGGTTCAAATCTGGCCTCAGACACTTCCTAGTTATGTGACCCTGAGCAAATCAATCAACCCCCATTGCCTAGCCCTTCCCATTCTTCTGCTTTTGAGCCAATACCTAATATTGATTCTAAGATGGAAAATCAGAGATTAAAAGAAAAAATGTAATTGAGAAATATTTAAGAAAATAAATAAAACTACAATAGAATGTTAATTTATGGTTTTCATTCTTTTTTCTTTTAAAAACCCTTTCCTAGCCTCTTAGAATCAATACTAAATATTGGTTCCAAAGCAGAAGAGCAATAAAAGATAAGCAATGGGGATTAAGTGTCTTGCTCAGGGTCACTTAGCTAGGAAGTCTAAGGCCAAATTTGAACCCAGAACCCTCTGTCTCTAAATCTGAAATTCCATCCACTGGGCTACCTGGCTGCCCCCTAATTTATGGTTTTCTAAGTCAATAAGCAAGACAGGAATCCATTTCTATTTGAGTTTGGCATCACTGACCTAATCAGCTAAGAGATTAGTTGACTTTGACATACAGTCTGTATGTGTCACTGATGGGCAGCAAGATCAATTCTATCAATATACCAGGCTTCCTCAAAGAAGCCAAAAAAGCAAAAAACAAAACAAAACAAAACAAAACAAAAAAACAGCCCTTCCCTTTAGAGGACTTCCATTCAAAGGGCTTGGGCATCCCACACAACTAATTCACAAAGAAACTTTTGCAAAACAAAGCAAATAAATTGGGAGCAGCTAATACTATCAGACCAAGCTACTTCCAACTGAGAGGTCTCCATATGAAAGTGGACTCCTGATCCTCAATTATTCAGCTGTCTATTATAGTATTCAAGTCTTAGCAATTATTTTCGACTAGAGAGGGAACAGAAGTCTTGATACCCAAGTCAATATCTCTGAGAGTGGAGCTATTCAAAGTAAAACGTGGAGCTATTCTTTGGGAACAAAGAGAGACCTAATGGAGGGGGAGTTAGCTAAACAAAGGAACAAAGTCGATAAAATACACAGAGTTGACTTAATAAGACAAAGGGAAATGTAAAACATAGTCATTTTAGGAAATAGACAAAAGGAAACTTAAGGGGAGGGGCTCCCCAAGAACAGGGAGCACTAGGCATAGCTCTCTTACAAGCAGTCTACAAAGCATAAGGCACTCAAGAAAACCCACTGGGATAGCCAACAAAAATGACAATTTTTCTTTATTTATTTTTCTTTACATGTTAAAAATGGAAATAAATTAAGATGTTATTATTTGATATTTAACATTATTTAACAGATGGATTAACATTGGCATTTGCACTTGGCTTGCATGTGTAAATAGGTCATGTCCTTTAGGACCCAGGGGAAGGATCCTGAGGGAATCACATTAGAAGCTGGTTCTGGGGCAGCTTAGGTTCAGTAAATTGACAGCCAGGAGGTCCTGGGTTCAAATCTAAATTCTGACACTTCCTGGCTCGTTGACCCTGGACAAGTCACTTAATCTCTATTGCCTAGTCCTTATCACTCTTCTTCCTTGGAACCAATAATTAGAAACAATTCTAAGACAGAAGGCAAAGGGTTTTGGAGTAAAAAGAAATAAGTAAATAAAGTATCTTTGAATAAAAATAATTGAACTTCCTCTGATAAAATGTTATATCATAATTAACAAGATATTTAAAAACAACATTTTTGTTGGCAAAAAGGCACCCATATAGTTTCTCCTATGTAATTGTTTCACAAGTCTGTTTTAAAATCTCTAAAAAAAAAAGTTTCAGTGAGTTTTAACCCATTTTTTAAAAATATAAAAATGAAGGGGAAACTAGGTGGCTCAGTGGACTGAGCAAGGCCTAGAAAAGGGACATCCTGGGTTCAAATCTGGCCTCAGATACTTCCTACCTGGGTGACCCTGGGCTAGTCACTTAACCCTCATTCCCTAGACCAGGGGTTGGCAACCTTTTTGAGAGCCATAAACGCATGCAGAAGGAGGAGGATGGAGGCAGAAGGCGCTGGAATATGGGGTGGGGGCTGAAGGGCCCCCCTGGGGCACATCCTGGGACTCTGCCAGGACTGGCTGGTCCGGAGGTGGAGCCAGATATGGCTCAAGAGCCATACGTTGACAACCTCTGCCCTAGACCATACTGCTCTTCTGACTTGGAAACAATACACAATATTGATTCTAAAATGGATCATAAGGGTTTAAAATTATATTATATATATACATATATATATATGTATATATATATACAATATCTCCTGATTACTTTTCTAAAACTGGCTGACAAAACCAAACCAAACGTTCAGAAGAACCAAGTTCAAAGGTGGCCTCAGACGCTTATCAGCTGCATCATCTGGACCAGGGGTTGGCAACATAAGGCTCTCAAGCCATATCTGGCTCTTCTGAGGGCCAGATATGGCTCTTTCTGCAGGAGCCATAAAGTCCATTTTTTTCAGGCACTGTTACAGGAGTGGCACTGTGAGCACTGCACGGCTCTCACGAAATTACATTTTAAAAAATGTGGCGTTTATGGCTCTCATGGCCAAAAAGGTTGCCGACCCCTGATCTGGACCATGCCTCTTAACCTCTACCTACCTCACTTTCCTCAGCTGTTATTGGAGATAATCACAGCACTTGCCTTCCAGATCTTTTGTAAGGAACAACTGAAAAAATATTTGTAAAGCCCTTAGCACAATCCCTAGTATATAGTAGGCATTTAATAAATGCTTATTTCTGAATAGATGATTGAAAAACAAGTTTTATGGTCTGGTAGGTGCAGGAAAAAAGGTACTTCTTCCATTTGGATTTACATATGTTCATGAGGTGCTATTTTCAACCTGATAACCTTTAAAATTTAGAAATCAGAAGAAACTGATCTTTAAACACAAATCCTCAGATTACTGTATCACAAAATATTGTCGATTTTAAAAAAACAACGAATTCTTTTCCATCACACTGCTTTTGCTAAATACATAAATATTTTTGTTCCATTAACAAAATGAATAATTTAATCACTTATTTTATGTTTAGCTCATCCTCTTAAAATTCCATTTTTTTAAATAATATTGAAATATGTTTTGAGTGATAATTCATGTACAACCCAGATTGCATTGCTTGTCAATTGCAAAAGAGGGAGGGAAGAAAGGAGGGAGACAACATGGATCATATAAAAATGAAAACGTATGTGTAAATTTGTTATTAAAATAAAGATAAAACTGAAAAAAATAAAATTCTTTTTTGCATGTCAGTATATATGTATTCATATTAATAGAAGCACATGCTTCTATTTCCATATCTGAGGTATACTTTACTGATAGAGTAATAAAATAAAACAAAATAAAAATATTTTACTGCTAGAGAAGTTTGAAGACATCATCCCTCTATATATGGTTTTGCTCAGTCAGGCATTTGACATATTGAATTATAAGGTCCTTGAAGACTTAAAAGTATTTTTTTGCTTTTCTTGTATTTCTAGGATTTAGTACAATCCCTGGCACACAGTAAGAGTTTAATAAATGCTTGCTGACTTGACATATAAGGAAACTCCAAGTATTTTTCATCCAAGGTGCCCTGAATTTACTGAGATGGACAAAACCCAGGCTATCCTTAACAATCAGTGAGTTCTTCCTGGCCATGAACTAACTGTTCACAGTTCAAAATAACAACGGATAGAAAATATGGGTCTGAGTGAGTCATGGTAAAGGGAACAAAAAGGGTCAGGCTGAATAGCTCCAATAGCTAAAAGACTTTTCAAAGCTTTCACAAATGGTATAGATAATTTTGATCGAAAGGGATGTTAGAATTAAAGCATGACTTTTGAAAAACTCATTTTGCTGTGTGACCCTGGGCAAGTCACTTGACCCCCAATGCCCACCCTTACCACTCTTCCACCTATAAGCCAATACACAGAAGTTAAGGGTTTTAAAAAAAAAAAAAAAGAAAAGAAAAAATAAAAACTCATTTTGTTTGAGAAAAAGGCAATTGGTTACAAAGAGTGCTGAAGTTGGAGTTAGGAAGTTGCGGGGTGGAATCCTATCTCAGAAGCCTATCAGCTGTGTGATGATGGGCATCTCTCACAAATTCGATAACAGCACCTACCACAAAGAACCAGAGAAGTATTGTTTGGAAACTGTTTTATAAACCTCAAAGCAAAAGAAAGTCAGCTATAATGGCGATGATGATAATGATATGCAATGAAAATATCCACATTTAGAGCACAGCTGGATATGTTGGCTGTCAATCAGCAGCCATCCAAGCAGAGATAATTTTAATTGGTTGTTAATACCATGCTGGCTTGGCCTGATGCTGACTGACAGCTCAGTCAGCCAGAGAGAGGAGATACAAGATTCCTAGAGGATGCCAGATTTAGCATCCTCACCCAGATCCTCTCAGACAGTTCAACCAAAGAGGGTTCTAGATAGCAATCTGAGAATCAAAACTGATAGTGTAAAATCAATACTCTTTTAGTATCTCCCTAACTCCTTTATAAGTGGCCAGAAAAGTGTAGTTTCCAGGTGAAGGTAAGATTTTCATCTTGATTTTTCCTGCAACCTGTTGCTCAAATGGGTAGGTCCCCAGATGATTATAATCTATGTCTTTGAATCTCTGTCAAACAATAGTAGAAAAAATTTTCTGATCAATTCATATTTTTTAAGCAACATGCACAATGTTAGATATTGTATATGGAAAAACAAAAATTAAACAGCCTTCCCTCAAAGTATTTACATTCTATTGAGATTACATATGTGTCTCTAGACACAAGAACTAAAACATTTTTAAAAGGCAATTGGGATGACCCTGGGCAAGTCACTTGACCCCCATTGCCCACTCTTCCACCTAGGAGCCAATACACAGAAGTTAAGGGTTTAAAAAAAATGGCAATTGGGGGAAAGGAGGAAAGAATTGGGAGCTTGGAAAATCAAGAAAGTCATCATTTTGAAGCTGATCTCTAAGTTAAGTTTTGAAGGAAACAGGTTAATCTACAAGAAAGTGGTTGTAGTTGTCCAGTTATTTCAGTCGAGTCAAATTGTTTCAGTTGCGTCCAAATCTTCTTCACTCCATTTGAGGTTTTCTTGGCAGAAATATTGGAATGGTTTGTATTTCCTTCTCCAGTTTATCCTACAGATAAGGAAAGTGAAGTAAACTGCTTAATTGACTTGCCCAGGGTCATATAGCTAGTAAGTGTCTAGGGCCATATTTGAACTCAGAAAGAGGAGTCTTCTAGATTCCAAACCCAGTGCTCTATCCACAGTGCCACCTAACTGGCCCTAGAAAGAAGTAAGAATGTGCTTTCCAAGGACACAACCATCCTTAAGGCATGGGTAGAAATGGGAGATGCTGTCAGGAATAGGAAGCAGGCAAGTTTGGATGGATCTAGACTGTGTCAAAGAGAATAATGTCTAATAAGGCTAGAAAGAGAGGTCATGGCTTGGTTGTAGAGTACTTTAAATAAAAGATTCTAAAGTGGCTAAGACTATTAGAGTCTTCTGAGTAGGGGAGTGATACGTTCAGACACATCAGCTTTAAGAAAATGACTGAAGGATGATGAAAAAGGGTAAAGACTGGAGACCAAAAGACCAATGAAGAAAGAGCTACAAAAATCCAGATGAGAAATAATGAGGGTCTCCTAGGGTGGTAACCAAGGAATGAGCCTTTATTTAGCATCTACCAGGTGCCAGGTACTGTGCCAAGTGCTTTACAAATATCCTTTCTTTTCATTTGAGTAGAGAGTGAAGGAATGGATATGAGAAAGGGAGGTAAAGAAGGTAAGATCTGGTAACTGTGAGGGTTAGGGTCAGAAATCAAGGGTGAGTAGACATTGCTACCCAAATGACAGTGCATCACACAATCTTTTACCCCAGGTGATAGTTTGGGGGTCAGAAGACAGGAAATCCCGTACACGCTTAAAGAACTCAGCCTCCATCTCAGGTCTCCAGTCAGGACTTTAATGACTTTAACTCCCAGATCAAATGACCTAATGAGCAAGGATCCAGCATGCTTTGGTACTGGACACCACCAGGCTTTTGTTTCTAGAAGTCAGCCCAGAGAACTGCTCCTTCCCTTCTGGAATCTAATCATTGAAACTTACAGGTAAGTCGACAGATTTTTGGATAGTTGAGGCACTAGATAGATGGAGAGTTGGGACAAGTATAGATTAGTCTAAAAGCTAAGGAATACTGGAGGCACAGAGGTATTTAAAGCAGTCTGAAACATTAGTGACCTACTTTGGGCAATGGTATCCTCTCCTGGGAAAATTCCCTGTTGCTAAGCAATCATCAATATATTAAGACTACTTCTGGAAAAGTGCTTCAGGGAGTTTAGTTTTCTACTAGGAAATTTCTGTTAAGGAAAAAAAAATATAAAACCTTTATCTATATTTCCTATTAGTAAGTATTTAAATTATTAAATAGCAAAGACACATGTGCTGTCTGATTTCTTTCAATATTCAAAACAGAGCATGAGGGGGAAGCTTCACTTCCTCGTGAAAAATTAATTTTTCATTTTTTATTTTTCTCAATTCATACAATTCCGATCTGTTCATTTAATAAAAATTAAAGAAGAAAAAAAAGAAGCTTTTCTCCCAAGGAAAAATAGTGCGTGGCAGGCAAGGGGGAGGGGTTATTATACAGGAGAGAGTTAAACAACTGGACAAACGCTGAAATGAGATCTTAAAAACTCATTATAATATACCCTTGTTAATTTACATTTAATGGCTGGGAAATTCACAGTATATTACTAAGCTATGCAAATCAACAAGCAAAAAGGCATTAAAAAAATTAAGAGCAGAACACCACAATCCATAGTTATCATTTATTTTGACAACTCTAGTTCCCTTTTAATTATTCATTGTAATACTTTACAGCAGAATGTAAATGTATAGCAATATATCTTTTTAAAGCAATACAATTTTATTAGGGCAAGACCTCATGAGGGGGGTTTTTTCCCCTATTAAATATTTGCTATGATTGGGGGGGAAATACCTTTTATGAAAATTGTCACGTTTGTAGAGTGGTAAAAGCAAGAATAAAGTACTCCCTGTTTAATAGCAAACCATTACTGTTTGAATATAAATTCTAAAGAAGAACCACATAAAGATTCTCAAATGTGGTTCTCTAAAAGGAAGGGCAGAGAGGGGAAGGAGGGCCTGGCGCTTCCTAATTAATTATTTGGGCCAAATTGTCAAATTTAGATTTTAAAAAATTCAAGCAATGTTTTTATATGGACAAAAAATATTGAAAATTTAACCATCTCCCTACAAAGAATTTATGCGAAACGAGTGATGGAAGAAATTAAATGTGTCCTTTTTTTCCTATTACCCTGAAAAGATGAGAAATTGGGAAATAAAATTATTAGAAGTCAGTCAATAAACATTCATTAAGCAGCTGCTATGGTCTAGGAACTGTGCTAATTACTAGCGGTTCTCTCTCTCTCTCTTCTCTCTCCTTTCTCTCTTCTCTTTCTTCTCTCTTTCTTCTCTCTCTCTTTCCCCCTCCCCTCTCTCTCTTCTCTCCCTCTCCCTCTCCTCTCTCTTCTCTCTCCCTCTCTCCTTCTCTCTCTCTTTCTTTCTCTCTCTCTCTTTCTTCTCTCTCTCCACTTACTCTCTCTTCTTTCTCTCATTCTGGCTCTCTCCCCTTCTCCCCCTGTCTCCTTCCCTCTAAATCTATACATATATACATATGTAAAAATATGTACACACATACATACGTGCACATAATATATACATATAATAAAAATAGAAAGGAGGCCAAAGATTAACACCAGAGCTGCCTTTGTTCCTACTTATAACAAAGATTAAGGATTCTAGGTGAGGAAACTAGGGCAAAAAGTTAAGTGACTTGCCCAGGGTCACACAGCTATTAAGTGTTGGAGGCCAAATTTAAACTCATCAAGATGAGTCTTCCTCTAACCAGTGCCCTCAAAATTCATATAGTTGGCCCTTAGTGAAGATAATTTACACCAATTTTACACATGAGGAAACTGAGACTATGAGTAATTAAGTGACTTGCCCATTGGACTCAAAAGACCATGACAAATGCTGCTGGGCATCTGTACACCACATAGAGATACTCAAAGTCTCTGTATATTAGATTGTGAGCTCCCTGGGCACAGGAAGTCTTGTATTCTTAGAGCTTAGGGCAGTTCTGTATAAGAAGGCATTTAATAAATGTCTATCGATTATTGACTGATTATAGAACTTAGAACTGAAATAGGGAATATCTAAGTCCTCAGACCTTTTGAAAGGTCTACAAAATCACAGGTGACATCCTAATTCGTTTTGTTTTCAGCTGACCAAGAAATCAAATAAATGAGTTGTCTCCAACTGAAAATTGTGATCACTTAATCATATGTGGTTCCAAAAAAGGAAGCTGGGAAGAGAATCCATTTTTATTCCAAAGGATAGATGGATGTTTGTTTTTAGCCTACTGGTTTGGAATGCCTAGAAACAGATGATAGATGCCAAAGAAATACAGAGGTAGATAGTTATGCAAAGAAGAAATCCCTGTGGGACAAAGAGAAAACAAGAGGGACTTTCCATTGCTAAGTAAACCCTGAGGCTGTTAGTACTTGACTTATAAAAATGAATGAGTGACTTTTCAGTCATTAAAAGGAAAAAGATTTCTTCTTTTCCCCTTCTCACATTAAAAAAAAAAGGCAATTAAAGATAACTTGAAAAGGAAAAAAAATGCCCATCTCCATTAATCCTAAAATTGTTATTTAGCATCCAGAAAGTCCCACCTCTAGTTTACTTTTCAGTGGATTAGCAATTCTAATTAGCTGAACCTCTGTAGGGGGTCCCAAAAATTGTAGTGCAATTTTAAGCCACAGATTTAGGGAACACCCTGTATCTGGGGACACCATTTCAAAGGTTGTTTGGAATAAGCTCATAGAGAATGATTTTTAAGACACACTCACGAATTAATTAATTAAATAAAAGATAGCATTATTTAAAAAAAAAAAAAAAAAGGACACACTGGTGAACAAGGCTACTCTCATGCTCCATGACCCTTTGAAGGATAAATACCAAAATCTTGGCCATCTTGACTATATCCTAAGAGCAGGCAGAGAAATCCAGGGAAGGCTCTTATGCCACCCAAAAGTTTGAAAACCTCAACAGCAGTTTACCGTCAATTAAAGAGGAAGTTGTAAAATACACGTTTTGATTAATTACAAAATACCCAAAACACATACAGTATAGAATTCCTGCCATTAAAAAATACTTTTTTTTTTTTTTTGTAACCCTGACCTTCGGTCTTAGAATCAATACTGTCTATTAGTTCCAAGGCAGAAGAGCAGTAAGGGTAGGCAATGAGGTCAAGCAATTTGCCCAGGGTCACACCGCTGGGAAGTGTCTGAGGCCAGATTCAAACCCTGGACCTCCCATCTCCCCGTCTGGCTCTCTATCCTCTGAGCCATGTAACTGTCCCCAAAAATATTTACATTTTTAAGTAGTATTAAAAAGTTTTCCATCACATGGGTCGATGGGGATATGATTGGGGATATAGACTCTAAAGGATCGCCCTAATGCATAATCAATAATATGGAAATAGGTCTTGATCAATGACACATGTAAAACTCATTGTCTATAGGAGGGGGTTGGGAGGAGGGAAGGAAAAGAACATGAGTCATGGAACCATGGAAAAATATCCTTAATCAATAAAAAAATTTAAAAAAAATTTTAATAACAAAAAAAAGGTTTTCCTATTCTCCCTTTACAAGTTCTGCTCTAGGTCACTGCCTAATTCAGTGGCTTTTCAGTCTTTCATGTTAACTGTTAGACTGTGAAAAAGTAACTGAACTACCTAGAAGATAGGTAGAAGGATCTTTGATTTCCCACACAGAAAATAGGCATTATACCTGCAGAACTTGAGGATCAAATGAGAAACTATAGTCAAAGGCTCTAGCAAGGGGTATGTAAATGTTGGCTGGTGTATCTGTCATGACCATCACCCATAGTCCCAGCAACACAGATGGTAGACACCTCTTCTCACACTCAGTCCCATTTCCAGAAAAGTATGGGAGCACAGGAGTGACTACTCCGCAAAGGACAAAGGCACACACATAGCCTCTCAGACATATTCACTCTGGGACTTTGCCCTGCAGGAATGAAGGCAGTTGCTAGGGAGGGAAGGGAGAGAATTGTGGCTGAGTGAATTAGATCAGCCAGATTAAGCCCACTCTCTCTACCAAAAAACTGGGAGGCCATGGAAAGGATCAGAGGCAGCCTAATTCCACCTTCACAACTGACTTGAAAATTGTTTTAAATTCAAGAATAGATCAACAAAAAAGAGAACTTTAGGCAACTAAAAAATATTGCATCGTAGATGACTGTTAATCTCTTAATCTTGCACTCTTCATTATTATTATTGACAAAACCATAGAGTTCTAAGAGTTCTTAGGTGACTGATTTTGAACCAGAAGGAATCCCAGAATTGATCTTTTCTTTTTTTTTTTTTTAACCCTTACATTCTGCCTTGGAACCAATACATAGGGGGTCAAGTGACTTGCCAATGGTCTCTGTTTTCTTAGAATTGATACCAGTATGAGTTCCAAGACAGAAGAGGATTAGGGGCTAGGCAATAGGGATTATGTGATTTACCTGGAATTATCCGACTAAGAAGAGCCCAAGGTCAGATTTGAACCAAGGACCTCCCATTTCTAGCTCTGGCTTTCAATCCACTAGGTCACCTACTGCCCTCTCTAGAGATCTACCAAATCCTTCATTTTAAGGCAGGACAGAGCCCCAGAGAAGTTAACTGAAGTTCCCAAATGTATTGTCTTTGGCTATTTGAAGATACCCTACACTCCTCATCATGGCCCTTGCTTCTCCATCACCTACAAAAAAGTCAGTAAGGATGTATTGCTTATCCATGTGTAGGACTTGTTCCTCTGGGATAATTTGTGGGATCCATACTTTCTCAGTCCTCCAGCTAAACAGCTACCTTGTTATTTGCCTGAAAATCCTGAAATAACTCCAATATCTTCCACCACAATCATGTCAAAGTTCCTGGAAATTGATCTCAAGACAATTTTGTTCGAGTACATTTGTTATGAAGGAAAGGTTTTATTTGGGGAGGAGAGAAGAAATGGGTCAGTAGTAATTATAATTCAATAGAGAAATTTAATGAAATATTTTAAAATGCACAGAAGTCCAGAAAAGCACATAGGCAAGCAGGAGGAACTAAATGTTAATTTTTTTAAATGATTTTATTTCTAAAAAAAACTTTTTGTAAGAGATTCATGGTTTCATATACAACCTCTGTTATTCTTTGTATGTTTAAATGTTTCTATCAGGTGGTTTGTTAAGTCTATGATTTAACAGACATTAAGACCCTTCTAGAAACAGTTCATCCTAATGGAATGGGGTGACGTTGACTTGAGATCAGCTTTATCAATAGGTTGGATGACGGCACAGATTGTGTAGCTAGGTGGCATAGTGTAGAGTGCCATGTCTGGAATCAGGAAGACTCCCCCTTCAAGAGTTCAAATCTGCATGGGTAGATGGGAATATGATTGGGGATATAGACTCTAAGCTATCACACTGGTGCAAATATCAATAATATGGAAATAGGTCTTGATCAATGACACATGGAAAACCCAGTGGAATTGCTCATTGGCTATGGGAGGGGGTAGAAGGGGAGAGGTTACATGAATCATGTAACCATGGAAAAATATTCTAAATCAATTAATTAAATAAAATTTTTCCCCAAAAAAGGTATTTCCTACATTGATCCTTCTAGACCTGGCAAACTTTTGTTGTTGAAATAATATACAAAATCATAATAAGATCTCTGTGTTTTTTAATCAATTGACATAATAAATTTTATTATAATCCCTCAATAAAAAAAGAATTCAAATCTTCCCTCAGAAGCTGGGTGGCCCTAGGCAACTCACTTAACCCTGTCTACCTCAAGAAGCAAATGGTAAACCACTCCAGTATCTTTGCCAAGAAAACCCCAAAATAGGGTCACAAAAAATTGGATGTGACTGAAACAACTCAACAAGAAAAAGAAAAGCTTAATGACACAAATAACACAAAGGTGGCAGAGACGGTTAACAAATTTAGCTGAAATTAGAAAACATCTGGGCAGTCTGGTACAGCAGAAATGTAAAGTTTTAGATGTGGATTCAAGATAGTCAATTAAACAAGCAAATCTTGTTCAGTTGTGACAATTAAACAATCTACAGGTAATCCAAATAAGAATTTATGTTAATACTGTAACTTGGGGGGCGGGGGGGGGGAGTGATAAAAGGTACAGAGCAGTTTTCATTGCTGATGGGAAGTCCAAGTTTGGAATTCTTTCACCAACAAAGAAAAGCAACAATTCACCAGTTTTTAACCTAGAGACTTCCCTGGGGGACTGCAGGAATAGGACTCACTGTGATCCTCTTGACTCTGAAGTCACCCTAGAACACTTCTGCCCTAGAGGACTTCAGGGTTGTAGCCAAGACTTTTTTTTCCCCTGGTTTCTTGACTTTATCTAAGAATTATTGCTTCCCAAAAACTGGAATATTTCTCAGGAAGATGAATCCTCTTCTAACACATGCTACATAGCAACTCCTTGAGTGATGTACCAGAGATTCTTGTTGACATAAAGATTTCACCAGAATCTTCAGAAGACCCTTGCTAGTGATGGTTGTGATCGTAGAGATCTAAAGATTTTCAAGTTGTTGAAAAATTATAGACATTATGAACAGGCCTCCCAGCAACCCATTCCCCCAAATGTTATGAAGAAGACTTGAAATGGTAGCTGCATACTCAGTGATCAAGGGAAAGCTTTGGGGGAGAACAGGAGTGCATTTATAGACTGATAAACTGAAAGCAAGGGAAGGAGAAAGATTCACTCTGCATGAAAGTGGTGATGATTCCTGGACCAATGTTTCTGGAGAAATGTTGCAGGGCTAGGATGAAGGATGCAGGGAGAGAATGGGAACAAAGGAGAAGGCTGAGAAATGAATTGTAATTTATATGCTCTAGATAGGGAATCCAAGAGAGAATGAAAGTTTTACTTTGGTCACTAGAGAAACACGGGGCTTGGAGCAAAACTACACATATTTATTCCATTTGTGGGATGAAAAACTTTGAAGTGGTGATTTTAAAAATAGTATTAGCAGTACTATATATTAATTTTCTTAATACATTTCTTCTAAGTAAAATTAATTGTACTCCAGAAACAGGGGGCAATTAGCCTTTAAAGCCCTTGATGGTGCCCATTAAGTTCCCATTAGTAATGACCAAGAGTAGATCTAAATAATAGTGATGAGAAGGCACCTCTCCTCCTGACTTCTGACTCACAGCTAGCAATTAATAAATGCTTCTTGAGTTAATAAATGGCTTCTTTGACAATATAGAGGGTATGAATATAAAACAATTCACAGAGTATCAGTCTTCAACATTTGTTGGACTTTTAAAAATATTCTTTAATCTTTATTATAAGGGAGATGGGGTGAGGGGAGGGACATATCATGAAATGAAGTGAGATTTTAACATTTATTTTAAAATATTTAAACTTTTTGAAAAGCCCTTATCTTCCATCTTAAAATCAGGACTGTGTATTGGTTCAACCCCCCATCTCTGGACCTGGGTCTCAATCCACTGAGCCACCTAACTGTCCCACAATATTTATTTTTTAATGAAAAAAATTAATACTAATACTTCCACAGAAGTCAGAAAACTAGTTTTGTTGTGTTGGATTGTCAAAGTTCAACATCTATCCAGATGAAAGTATTTACCAAAAGAGGTCATACAGGATCTGCTTCTAGATTTCCAGTGACAATTCATCCCATCTCTGAGGCAGTCCATTCAATTGCTGGATCAGCTAACTTTTATGTACAGCAAGAATCTCTCTCTCCATATGTAGCTTTCATCCACTGATAATAGCTCAGCCCATTAGGACCAAACAGAGTAAGCCTAACTCTTGTCAAATAATTGTCTTTCAAAAATGTAAATAATCAACATGCCCCCATTTATTTTTGTTTTCTGGTATTTTCAGAGTTTCTTTTTTAACTGAAAGTTTGTATCTTATTATCAACTTGAATGGAAGAAGGGAGCTAAGAAAGAGGAGAAAGGAAGGAAAGAAAAGAGGGATACATGGAGAATTAAGTGAGCAAGTATTTTTAATCAAATTTCTAAGTATAAATTACTTATCTTTTCTACAAGTGCTCCAAACTTTTGTTATTTCAGAACATTTAAAAAGAATTGCTTGAATAAACCCATGAACTAAACACATTGTTTGATAAATGCCTAGTTCCATTGGGCTAGAACTAATTACTATACTTTACATAATTATAAACTTCAAATGGAATAAATTCTAGTACATGTGACCACTCTATAGGTTCATTTGTACTTATTGGTACTATGGCTATATCAAATTTGAGGGATAAATAAGTTTCTAAACCAAATATTGTCTAAAAATTGCCTGAAAATACCTTCAATGGTTAAAATTTTTTTTAATAATTCACTAAACAGAAGAAATTTTTTCTTAAATTCTAAACAAAAGCAATTCATTTTTATGAATAAAAGGAAAACTAATTAAGGTGTTATCTAAATATAGTTTATTGTCTATGGAAAATTTTATACAAATAGAAATGAGTTATAATTATATCTTTAGGGAGGGAGTTGATTAGTTGTGGCTACAATCTTATTGGGGGATTTTCTTGTTGCTTTTCCATTTCCACTTTCTCCAGCTCATGGTACAAATTGGGACTTGAGTTAAATTTGTCCAAGATCACAAAGTTAAATTAATTTCTGAGATCAGGTTGGAACTCAGGTCTTCCTGACTCCAAGGTCAACACTCTATACACTGTGCCACATTAGCTACAGTATGAATAAATTATTCACCGGTCTGGCTTTTGGTTTTCCCAACTATTAGACTTCTGGAATTATAGACTGCATATTAGAGCTGAAAGAGTCCTTTATTTCTCTTTATGACCCCATTTGGAATTTTCTTGGAAAAAATATTGGAGTGGTTTGCAATTTCTTTCTCAGTTCATTTCACAAATGAAGAAACCAAGGTAAACAGAATTAAGTGACTGGCCCAGGTTCACACAGCTAGTATCTGAAGTCAGATTTGAACTCAAGAAGATGAGTTCCTGACTCCAGGCACCTGACTCTTATCTACTATGCCACACAGCTATTTTATTCTCATTATATCAATTGGTAAATACAAGAAAATGTGACTTCTACCTATCACAAGCAAAACATACAATTTCATTTAAACTAGTATTTATCTGGAATCTAAAATATATCAACGTGAAAATTTACTGCATTAATATCTAGCACCAGGCATTTTTTAAATGCAATGAACCACTTTGAGCCATTATTTCCATTTCCCCCACATTTCCAAGCATCATTCTTTTAGATTTATGTATTCTAGTAAAACATTAAAGTGGGAAAATTAAGTCATTTTTATATTAGACATGTTGGCATCAATAATATTTTTTTTAAACTATCCATATGCTTCATTGCCTTTCCTAGAGACCTCCAAGACTCTCATCTCAAAATAAATCCAATTGCCCCAATATTCTCTTCTACATTACTTTGCCACAAGGTATAACCCATGTTGAGTCACAAAATGAGGTTTAAATCCTGCCTGACATAGACCTTATGTCCCCAATCAAGTCACTTATCATCTTAGCGCCCCCATACAATTAAGGCTAGGAATTAAGGATATTCACTGATTTGGAATGCCATATATATAGATAGATAGATAGATAGATAGATAGATAGATAGATAGATAGATAGATAGATAGATAGATAGATATAGATATAGACACCATGAGTCTAGACAGAAAAAAAAGAACTTTCGTTATTCCATAATTTTGGTTTATAAAAGTCTCCTAATATCTAAACATATTAACAGATTTCTAGAGGATGCTGGGACTTTTCTTGATCACCAAAAACAGTCCAGGAACTAAAGCCAATTCCATTTAAAAATAAACAAAACACAATCCATCCATCTTTACTAAGACCCACTATTCTGATTGGTAACTACCCTACCTGGCCCATTACTTCAGACTGAACTACCCATTCTTCTATAGTTCAGGAACAATGATCAAATCATGTCATTATTCCTAGAAGAGGTGTCACATTCACCATCCCATTCATACTGCCTGCTGTTTCCCACACTGAAATATACTCTCGAGAGAGCTGCTCCCATGTCTTTGAGTTTGTATTTATAATACCTACTGCCTAACAGCGAGAACCTAATAAATGTTCTTTTCGGCCCTTCATTTATTTAGTCACATCGCTGGAAAGAAGAGGTGAGTTTGAGCCAAAGTACTCCACCAAAACCAGGATCTCATTGACAACATGACTATGAACAAGCTGCTAGACAAAACTGGAAGAGATCTGAGATGATCCAGTACAACCCTTTCACTTTTATTGCCTAAGAAATAACTGAGGTCCAACATAGTTGGGTGATTTATGTCAGAAGTGGGATGTCTTAAGAATCCAGAATCGTAAGAATCCAAGAACAGAAATTCTCAATCTGGAATTTCTGAACTCTTTTTTTTAATTCCCTTACTTTCTATCTTATTTAAGAATCCAAGAATTGAGATTCTTAACCTGGAATTTCTGGACTTGATTTTTTTAATACCCTTACTATTTTTTCATTTTTGTATTTTGAATATTTTCCCATATTTACATGTTTCATGTTCTTTCCCTCTCCCCAAACTCGCTAATCCCCCTTAGCCGATGCACAATCCCACTGGGTTTTATATGTATCATTGATTTAAGTCCTAATTTCATATTATTGATAGTTGGGCTAGAGTTATCATTTAGTGTCTACATCCCCATCAGCCCATGTGTTCAAGCAGTTATTTTCCTTCTGTTTCTCCTCCCACAGTTCTTCCTCTGAATGTGGGTAGCATCTTTTCCATAAATCCCTCAGAATTGTCCTGGGTCATTGCATTGCTGCTAGTACAGAAGTCCATTACATTCGATTTTACCACAATGTATCAGTCTCTGTGTACAATGTTGTCCTGGTTCTGCTCCTGTCAGCAAAGTGGAACATTGGATAAAAAACTCAGGTTTGGAATCTGAAAAATCTCAGTACAAATCCAATCTCAGATATTTAATCTTGTGACCATGGGCAAATCACTTCATCCAATTTGCCTATTAACTAATCTGGAAAATAAGCTGGAGAAGGAAACGGCATAACTAACCATAAAGGAAAAGGAATGAACTTTAAACGGTGTGACCTTAGTCAAGTCAGTTTCCCCAACTGTAAAATAAGATCATCTGCCTTCCAAAGTTTTTGGAAAGATGCAGTATTTTTAGAGTTCTGAGCACAGTGACTCATAAAAGTATAGGTGCAAAGGCATTAATATTTTCTTATTTAAAAAAAAAATCTAACCTTCCATCTCAGAATCAATACTGTACATTCCTTCCAAGACAGAAAAACAGTAAGATTTAGAAAACAGGTCGATCACATCATTAGGATGAAGAATCTGAGGCCACATTTGAACCCAAGACCTCGAATCTTTAGGTCTGGCTCTCAATCCACCAAGTCATCTATTTGACCCCAATTATTTTCTTAAGTATAAGAGATAAACTTTTATCTTGCCTGTTAATTTTTATTTCTAGCTATTCATTTGGCAATTGTTTAAGGACAGCAACAGTACTCTAGTCCAGATGTATCAAATTGATAAAGATTGGACCACAAATTAACATGTTGTATTTTTATGTTGTTAAACATCACCAACTATTTCGCCAAGACAATGCGATTATTGATATGCTACTATTCCAAGAAACACCAGTAGTCTACCAATTCTTTTAAATATTCAGCCAATATTTTCTGCAGTTTGCAAGACACCCATTTTACTAAAATAGGGACAAAAAAAAAGAATGCATGAAATTTGAAGTTTTACTTTTATTCTTTTATTAAAATTTCCAAATATACCCTTCACCAAGAAAACTTGAAAAAGTTGGTCAAAACCACCCAATAAAAAAGGCATCAACAATTTTTTAATTTCTCACTTAAAAACCTCCACTCAGATTTTGAAAACTAGAGATTTGGTAAAGATGTTATCCCTACCCAAAAAGATATTGATTTATAAGTAAGGTCTCAGAGAAATTTAATATTACTAGAACTTTCTAATTTAGTAAGCTTTTCATCCTTAAATAAACATAAGAACACCAATTCCATTCTTTTAATTACTTGTAGTTACTAAACTTGTTTGACTCTTGTCTTCAATACATTCAGGTAAATATTCTGCTCATTGCAGGACTTTCTTTCAGGAATTCCTCAAACGCCTCTTTTGTATTAAAGATCAGTTTTTCTTCATTGAGGATTATGCTCAATTTTGAAGGATATAGCATTCTGGGTTTTAGCTTAAGTTCCTTAGCTTTTTGAAATATATCACTCCATTCTCTTCTTTTATTTCTTGTTACTCCAGAGTAATCCTCTGTTATACGAATTGGTGTTCCTTCATATTTAAACATCCTTCTCCTGGATGCTCTTAGAATTGTTTGTTTATTATTGAAATCATAAAATGTAACAATCACATGCCTTGGAGTACTGAACATTGGGTTTTTGGTCGGTGGTGACCTGTGCGTTACTTTGATCAGTTCTTTGTCTGTAATCAAAAGTTCTGGACAATTTTCTTGTATTACTTTCTGCACCATGATATCTAGCATTTTGGGTGTATTCTCTTCTTCAGGAAGACCTATGATTCTTAAGTTATTTCTGCGCATCTTATCATCAATGTCAATCAATTTGGCATGTATAAAATTTAGATTTTTTTGTAAAGTTGCTGTATTTTCCTTTTGTCCAGCCAAATATTTTTCCTTTTCTCTGTTTTTCTGTTCCAAACCTGTTATACTCTCTATCAAAACCTCATTTCCTTCAGACATTTTTTTCAACTTGTTGTCTATTTCTTCTATCCTGCTACTCGTGTCTTCAAATTCTACCTTAAGGTCTGTGACTTCCCCCAAAAGCACATCCCTAATTTCTTCTTTTAAATTCATTACTTCTTCCAAATTTTCATCTACCTTACTATATTGATGTTGGAAATCAGATAATTTTTGTTGCATACTTTCTACTTCTGTACAGAGAAGCTCTAACATAGATTCAATTTTATCTATTCTGCTCATTGTCTTTTGGAATTCCATACTGAGAGTCTTCTTTTCTTTGATGATAGCTCTGTTTTCTTCATTGAGAGATCTATTTTCTTCATTGAGGGCTCTATTTTCTTCATTAAGAGCTCTATTTTCTTCATTGAGAAATCTATTTTCTTCATTGCGAGCTCTAAACTTCTCCTCTGTGAGTCTTACTTCTCTTGTTAAAATCTCTATAATTTCTTCTTCATTGCTATCCATTTTTCTTGGTTTTAAAGATTCACTGTTGATTTATCTCCTTGTGGAATTTTTTTACTCAATTTTTCCCCTTGGGAAATGGTAGTATCTACCTTTATTTGTCTCTGGTTTCCCTGTTACACTTTGTCCTTCAACTGTAGAACTGCACAAATCTCCTGGAAATTTTAACTTCTTTAACTTCCAGAATAAACTGATAGGCTGGAGTATGGGAAGACTAGCTAAAAATGCCGTCTATTCCCTTTTCCCTCAGGCACAGTTCTTTAGTTTTTCTCCTTTTATTTTCTGGCTAGGCAAAATCAAGATGTCTTTTAGTCTGACACTGAGTATTTTTAGTATGGGAGCTCTTAAGAATTTAAACTTCTTCAATGTTATTTTGGTTTTTTCCACTTTAATTTGGGATTTAATTCCTTTAAGGTTTAAGTAGTTTGCTGAGTGTTACTTCGCCATCATGTGGTGTACTTATATCAGAAAAACTTTAAAAAAAAAATAAAAAATAATAACGTGTTAAAAATCAATATAGGAAAGAAACATAAAATCTTCATACTATAGTAGGAAAGCAATTTCTGAATCCCCTTTTAATAAAGCTTCCAAAGTATTTTGTTTCCTTTCCTCTACCTCTTTTCCCAACATATACTACACAATTTATTTTCGCTGCAGTTAATAATCTCTAAGATATTAGCATTATTTTGATGGAATGAAATAAATCAGGCCAGAAAAAAAAATCAACTTTAAATTCTAATTATTATTCCTTTTGAAGGCCAGGTACCTAGGATCTGAGGTTAGAATGAAGAAGGAAAAATGGGAATTTAAGAAAGCATAGAGGCAACTAGGTGGTTCAGCAGATAGAGAGCAAAGCTTAGAGACAGGAGAGGCCCTGGGCTCAAATCTAGCCTCAAGATAACTCCTAGTTACGTGACCCTGGGCAAGTCATTTAACCACAAGTGCCTAGCCCTACTTGTTTTTTACTTCAAAATTATCTTCATATAGTATAAAATGCATCTAAATAGTTCCCTGGACATGAATAAACAATATTTTAAATCTTCTAGGAGCAATACCTTAGAATATATCTGTAACTAAGAAAAATCTCATATAGGAGAGGTTAAGAAATTTCTACGACAAATGAAGTGATTTTCTGCAATCTAAACAAGTATAGGACACAAAATCTGCAATTCTACAAAGAATTCTTATACCTTAAAACCTGAACCACCCTGTGACCTACTATTCTCCCAGCATTTATTCTCCAGGTCAGTGTTGTTGGCTCAGACTTAATATACCATCATTTCTCACAATTTATGTCCCAAATTCAATTTATTTATAAAGTACCCAACTTTATTCCCAAGAATAGCATAGGTCTTAGAGCCATAAACTATTGGAGAACAGCACCTGTCCTTGGTGTCTACATTCTTCTGGGTCTGGACACAACAAGGGAGACATTTTAACTACCATGAAATTACATTTGAGAGAAGTTGTAATCAGGGACATAAATGACTAATGAAAGAGGCAGAGTTCAGGTGGAAGGATGGTGTCAGAGAAAGGGTTGGACCTGAGCAGAATGTTCAAATATGGATGGGTAAGAGAACTAAGATCAAAAGTTCCATTTAATTCAAAGTAAGTGCCATCATGTACAAGGCCCAAGCTAGAGATTATGGAGACCAAAAGAAAAAATGTAACAGCCCTTTAATCTTCAAGGAAATTATCTATAAGGTTATCTTTGATAAATAAACCTGTCCATCCCCCTCCAAAAAAAATGAAGATGTGGTTAAGTTGGAGTGATCTTAGGATACACACAGAAATTACTAAATGACATGCCCAAATCATGGTCACAGCATTAAGAGTAAGTAGACAGTGAGTCTCTGAATCACACTGCTTCATCAGAGAAGTATTTTATCAAAACAACATGGTTATATCTTCCATTCCTGGAGACCTGGTAGGGAAATGCATGGGGCTAGTGTGGATATAGTTTGGGCACTGACCTTGACCAGCTGAATGAAGCATCCCTTCTCCCCCCAAAAATGTCTTGTTTCCAAAAATTAAGAGAAAGCAATTGAAACTTTGAAATTTTACTGACATCTTTTTATTTTAAAAGCTGGTTCTACTTAAAGAGTTGAGGAAATTGTCTAAACAATCATAGAAATGTTTAAGTATAAGTGACTCCAGAGCCTCAGATACTTCCTAGCTGGGTGACTTTGGGCAACTCACTTAACCGCCATTGTCTAACCCTTACTGTTCTTTTGCCTTGGAATCACTACACAGTATTGATTCTAAGAGAGAAGATAAGGGTTTTGTTGTTTATTTTTTAAAAGGAAGCCAAGAATTCAAAGGTATTATATCTATGTAAGAAAATTATAATAAAGGCCATTTTATATATATATAAAGGAGGCAATAACTAGTGAAATGGTAGACCAGGAACCAAAAAAAAAAAACACTAAAATGGTAAAAAAGTTCAAAGAAACGCTACCTGATGTGTCCAAAGAAGTCACAATCTGCTCTCCCCCTCTCCCTGAGTTTCAGTTTCCTTATCTAGAAAATGAGAATGATTAAATATCAATTCATGGGGTTGTTGTGAGGAAGGCATCTAAGAAGGATAAAATAGGCTTTTTAATGAAATGCACCTTGAGAAAAAATAGAATTTACCACTATTAGCATAAGAGGCTAATAAAATGAAATACTCCAATTATTAGATGCAATGCTAGCTCCTTACACAATCAGTGTTTTCCTGTGTGACCGGTGTGATAACACCAAAATTAAAGTAAAAACTAACAGTATTTTCTGTAGACTGAAGAGAAATAGTACAAAAATCCAAAATGAATTGAAATTAAAATATGTGGCTTTTAATATTAAATTGAAGACGTTTTTGTTTGTGAATGTGACTTAAGTTATTGATGATTTTAGTAAAGTTGTTTAACAAAAGTATTGCAAAAGTAGAATGAATTCCCCACCCTTGGGTCTTCAGACTAGAAGACCACTTGGACAGAGAATTGTTGAACTAGACCCCGAGAACATCTTTTTATAATTACAAATATTGGCCAGACCTGCCAGTACAGACGTTCAGCAGGTCAAGTGGAACGATAAACTAGGTCAAGATCCCAGAAGAAAGAGCTAGAAAAAAATATAGTATGTTGTCATCTATATTAAGTCTCTAATCCTTGACCAATAGGAATAAACGAGATTGTCAATGGAAAGGGTTGAGAACAGAATCTTTAGAAATGTTAAGAATAAGAAAACAAGCGTATCTATGAAGGCAGAAAAATGACAAAAAAGGTATCAAAAAGAGGAATGCAATATTTTAGTATCACAGACATGAAAGGAAGGGTTAGGAAGGATTCTAAGGAAATGGGAGTTTCCAAGTGGACCAGATGCTGCAGAAGTCCAAGGTGAGTTATTCAAATTGGATAATAGGAAGTCAGTGGTCATTCCTCAAGAGAATACTTTTTAGTTCTGGGAAATGCCTTGAGATTTCAAAGTCAAACCATGGGTGACCTAGAAATGCAGTAGTGTTGAGCACATAATTCAAATTTCATGAGTCTAGAAAGTCAATGAAGGAAATAAGGCAATAGAAGATATGAACCAGAAGAAACCAGAAGTTTTTAGAGAAAGGAAGTAAAGAGTACTTTTTAAGAAAGGTGTATGACCTGGGCAAATTGCTTAACTCTGATTGCCTACCTCTCCCTCCTTGTTGCTCTTCTGTCTTAGAATTGATACTAACACAGAAGGCAAAAGGTTTAAAAAAAATAAAAATAGAAAATAAGGTGGTACCACTAAAATCTACAAGCCATGACAATTTTCATCTTGAAACATTAAAAGAAATGACCCATGTAACTAGTGTATCAAGGCAAGCTAGTGCTATCTTTACATGAAATACAATAAACTGAATATCAAAAGCCAAATGTAGCATCACTATTTTAACAGCAGGAATGCCATGGAATCCTCTCATCAACTTGAATGGAAATCTGTCTGACAAAATAACTAAAATAAAATAACTAAAGACTCAATCCTTCCCTAGCCTCCAAAAAAAGATTCTCAAGCCTTAATTGGAAATTTGTCCCCCATCTACTCCCAAAACAGTTCATTTCCTAAATATATCTGAAAATGGGCAAGTGATAATGATAGTCTGGTAGACTCATCTTCCTGAGTGCAAATCTTGCCTCAGACACTTACTAGCTGGATGACTCTGGGTAAATGCCTCAGTTTCTTCATTTTTAAAATAAACTGGAGAAGGATATGACTCAAACCCAATGGCAAATCAGTACAGACAAAAACAAACAAAAAAATTGAGTGGATTATACCAAAAGTATAAAAATTATAGCATAATTCCATAGAAATAAGTTAGAGTCATTTATTTCTATTAAAGTCTGTGGTTTTGTGGCTCAACATTGCCCTCACTTTAAATGAACAAGGCAGATTCTCTCATGATGGGCAAAAAATAGGCACATTTACACAAAATTCCCTGAACAATCTGACTAGATCCTGAGAAACCCACATGTATCAAGAACCAGAGCAGGAAATCAGTGACAACATTAAGGCACATTCACAAACAAGTCCTGTAAGCCTGACCCAGCTCATTTCTTCAGTCTTGGGGAGGAAAGAGCCTTCAATTTAAACATCACAATTCCATTAAGTCCAAGAACATTAAAAGAGAATGACAAAGCCAACCACTTATTCTGTTAGTCTAAAAACTTATCTAGGCTGTTTTCTCTTCATTATTCACCAGGGAAAAGAAATAAACTGGAAATTTAATGACTCTTAAGAGAATCTCTGTCCAGACTGCCTTTATTTCTCACCTGTGAAAGAGTTTAACAAAGATCAAGAAATGGGATGTACCAACACTCAGTTTGGCTTCTTTGTCACTGAAGGACTGGAATCAGCCTAAAAAAAGAATAATCTCAAGATTAGGATTATGCAGCAAAAATTGAAAAGTGGTATGGCACTCTCTAAGGTAATGGAGGCAGCTAAGTGGGCCAGTGGGATAGAACACCAAGCTCAAATGTGATCTGAAACATTTACTACTACCTGTGTGATGCTGGGAAAGTCATTTCAACCTGCCTGCCTCAGTTTCCCCATCTATAAAATGAGTCAGAGAAGGAATGGTAAATCACTCCAGTATCTCTGCCAGAAAAACACAAAATGGTGTAATGAAGAATTGGAAGTGCCTGAAACAAATGAACAACAAAATGACTTTGAACCCAAAGAGCTGGCACTATTTTTTTTTTTAATTTTAAACCCTTAACTTCTGTGTATTGACTTATAGGTGAAAGAGTGGTAAGGGTAGGCAATGGGGGTCAAGTGACTTGCCCAGGGTCACACAGCTGGGGAGTGTCTGAGGCCGGATTTGAACCTAGGACCTCCCGTCTCTAGGCCTGGCTCTCAATCCACTGAGCTACCCAGCTGCCCCCATCTGGCACTATTTTTATAAGTGATTTTTCAATTTAGTTAACATTCCTTCTTGACTAATTTATTTTGGGGTTCTTTCAGGCCTTGCACTTTTTTTTTGAGGCCCATATATAGGCCTGGTTGTCTGACCCCACCCTGGCCAAGTCATTTAACCCTGTTGGACCTTAGTCTCATTTGGAAAATAAGCTGGAGAAGAGAAATTATAAACCATTCTAGTATCTTTGCCAGGAAAACACCTAATGAGGTCATGAAGAGTTGGATATGGCTGAAATGACTGAGCAACAAATAGGTAGTGGAATCAAGAGGAGAGCTAGTACTATTTTTGGTTATTTTCCTTCTTGGTTGATTTACTTTTGGGTTCCTTCAGGTTTTCTCCTTACATCTAGGGACTAATTGGAACAGTTGGGCAATGGCTCCCCAAAGCTTTGAGAAATCTAGTAGCTTGGAGTCTTCTCATAAAGAATGGGGGGGAGGGGGCAGCTGGGTAGCTCAGTGGATTTAGAGCCAACCCTAGAGACGGGAGGTCCTAGGTTCAAATCTGACCTCAGACACTTCCCAGCTGTGTGACCCTGGACAAGTCACTTGACCCCCACTGCCTAGCTCTTCCCAGTCTTCTGCTTTGGAACCAATACAAAGTGTTGATTCTAAGATGGAAGGTAAGGGGTTTTTTTTGTTTGCTTGTTTTTAAAAGAGGCAAACGTAATTCATCCAAGATTTACATCAAAGAAATGAGGTAACTGTAGGCGTGTACCTATGATTCCCCAGTGTAGCTGCATCTAGGAGAGTCATCTCCTAGATGATTCCCAAAACAATAAAAGATGAAGTCACTTAATGTGCAATTTAACTAAAAATAATTCCGGTCTTCTGTTGCAAGAAAGTGCTCAACACATAACTTCAGCCTCTTAACTCTTGTGTTCTCTTTGACTTCATTTCACATTCCATTCCATTATTCAGCATTGCCCCTTTCCTGTGGCCAGACACATCTGCTTTGGGGTCTATTTCCTGCTAGCTGTAAGCACTAAAACCAGACATGTATAATAATAATCTCACCCAAAAAAACAACCTTGAGAGGCAGAGTAAGGCTAATGTATAAGGAAACAATTCATCTTGAGACCTTTCAGGGAGTCTACAAAGTCCTAGTCAAAGTCCAAGCCCAAATCTGTTATTCACTTCAGGACACCACAGTAGACCTCCCTTCCTTTGGAAAAGAGAATGTATTTTCTTTCTATCTATATCTTTTAAACCTTTACATCTTAGAATCTGTTCTGTGTATTGGTTTCAAAGCAGAAGAATGGTAAAGGGTAGGCAATGGGGGTTAAGTGACTTGTCAGGGTCATACAGTGTGTGGGAGGTGAAAAAAATATTTTCTACCTGAGAAACATACTCTGGGATATCTGTGGTAGTGCCTGTTGAAATTGGCACAGAGTCCCACAAAGACTAATCAAGCCTGGGACCCTAAAAATGGATCCTCCAAGCATAAAAGAGAAATCAATGATTCTTGGTAAAAAAGGGAATTAGGGTAGAAATTCAGCAGAGGGTGCAGCATTGATATCCTCCTATGTTAAATAGAACTGTGCTGTGGTCTCTATGTTTTCTAGCTCTGTTCATCAACCATGTCTACTCCTTCCCAAATCTGCATTTACAGAATGGTGGTAGAAGCATCTTCTCCCTCTTTGTGGCAGGTTTGGTGAAACATGGAATGGAGAAGTAAATTTGGAAATCAAGAAGTCTTTACCCTCAAATCTCACCTCAGATTCTAGCTGTGTGACCCTGGACTAATCACTTATGTTACTGGCCCCAATTTTCTCATCTTCAAAATGAGGATAAGTTATATTACAGAGATGTTATGGTGATCTAATAATGTATTAACCAATTTTTAAAACCATCTTCAAACATTAAAATTGGATATTCATCCAGGGGAACTGTTTAATGGTTTTCATCAAGTAACTTTACTTGATTGGTGGTCTTTGGTGGCTTATTAGATATAATCAATATTTTCTTGGGGTGGATTTGAACCAGAAAGGTTTTGGAGCCAGTTTCATTTAGGAGCATCTAGATGATTCAGTAGAGTCTGGAGCTAGGAGGAACTGGGTTCAAATATGACCTTAGACCAGTGATGGGCAAACTTTTTAAAGAGGGGACCAAAAGAAAGGAAATGCTCATCTGTCAGTCTGTTTCTAAGGCAATTCTTCTGAAGTTTCATTGTATTGTACCCTACTCATTGTATTCGTCAGATTAGGAATAATGTCATGCTGCTGAATATAACATTTCCGCTCCCCCCCCCCCCCAAATCTGGCCATAGTTTGCCCATCACTGCCTTAGACAATTCCTAGCTTTGTGACCCTAGGCAAGTCACTTCATCCCAAGTGTCTAACCATTACCACTCTTTGTATCTTAGAACTGCTACTTTTAGTATTGATTCTAAGATATAAGATAAGGATTTTAAGATAGAAGGTAAGAATTTTAAAGGAGTTGGGAGGGGGGAATAATTTCAGTGTAAGCCTCAGAAATTAATAAATTGGAATTGATTTATTTGTCTAGACTTAAGAAAATGATGGAGAAAATTTTAATAATGCAGACTAAAAAGCATGCTACTGTTTTTGAAGATCTTGTTTGTTATCAAAGCATTTACCAACTTTACACTCCTTATTTGGACCCAGGGTTAATATAAGGAGGCCAACTCAAGCATTACAGCTTCTTTTTTCTACACTGGCCACTATACCTGTCTCTGAGTAGACATCCAATACAGAATCTCTTGCTTTATGAATTTCATCTCATCTCCCTCCACTTCAAGGTTGCCCCTCTACCATCAGATGGCTTTTAAACACTAAATATTGATCCTGCCTTCACACAATCTCAACCTTATAGCCAGGCCTTAATACTGAATAGCATTAGTTTATTCTCTCAGTTTTACCTGTTTCTTTAATGATTCAATAAACCTGTTGGGCCAAAACAAGGATAAGACAGGTTATGACAAACTTGTGAAATGAGCTAATACCATTTCCTCTAAAAGTATAGCTCTACTCCTTCAGCCTCCATCAATATAGGCCAGTTAAGTAGCATTATCTGCACCCCCCCCCAATCCAAATATGAAACAAGGAAAGTACTTGTTTAAACTTGACCAATCCTATAGGGAACATGGGAGATGTAAAGAGGAAAAGCAATAACCAACAGCAAATATCTGTTTTGAGACTGACCCACAAAGCCCAGGGGACCAAAGGAAAGAGCTTCATTAGCCAACATCCTCCTTCCCAGATGAGGTAATAGGGAGGGAATTGCCAGTGCCCCAGAGTCAGAGGCTGGTGACATCACTTCTATCCTGTATTCAGTCAAGATGGGGATGGGATGCTCATTCAGCCACTAACAGGACCCCAGATGGCAAGGCTAAGAAAAGGTTTTTCTTTATTTCTCACTACCTGCCTAGATCAGAAAATCAACCAGAATTTTTGAGTTTGAATTCCTTGTTTTTAAGAATTAAGTTTCTTTTCAGATTTTAATCCTATCTATGTCATGACAATCCAACTGCCTTGCTTTGAAATCCATAAGAGCAGATTTATTTATTACTCAAAATGCTATAGCACCACTATGGGTCAGCAGCCTTGAGGATTATAAAAGATACTAAGGGGGAAGACAGGGATACAAATATCTGGGGGGAAAAAATAGAACATTATAAAAGGGGGTGGGGGTGGGGAGATATAACCCAGGTCTAAGGAAAGAAAGCTCTTGAATGATCTGATCTCCCATCAGTCTAAATGCCCCTCAAGTGACCAGAAGTGACAAGGAAGAGAGAACCAAGGAAGAGAGAACCATGAAGCGAAGTAGAGATGGGCGACAGAGAGGTGAAGAGACCCCTGACTTCTCGTCCTAGAGTCTGAATAAACAAAGAATCAAGAGTTTAAAGAGTAGCAACATTATATCACTAGAGTGTGAAGGATTTAAGAAATATTTTTTCTCTAAGGGCAATTTACAAAAAAAATCAGTTTAGCTAATGATAGAGACCAAAGTTGACAGAATATAATAAATGAACACTCAAAGAAAAATTAGTAGATGGGTATCCTACAACATAGGAAACTAAGCAATAAGATTTTAAAAGGGGGAAGGGACAGGGGGAGAGGAGGTAGCACAATTGCATAGAATACCAGCCTAGATTTGGGAAGACTTGGACTGAAATACGATCAAGATACTTCCTCGCTGTGTGACCCTGGGCAAATCACTTAACCCCCAAAGCCTAGCCCTTACTGCTCTTCTTGCTTAGAATCGATCCTAAGGCAGAAAATAAAATAAAATGGAGTCTACAAGGAAGGTCGAAGTGTAACAAAATCTCTTGAAATGAAAGTGGAACTTCAAGAACCAGGAGGAATAGCTGAATGAGTCAGTAAACACATATTTAAATAGCTTACTTTTGCCAGGCAGCACGCTAAGCACCAGCTAAAGAGGCAAAAAAGACAATTCCTGCTCAAAGAACTCTGCCATTCAATTTTCAAGAATTGTTAAAAATTAAATGAAAATGCCAAAGGGAGAACAAAATTGAGTTCTGAATTCTTAAAAGACAAACTTGGGGCAGTAAGATGACTTAGTGGACAGAGTGCCACATCTGGAAATGGAAGGTCTTTTGTTCAAATGTGACCTCTTGGATACTTCCTAGCTATATGATCATGGGCAAGTCACTTATACCCATTTGCCTACCATTTCTCTGCTTTGGAACTGAATCTAAGTCAGAAGGTAAGAGAGGGAAGGAGGAAAGAAAGGAGGAAGAGGGAAAGAAAGAGAAGGAAGGAAGGAAGTCTATTCAGAGACCAGAAATTTTAAAAGACTGAGGATACTCAAGAAGACTAGGTTGGGGAGAGAATGGAAAAAGGATAAATGGAAAAGCAACCAGGAACTTCAAAAACCAGGAACTTGTAAATAAAATAAAATGAGGATTTAAGGATTATGTCCTACCAGATGAAAAATTCTGTAAAAGAAAAACTATTGAAAAAATTAGAGAATAATCCAAAAATTAGAAGCCAAGAGCAGAGATTAAGAGAATAGAAAGTTCTCCTGACTTTTTAAATTTAGCACAAAGTTTAAAAAACAAGAACCAATCCCAAATAATAGCTGGCAAATTTTGCTGCCAGTAAAGATCATAGGTTCAAAGTAGGGATGGCATAATGAAGGATAAAAGGCAAAAACAGGCCAACTAGGGTCACAGAACACTTCATGTATTTCCTTCAACCTACTGACTCCGAAGATAATTAAAATTCCTGAGAATAAAATCTATAGACTATTCCTATAAAAGAGGGAAAAGGAACAAAAAGTGAGGTAAAAAGAAAACATTTCATGGCAAAAAGTATTAGAAATAATTATCACTTGAAAATAAAAAGAATAGATGGAATATAGTTGTATGAGAAGGATTAAATTAACCAATTAAGGATCAGATTCTCTCCTAAAATTTATACAAAAAGAGAAAGAAAAAAGTAAAACCTAAGAGAACAAAAGTAAAGTCAAGGAACTTGGAAATAGATTAAAGGAATTCCAACTAAGAATGAGGGAAAGTGGGGCAGCTGGGTAGCTCAGTGGATTGAGAGCTAGGCCTAGAGACAGGAGGTCCTAGGTTCAAATCTGACCTCAGACACTTCCCAGGTTTGTGACCCTGGGCAAGTCACTTGACCCCCATTACCACTCTTCTGCCTTAGAGCCAATACACAGAAAAAATGAGGTAAAGATTATGAGTGAGCAAAACAAAAAAGCATTCACTTAAAGAGAAGGTAAAACAGATACTTTTGAAACAATATGTATTTAAAATTGTAGATGTACATATCCAATTAGTGAAGTGGAAGGTGTATGATCCCCAAAATAGATTAAATTTCCAAATTAAAATAGAAAGCACAGGAAAATTAAACATAATATTTGCTACTTACTAAGGAATACATTTTAAAAAGGCAAAAATGAGGAGATTGAATAAAATCTAGCATGCTTCAGGTAACTCTAAATAGTAAGGATTCCTATTATGATTTTGGGTAAAGGCAAAACAAAAATTTTTCAAGCAGGGGAAATGATGGGCAATCTAAGGTTAAATTGTTGTTGTTTGGTCATGTCTGGAGTGGTTTGCCATTTCCCTCTCCATTTCCTATAATCATTTTAGAGATGAGGAACTGAGGCAAACAGGGTTCAATAACTTGGCCCAAGGTAACATAGCTAGGAAGTGTCTGAGGCCAAATTTAAGCCTTTCTGAATTTCATCTTTCTGAATTCCGGTTCAGTAGGGTTACCTAACTGCTGGAAGGCTAGATTAGAAAGAAATGTATTTCATTATTGTGAGTCTTTTCTCAACCAAAACAAATTCTAGATTTGGTTCTGATTGGCTAAAAGTTAAGGACAGAGTAGAAACACAGAGGAAAAACAACATGATGGGGATATGATTGAGGATGTAGACTCTAAAGGATCACTCTAGTGCAATTATCAATAATATGGAAATAGGTCTGGATCAATGGCACATGTAAAACCCAGGGGAATTGGTAGGCTACAGGGTGTGGGGGGTGGGACTGGGGGGTTGGAGAGGAGGCAAAGAACATGAATCATGTAACTATGGGAAAATCTCCTAAATTAATTAAATAATTTCCCCAGTTCAAATGGGAAAAAAATTAAATAAAAATAAAAGTTAAGGACAACACAGTACTTCCTTCATACTCAGGCAGGGAAAGGGAAGAGAATTCTTACACACAGAATGCTCCTTTTATCACCTCTGCTACTGTGAATAAATTATAGAGAATGGGAGATCTGGAGTTAACAAGGACCTCAGGTAGATTAGAGACCCCAAAGAGTTGAAAATGTAATTAGTCTGTCATCAAAAGTAGCAAGGCCAGATTTATACCTGTCCTATGTCCAAAAATCCAGCCTAGAACCCACTATAATACCATATTGACTTCCTAGTATCAACCAGGTCAACTGAATTATATGCAATAACATGGAATAACTATTCAAAAACAAAACGCAAAAGGGAATTTCTCATTTAAATTTAATGATTTCAGAATCTTTAGCCCATTTTCTTCTTGAAAGAGGATCATCATTACAGGTAAATGGGTTCTTTCTCTGCAAGGAGGAAAAGTTACAAAAATTTGGAGAACTATTTGTTCAGACTAGACAAAATGCAAACTGTTTTCTTTCAGATAGAAAGTAGAACTTTTGAATGAGTTTTTCATTTTTAAAAAGTGAAATTTTAATCCAAAAGAAGGAACTGATTCTCATTTCATTTTATTTTACTTTTTTTAAAATCTCAAAACTTTTATTTATTTAATTAATTTAGAGCATTTTCCCATATAGTAGGTGCTTAATAAATGTTTTGATTAATTCATCCCTCATTAGAAAAAGCTCCCATAATGCAGAGCCTAAGTGTTTCTGGAAGAAACAGAAAATAAAAGATGGGTATAATTCCTAAGCAAAAACAGGCTTTCCTCAGAATTGAACAATAAAGCTTTAAGTTTTCATGGTCAAATAATCTTAATAAATGAAAAGACTTTAAAATTCTGTCACTTATAAGATCCTTTCTTCTATAAGCAAGCAAGCCCTTGACTACTGATGAGTAGCAATTTGATAGAAGCAATACAAGCACTATTAACAGTTCTCTAATATTTCATCCCTAAGAGGCTAAAAGCACATTTTATGGTCCATAAAAAAAGAACCAGGAACCAGGAAAATCTAGTTCAATTTGGTCAATTTCTAATCCCCTTTATCAGATTGAAAAATAAATATTCCCTCCCATTTAGGCTTTCAAATGTCAAGGCTCAAAAAGGATCATTTTACCCCAGATTAGCTTAAAGAAAAAAATTTTTGGCAGACTACCTTAAAATCTATTTTAATTCCACTGACATAAATATGATCTATCTTGGAGTAGCTAGGTGGCTCAATGAATAGAGTCAAGCAGGGCTGTCAGGAGGACATGGTTCAAATCTGCCAATTCCTAGCTGTGAGTCTGGGGAAGTTACTTTATCACTATTCTGCCTAGCACTGATTGTGACAGAAGGTAAAGGTTTAAAAAAAATAATTTAGCAAGAGTTAGGGAGGGGAGGACGTGTTCCCAGGGAACTGCTCCAATACTCTAAATAGCTTCCTGAAATAATAGATACATATACATTTAAAAAGAATTAACATACAAAGAAACTGAGAAGGATATCAGGAGATCAGAGTTAATCTCAGCAAATACTAGGGCCATCTTATCTCTTTATAGCTAATATTATCTCCATTTTACAGATAAGGAAAGTAATTCAGAGAGGTCCTAGTAGCTCAGGGGCCACACAAGGGCAAAAATCAGAACAAGTCTTCAAAACTACAAGTGTAGCATTCTGCCCACCCTGCCATTTGGGGGTGGGTGCTACAAGAATTATGCCTTGTTAGCAAATTATCTCTAGTGATTCAAAAAAATATATCAAGGTATAAACAACTTAAAAGAGTCTTAGCTGCCACTAGATCCAACTATGTGGCCTTGGTCCTCAGTTTCCTCAACTGTAAAATGAGAGTTGGAACTAGGAGTTCTCAGGATCCTTCTAGGTCTTCAAGTTCCATCTTGACAAAAATCAGAGGCTGAAATAAAATATATATCACAGTATTTGAAAGCTTACTTTAAGCCCAAAAGACCATTTAGATAAGGCACTTAATGGAAAGTGATCTTCCATGCTATTTTAGCCTGGGGGAACTTTACATTTTTTTTTAAGCACTCAGGTAAAAAAAAAAAAAAAAAAGTAAAATTCTTTAAAACCACAAAACTGGAGTTTAGAAATTCCCAACTTTGGAAATTAGGACATGGATGGGCTAGTGGAGAGTGGGGGATTCGGGGGATAAAATAGCTATTCACTGGGTTCTCTGGGTACTTCCTCCACCCCCACTTTCTCTTCGGACTGGATGAATTCTACAATGAATAGAATTCGAATTCTGCATATTGACCAAGATGAGAATATCCAAGTCTATAACAGCCCAGCCAGGGAGCATTATGTAAAAATATTTAGATGATGGGGCTCATTTCAGTCCTCCTAATATCCCTTTAATCACTCAGATTAAATTAATCACAGATTTCTTGAATGCTCCTGGGAGATATTTTAGAAACTGGAGAGTTTGGAAGGAAGAAAACAATTGCTATTTTGCACAACCACATATCCTGGATATATCAGATTTGGTGCAATAATAATTCCAACAATGACTAAAACAGTCTCTTGAGCAGGTAACAGATGGATGATTTCCATCAAATAAAATATTGATGCTATAATTTGCTGCTAATAAAGCTTCATGACAGTACTAAAGTGAATTTTAACCATAACTTTAATCACAGCTCAGCACTTTCCCCTACATGACTTGTATTATGAGATATTTTATTTCTAAAATTTTAAATCAAGTCAACTTATTTGACCAGTAACATATTCCACTCCAATCCAGTTAAAGACACCTCATTGTATGATGGAGGTAAACTCTGGGTTCTTTTTTTTTTTTTTAAACCCTTACCTTACCTATTTCAGTCAATACTGTTTATTGGCTCCAAGGCAGATGAGTGGTAAGGGTAGGCAATGGGGGTCAAGTGACTTGCCCAGGGTCACACAGCTGGGAAGTGTCTGAGGCTGGATTTGAACCTAGGACCTCCCATCTCTAGGCCTGGCTCTCAATCCACTGAGCTACCCAGCTGCCCCCTAAACTCTGGGTTCTTTTAGGCAAGAATATAGCAGATCTCTACATTAAGCTAGAAAAGATTTTACTTACCCTTACCAGAGGACTGGGCAACCAGGCTAAACTAAAGTCAAAGAGAATTATGCAAGCAAGATTCACCCCCAAGATTTTTTTTTGAGCTACAGGAACTCATCAGTCCATCTCCAAATAGCTGGTGTTCAGGGTAGAAACAAAAGATGGCTGTTTTCTTTCAAGCAAAATTTTAATTACCAGTATTGTTATTCAAAAGGGTAAAAGGAAATGCAAGGCTCCATAGGAAATGGAGAACTATATCTGCAGGTTGATGCCTAAAGGTAAAGAGTTTGGGGGGTGGGGGAGAAGAATGTTGGAAGAAAGAAAAATTCACTCAGAATTAAAGAGAAAAAATGTGCCATATGATACCTTCCTACCTCAAATAACTTCTTGCTAACTGGAAAGAAAAATCACTGGTTTCTTAGTGTAGCAGGAACTACTTTGACATTTCTATCCCTTTAATTGAGAGCCAAAGTGTAAAAAAATCTTACATAAACTCACCCAAATATTAATTCACAAGCACAACTTTGGGAGGGGGGGTGACAAAAAACCCCAAAACATGGAAATGAGACAATTTGCCTATCAAGTGGTTATACATTTTCTAAATTATGTTCTAAAATTTTTTTCAAATAAATTATATTCTGAGTTCATGAAGATAATGGATTATCATTCTCTTAAGAAAATGATGAATCCTAGGAAGTCTTATATGAATTGATCCTGATTCAAGTAATAAGCAGAACCAAAGAAAACAATTCACCATAGATGGGAATTTAAAAACCAGCTCCAGTTTACATACACCTTAGTCTGTATGTCCTAGATTCTTTAAAATTTCTCATTTAATCCCTGCAAAGCAGATCAATTTATTGCGTCTTTTTTACAGAATGAGGAAACTGAGGTAAATAAAGGTGACTTGTCCAGGGTTTTGGAGCTAGCTAGCATTTGAGGCCAGAACTGAACTTTTGAATCCTCCAGACTCCAGTCCTGGTTGTCCTAGATTCTTTAAAAATTTCTCCCTGCAAAGCAGATTGATTTATTATGTCTTTTTTACAGAGTGAGGAAAAACTGAGGTAAATAAAGGTGATTTGAGGCCAGATCTGAACTTTTGAATCTTCAGACCCCAGTCCTAGTGCAGCACCACCTAGTTGGATTGAAAATTCAGAGTTCAGCAAATGTGCTTCTCTCTCCCTTTTTTACAAAACAAAAACATTTTCCCCAAACTTTGATTTTGTTAAAGTGCTTGTTTTTCTTTTCTACTCAATGGGTACATGAATGGAAAGGGATGTGTATTTAGAAATGAAGATGATGTAAAAATAAAAAATATCAATGATAACTTTCCGGGTTTTTTATGGCTTAGTTTCGTTTTTTTGTTTTTTCAATTGGCCCAAGTTTGTTTCCCTAAGCCTGCTCCATCTCTAGTTTTTGAGTTCAGTTTTCCAGGTTGTACTCAGTATCTAGTCAATCTTCAATTAGAGGAAAATGGAGCAGAATGCAGTAAAACTGAATTTGCACTCAACTGCAAATTCAACTGGCCCCGAGATCAAATTCTATTGCTAACACTACCTTTCCTATTCAACTTAGGAAGGCCAAAACTGGGGAGAGATGTGTCCAAGGCCCCTGAAGACTCAGGGGAACTGGTAGCTGATGAGGAAACTTCATAGCCTTTTCTGTACTCAATGACTAATTCAGAATATGGCAATAAAGCGAATTCTTAAACATTATGAACTTGGCAAATATTTTTTAGAAAATATGCAAAATGATTTTCCTCTTTCTTCCCCCTCCCCCCTCCCATAGCCTTTTCCAATTTGGCTGGAATGAGGCCTCCACTGAGTCTTAGAAAAGTTTATGCAAGTATTGTTTTAGCAAAGCAAAGGAAGCCCACTAAATCCCAAGAACTGCATATGAAAACCTATTTTTCTACCAGATTAGCAACCAATCTAGGTAAAGGAGAAAATCTACATCTTATTAAAAACACTAAGGGAACATTATCTAGTCATACTCTGTGAGTAACATAAAAATGAAAGTTTCGAGAATTTTAAGCAAAATAGATGTCCAAGATCATATGAAAGAAACTAGCCAGGAAGGGGAGGAAGGAGGAGGGAATGTTATTTAAATCACTTTTTTAAATCAAAGCCTACTTTTTAAAGTTTTCCCCCTAAACAAAAAATAAGCTAAAATGGATAAATTACCAACATTTATTGTTTGAAAAGAATCATTTTAAGAGGAAAAATCCATTTTACAGGTTTGTTTGTTTTTTTTAATAGGATATATATCATCTCAATTCAAGCTAAAAAGCCTACTCATCTTGTGGTCTTCTGGAGTATGGCTTCTAAGTCCAGCTGCTTTTCCAAAGCTACCAATACAAATGCTTGTGGAAAGGTTAGAGTGAAATCAAACCGAAGAATAAAGAAACTCCAACCCCATAATTTAAATCTTCCTCCTTCACGATTCCAAAATCGAAGAAAGGGCTAAATCAGTTAATGCTTTCAGTAATTATTTATATTCTGCTTTATGTTGGGGATGTATTAAAACAATTTAGGGAACTTGAGGAAAGGAAAAACCAAGATAGTTAATGCTATTACCTACCCTTAAAAGAATATAAAGATTATCTTTTTTCATAGCAAAATGAATCCGTAACAAAGCTATTTTAAATTTCTGCTAAAAAAGTAGGTTAAATGGGTTGAAAACCCTATTAAAAAAAATAGTTCCTCTGGCTGCCCTATGCTATAATTTCCAACAATACTTCCAGTTACAGAAGGCAAGGCAGATGGATGAATTAATGAGGAGAATATATAAACATATTAAATATCATATTTTAGTAATTAATAATCACATTAAACAATAATCATATTAATAAAAATTAAGTTGTGTTAACAATCATATTAAATATCATAAATTACATATCACATATGTAAATTTCACCTAGGTAAAGAAAGCTGATAGAAATGAAAAATCTGACAATAACTGAGATTCCAAACATCAAGGGAATATTTAGGGTTCAAAGCCATACAAACATCAGTAATGAGCTCTTTCATAAAAATACAATTTCTAACAATGATGCTAAAAATGCAAATCACACAATTTTTGGTACCAAGAAGATGGCACTAGATTGATTACCTCTCAATGTTGGGGCTCTTCCGTGATCCATCCACGTGCACCTTTCTGAGAAAAGCAAGTTAAACTACAGAAAAGTCTGAAGAAATGAAAGAAAAGGGCCACAAGGAAAAAAAGAAAAACTAGGGAGGGACAGACTGGCCAAATTCCAGCCTACTCTGCAAGTATAAGAAGGAAGGAGAGCAGCTGGATACAGGAGTGATTCCAAATGGAAGAGAGGAACAAATACCAAAGCAAGAAGAAAGCTGCAACTTCCAATCAGAAAAGGAGGTCAAGTCCCTTATTTCCTTTAAAGCCCACAAACAATGGAAGGTCTGGAGCAGAGATTCCTGAAGCCCAGCCTACTTCTGCATTGTTCCCAGCGTTCCAGAGTGCTGGATTCTGTGTAGTGGCCAATGAGAGCATTGTCTTCCTTGTCCTGATTAAAGATTTGTTCTTTCTAACTATTTTAACTTTGGTGGTTCTGTTTTTCAAGGTTGAAAGTAGAGTGTGAGATTTGAACTTGCTGACTCCCAAATCCAATGCCCTATTTGCTATACTAACAAAGGAATCAAATCAGGAGAAGCATGGTACTTGGACTCAGAGAACCTGGCTTCACTTTTCACTCTGACATTTAATACTCATCTGACCTATGGAAAACAAATGAATGTTCCTAAGCCTCAGTTTCTCTACTTTGTTGTCAACCTGGAAAAACAGAACCACCAAAGTAGTTTTACAAAAGAACAAGTTGTCGACATGGAATCTAGAGACCCCTAACTTGTGGCCTAGTGAGATCTGATGAACCCCAAGTTTTAGGAATCGCTAGTAGGTTGGAGACCCCCAAAACTTGTGCTTGCTCCCCGTTCCCCTGAGAATCCACCCTGAAGGGAATCTCCCACTAGCTGTGGCAGACTGAATAATGGACCCTGGGGTAAATGCTAAATACCCTTTTGTCTTAGGTAGTCTTCTTCATTGTATCAGAGACCCTTTCCCAGGAAGACACACCTGGGCCTGAACCATCCTTTAGGATCCATTGTAAGTAGCCCCTTCCCTTACACCCTAGCCTCAATGGTATAGAAGTTCCCCAATTTCCTTTGTTCCTGGAGTCCTCATCTAGCACACTCCCAGGGTGTCAGGGACCAGAGCAAGCAGTGTTCAATCCTCGACTCTGCATAAGGGAGTGGAGGCCTAATCAGCCCCGTTCCCCCTTTTCCTTAATTAAAGAGTGGCTTTTATGACCATTTAATAGTTCTGTGTTTTCTCTAAGTTAACAAAGTCTTTAATCAAGGGAAGGAAAACAGTGCTCTTATGGCCACCCCACAGTCATGCCCCCACACACAATACCAATACAACAAGGAGCTAAGCTCTTAGACTCTGGGGAAACCTCAGGGAAAATGCACCGGGAATAGGAATCTCCACCATGGGAATTTCCATTGAACTCAGAGTTCATAAGACAAGGTTGTCATTGTAAAATAAGAGTGGACTAAATGGGTCCTCTACTTGTTTCTATGCTCCTACCCTCCTTTAAAAAAAATAGAAATGGAATGTCTCTTTCTCAATCTGTACATCATCTTTCATAATCCCCCATTTCTCATCTCCTTAAAAACATTCCTCCAGTTGATGCTGATTTTATAAATTGCATGGATGATCCATTTCTACGACGAACATGATTTTTGATGAGTAAAAACAAGCCATTTATAGTTTGAATCTGTGGTACGTACACCCGAACTTATTCAGATGAAAGTGGTGGAAGGATTTTATAAATATATTTCTCTGTGATGTGACTCTGCCACATCTCAAAAGAAAAATTCTGACACCAGAATGAGCACATCTGCAGATCAGAACTGAAGTGGAATGTCAGTCACATCAGCCTTCTTTCACACACCATGATTATCTTACCCCAGCAAGCAGAGTTCTAGAACATCTGCTCCTTGCCTCTTATGAGTTTACTGATAAAGTGAGGAAAGAAAGGTTCTAAGTCTATTAAGTCACTAAAAAAAGGTCCCCAGATCCTCATTGCTATGAACATTTCTAATAACATTACAACAATAACAAAAGCTGACATATATTTTCTATAGAACGTTAAGGTTTTCAGAATTTTTCATTAGGAACCCCCATCCTAGTCGATGCCAAGGCATGATGGCAACGTTCTCTCTCTTCCTTCATATTCAATCTCTTCCAGATCTTGTAGCTTCTTTGTTGTCACTCTTGTTGTGGCTCTTGAGTCCTTTCAGAGTCTGGTCTCACTCTCCCTGACCACTTCAAGGTTTTCTTGACCAAGGTACTAGGGTGGTTTACCATGTCCTTCTCCAGCTCATTTTACAGATAAGGAAACTGAGACAAACAGAACTAAGTGACTTGTCCAGGATCACAGATTTAGGAATTGTTTTAGAGCAGATTTAAACTCAGGGTCTTTCTGATTCTTAACCCGGTACTCTATTCACCTCAACACCAAATTACAATTTTATTCTTTGGAAAATAAATTTTATTTAATCAGTAGCAGCATGGTACTGAAGCTGGAGAATCTGACTTCAAATGTGACATTTAATACTATTCAACCTGGGGAAAATAACTGAACCTTTTTAGGGATCAGGTTCCTCATCTGTAAATTGAGGGGGTTGGACTAAATGTCCCATAAGGTCCCTTCCAATAAATCTATGGTCCTATGCACTTATCTTTATAAAATGAACCCCAGGACCATACTGATCTTAGGTTTGTTTGTTGTTGTTTTTCCTTAGCAAAGATATTGGAGGGATTTATATTTCCTTCTCCTGTGAATTAAGGGCAAGCAAGTACTAGGAAATGGAACTGGGAATACAAAGGCAAATTAAATAATTCTAGCTCTTCTAGGGTTTACCTTCTAGGGTGGAGACATTTACAATACAAAGAAATAAATGGTCTGGGAGAAAGTTAGCACTTGGGGAGATCATTAGAGGTTTCCTTCCAGTGGCTTAGAAGAGTTATTAACATTTTTTGCACCCATGGTTCTCTTTTGGAAGTCTGGAAAAGTCTTTGGAGCCCTTCAAACAATGTTTTTAAATGCATAAAATAAAGGTTATTGGGTAAGGAAGGAAACCGAGTGCATTAAAATAGAGTTATCAAAATATCATAAAATGGGGATAGCTAGGTGGCTCAGTGGCTGGAGAGCCAGGTATAAAGATCTGAGGTTCTGGGTTCAGATGTGATCTCAGACACTTCCCAGCTGCTTGACCCTAAGAAAGTCACTTAACCCCCATTACCTAGCCCTTACCACTCGTCTGCCTTGGAACAGACATGGGCATGGCGCAGGCTGTGAACAGGGAAATTCCATTCCCCCTTGACTCCCCAAGCAAAGACCATTATCCTAAGATGTCCTTTAGATAGAGATAGACAAAAGAGATACACCACAGGGCCACGCCCGCCTTGATAGCCTAAACCCTGAGGATCCCAGACTGACCCTCCCCACCCACCTAATGCCATCTCTACACTCTAGAAAAAAAAACCCTGTACTGGGGCATCTGGAGAGCAACCCCAAAAGCAGCCATGTCATGCTGCCATGCCAAGTCGTGGAGGGCAACCCCCCAGGGTTGTTCCACTCATGCTGTCTTGCTGGCCATTGATCCTATCTTACTAATAAATCTTTCTTTTTACTTTTAAGCTAAGCTTGGAGTCCTCAGATTCTTGAGAAAGGTTTCCTTCCCAAACCCAGGAGTCCTCCATTTGCACCCCTATAACAGAACGAACACAGTTTTGATTCTAAGATGGAAGGTAAGGATTTTTTTAAATAGTCATATAAATAAACTTAGAGACCAGAGCTACTGCTGTATGGAGAAGGGAGCCACTGAGCTGAACTTGGTAAGAAACAGGGTTCTAGGAAGTTGAGGTGGGGAGGCAGCACATTTCCAGACTAAAGGCAGAGACCAGAGTGTGCTGGGTGAGGACCTTGGAGAACGCCACTAGGAAAAGTCAACTGTGTGAAGAGGAGCACCGTAAGCAATAAGGTGAGGCAGGTAGGGGGAGTCCACTCCATAAGACCTTTAAACGAGAAGAACAGAGTTTGTCTTTGATCCTGGGGTAAGCACCAGAGTTGATTGAGCAAGGGAGCCAAAAGGTCACATATGCCCTTAAGGATTTGAATTTTGGCTGTTAAAAGCAGAGAAGCTAAAAGTTTGAATGCAGTACCCCCTGCTCTATTTCCCATGTTTTAAGCCAGTTCCCAAATTTGTTCATTTTCTCAACATGTTAAAAGAAAGGGGAAATCCATTATTATTTGACCCACATAATGTTGTGGCTTATGGTATTGGCATGATGAAACTTGTATTTATCTTTTACAACTACTATTAGTTAACATTTAAATGGAACTTTAAATGGAATAGTTGCTATTATTATCCCCATTTTGTGATTGTGGAGTTGTGTCCCACTCTTCCTGACCTGGTGGACCATACTGTCCCTGGGGTTTTTTCCTTGGCAAGGATAAGGGAGTAGTTTGCCATTTCCTTCTCTGGTGGGGTAAGGCTAACGGAGGATAAGTTATGTCAGAGTGGAATCTAGAAGCCCCCAAACTTGTAGCCTAGAAAGATTTAATGACACCCAATTTACTTAGCTAAAAGGTGAAAGCCCCAGGTTTGACCTGTCTCATGAGAGTTCCTCCCTGTGGGAAAGTCCAACTTATGGAGACTCAGACTAATAATACACCTTAAAAGTAGTTTAAGTGGGGATGGCTAATCCCATCAGGTGTTAAGTATCTCTTTTGTCCCAACGGTTTCTCCTTTTAGGCCAAAGTCCTTTACCTAGGTGGCCGGGCCCTATGGGATTCCTCATTTTCCTTTGTTACCATTGTAAAGCCAATCAATTATCCCTCTTATCCACAGTCACCAAGTTCCCCAAGAAAGGTATTTAACCTTTCCACTTTAATGGCTCTTTGGAATCTTCGTCTAGCACAGTGTCACTCCCAGGGATAATATCCCCAGAGTCCAGAGTGTAGACTCTGTAAAAGTTTCAGTGCTAGACTCTTAAGTAAAGGACCAGATATTGGACTTACCCCTTTCCTGATTCTGACTACTTTGGTAGTTCTGTGTTATTTCCAAGTAAACAGTTACTTTTCCAGGGTCTCATAGTAAGTGCTCATCTGAATTTGAAATTAGGTTTTCCTGACTCCTGGTCCAGTACTCTTTCCCCCAAGCCTCCCTGGTGCCTCCCCATTTTACAGAAGAGAAAACTGAGGCCCTGAGATAATTAAGATGATTTGCAAGGTTATACAGTTGGGATCAGAGAGACAGGATTTGAACTCAGGTCTTTCTGACTTCCAAATCCAGTCTATCTACTATGTCTCTGATGGAATCCTATCCATACAGAGATTTCCAGCCTGCTTCCAAATACCTGCAGTGTGCTGGTGGATTTTGGACTATAAATATGCCCAAACTAAATTTCAGGCAGTTTTCTCTGGGGCTTTGGACCAGGGCTTCAAAATTCAAGAGAAAAGACCCTGAACTCTCTCTTTGGAAATCAGGCTGTCTTACCACTGAACTTTGTGGGTCCAGAGAGGGCCAAAGCTCAAGACTCCAGCCCCTTGGGCCCAGCAGCAACATTGGTTCCTCCTGTTACCCAAGAGACAGAAGTTCATAGGCAACAAATGAATTGTCTCCAGGGCAAAAGAGAAAAGAAAATGTTTTTGTAATCTACTGGGAGTACCCACTTCTCTTCTTTCCTAGCATTTAGTTAAACAATAGCCACATCTCCCTCAGTTTATTAGAAATAAATTCCAGGTTAGAAATAAAATGCTTTTATCCAGGAGTCAAACTTCCAACAACCTCAACCATCTTCTAGAACATAGGTCCATAGTGGGAGTGAGTAGAGTACTAAGCTGTGTCAACTTGAAATCTGAAGACACAACTTATTGACTAACTTTCTGCTCAACTACTAAGTGGTTTTGGTCTTTGCTTAAACCCTTACCTTCTATCTTAGAACCACTACAAGGCAGAAGGATCAGTAAGGGCTAGACAATGGGAGTAAAGTGACTTGCCCAGGGTCACACAGCTGCGAAGTGGAGGCCACATTGGAAGCCAGGTCCTCCCCACTCCCTATTCATTTGAGACACCTAACTGCCCCATAATCATTAAGCATAAAATAGGACTTTTGGAGAGGCACACACATTTTTTTAAAGTTCCTAACATATATAAGTAAGGATTTTATGACTTTGTAATAAAAAAACAATTAAAATTTGTGTAATCCCACATCAGAACCATTATTTCCTCTTAAGGATTTAGCCACTTTCCTTACTAGTCTTCAGTTTCAGTAGAGGAAAAAAACAGCTCTTTTAAACATTCCCAAATTCCCTCCAGGTAAAATGCTCATTACTTTGGGCTTTCAAGGACTTCTACTAGTCAAACCAAGTGTACTTCACAACCTTTTAATTCAATTCCTTTCAATCAACATTTTTTTAAACTACTAAATTTGAAGCCTGAGGTTTTGTACCTAGGAAACACTCCTCCCCACCTCACAGACTCTTAGGCACACCTTCCCCAAACAGTCTCTGCCCAGGGGGAGCTTCAAATTCTAAAGGACTAGTAACAATAAATTCTGATTTTATCCTAATCCAATTCTCTACAAATAATTTGAGGACTAAACAAAACAAGACCCACTTTATCAGTACCTAAATTTGCCTCTAATCTGATTCCATCAAAGCATCCCAGCCTCTCAGTTCTCTTTCCCCACTTCTTCCTCCCTCCCATCTTCCATCTTGTTCTTAGGTTCAGAACATGCTCCTGATTCTCAGCTGCCACTGGGTCCCTTGAAAATGAGGGGAAAGTATCATTTCATGAGGATGGAATTTAATGGAATACAGAGGTCCTTGATAGTCATCATTTGACACAACTAGCAAGATTTTTCCTTTATCTTTGAGAATACCTCAACAACAGAAGCAAAATTTAGAGTCTAAGCCCCAGCCCTAAGGCTCCACTCTCTGTCCATGGTACCAAGAAAGCCTGGCTACCATTCCTCTGTCACAGTGCTGAGTTCCTTAAGCAATGAGACTGCCTCTCTTTTGTATTTGTATCTTGAATTTCTACAACACTGCCTGGCACAGAGTAGGCACTTAATAAATGCCATTTCGTGGCTTCTTTCCCTTCCCTTTAAGGGCTTGTCTTACCCTCTTTTCATCAAAAGAGAATGAGGAAGTAGGGTGAGGGGTGGACCTTCGGAAACTTTCTTTTTTGTTTTTCATTTATACCCAAATAATCAAATGATATTAAATATTTTTACACTTATAGTAAGTGTGAATCTTTTTTTTTTTAACTCTTACCTTCAGTCTTAGAAGCAATACTCTGTACTGGTTCCAAGGCAGAAAAATTGTAGGGTTACACAGCTAGAAAGTGTCTGAACCGAGGACCTATTTGCCAGCCACCTAGCTTCCCCTCCTTCTAGATTTTCTTTGTTTTTCTTTGTCTTTATTTTTTTTAAACCCTTAACTTCTGTGTATTGGTTCATTGGTGGAAGATTGGTAAGGGTGCTAGATTTTCTTAAAGGAGAAAAGAAAACTATTTAGGAAAATAATTTAAAAAACCACTGTTTCTCTCTGTTCTACACACACAGCATCCTGAAGCTGGAATTTGTTCATCAAAGAATTCATTTCCTTGTACTGTAAAATATACAGTTCAGATTTGGGACCTCTACTATGTTAGGGTCAGTGCAGCTTTCAATGAGAATAAGAAGATTGTGGGTCCAATATTATTTGATGGCCATGAAAGGGATCATAACTCCTATTTCTAAATATTAGCAATACCATTAAATAGGTAGAGATTTATCTAAGGAAAACTTTTCATCACTGCATGTACTCTAAATAACAAGAAACACAATTTTAAAATAATGTGTTTCCACAGAAAGATCCTGACCCCACTTCAAAAATGAAGGTCTCCAAGTCTCAGCAAATGGCCCACTTATTTCAGACACTGCCCAGCATAATAACACTTCATTTCAGCCACATAATTTTAATGGTAACTTGGCAGTCCTGGAATGCAAGCTTACTTACACCTCTTTTCTATTGCAAACAAACAAACAAACCCAAAAAAATTGTCCCAAAGTACTTTTTGCTAAAGCTACATTTTGAAATTTATGGACTAAAAATGTATTAAATTTCACAATTCTGGATTATATGACACAGGCTAAAAACGGACTGATGATGTATTATTGATTTTGACATAGTCATGAAAGCTCGGATTATGCTTCTATTAAAACTTACATTTCATGACAGATTTGTCAGGTTTAATTTATGATTTAGACATGTTTCTAGTTCAGTAGCAACAAATTATCTCCATATGAAAATTCATAATTCAATTTCTTCCCTCTTGACAAGCATTTTACTCACTATTTTGATTTGACTTATAAGAGAAAAATTAACAGAATTTTCATTAAGAAAAATGGGTAGAGGGGCAGATAGGTAGCTTAGTGGATAGATCATCAGATCTGGAGTGAGGATTTCAAATCTGGTCTCAGACATTTCCTAGCTGTGTGACCCTGGGCAAGTCATTTAATCCCCATTGCCAAGCCCTTTCTGCTTTATTATCTTAGAATTGATATAAAGACAGAAAGAACGAGTTATTTTTTTTTTTACGTCTCCAGGACTTATATATTTAAAATCTTGATATGCTTGACCGCACTTCAGCCCAACCTAGTCACCCATTCAGACTCATTCAGTGAAAGGTGCTCACACTTTCTCTAGTCATACCTTGGAGGTACTGTGGGGTTGGTCTTCAGTCTTAGGCCACTACAATAAAGGGATTCACACGAATCCTTTGATTTTCCAGTGTATATAAAGGTTATATTTGTACTCCACTGTGATCTAGCAACTGAACAATAGTATTATGTCTAAAAAAATGTACAGATCTTAATTAAAAATACTTTATTGCTAAAAAAACGTACTTTTAATTTCTTTCAAGAGCTTTTCCTTTGTACTCACAACTCTTTGGCCCAAGAGGCTGAGCTTTTGACCTATTTCAGCTTTCAACATGTCTTCCTTACTAAGCTTAATCATTTCTAGCTTTTGATTTAAAGTAAGTGATGTGTGACTACATGTAGAGGCCATTAGAGGGCTATTAATTGGCCTAATTTCAATATTGTTGTGTTTTGAGAGGGTAGAGGAAAGACAGAGAACCAGGAAACAGTCAGAGGAACAGTCAAAACACACACTGTTGTACCCAAATTTTAATACCTAACCCAGGTTCATGGCCGAAGGAAGAATCACACTGACAATGCAATATGCAAGAAGAGGCTCATTCTTTACTAGCAATAATAGCTAGGGTCGCTAGGCAGAGAGGCATGCCTGAACGACCCCTTGGAATTCTCAGCCAAGAGTTTATATAGAAATGTTTGGGGAAGGGGGTTGGTACATACATAATTATCAAGGTAGTGTCAGGCACAGGTGGTCAGGAAGCATCTGGGGAGGGGGGTTTCAGGGTCAGGGGCCTGGAAGTATTTGGCAAATATACATTAAGTAGGCAAATATTGTTAAGCAGGCAAACATAGACAAACATTCCTCAAGAAGGTTAATATTCATCAGATAAGATAGCTTCAGTTTTAGGTTTATGATAGGGGGAGATAAGGAAGACTGTGCTGGGAAACCTTGGGGGCTGGGGGTAGCTTGTCCAGGCCAGAAATAGTTCAGTAGACTGCCAGACTGATTTTTAAATCCAACAACAAGATATCTACCAATTAAATTCACAGCCTTATATGTGGCAGCCCAAACCATTACAATGGTAACACCAAAGATCACTGATCATAAGTCACCATAACAGGTATAATAATAATAAAAAACTTGGAAATATTAAGAGAATTACCAAAATGGGATACAGAGACAGGATTTGAACACATGCTGTTGGGAAAATGGAAATAACAGACTTTGATGCAGGGCTGCCACAAACTTTCAATGTATAAAATGCACAATATCTTCAAAGTGTAATAAAATGAGGAAGGACTGGGTCACCGGGTGGTAGCACTTTGCTACTAAGTACCAATACCTCTCCATTTGAAACACACAAGCTGATCTAGACAGTTCCGATCTCCCCACTGCTCTTACTTTTAGAAGGAGAAACTAAAGTCCATAAACATTAAAAGATTTAAATTAACCTATAATACTTCAAGTATTATTTTTTTTTAAAGTTTATTATCTGGCAAAATAGAACCATGTGACTAAGTTTTTCTACCTGTTCAAAAATCCCTGCTCCACCAAAGCTGAATCAGGAAGGAAAAAAGCTAGACATGGAACTCCGCCCAATTTATCTCCTGTCCCTGTTGTCAGCACATAATGACAGGAAGTGAGTGGGGTTCTGGGAATTGCAGATTTTTTTTTTTTGCTGGGGATCATTGTTTTTAGGGTAACAGATTCAAATTACACAACATTAAAAAATGTAGATGCACAAATTCAATAAAGTCCTCACTTTTATTCCTATTAAAACAAATTTGTTTAAAAAAGAATAAATATAAAAAATTGAAACTGGGACAAACCATTATAATAAATTAATTGAAAAAGAAGTATAGTATTTATTTTGGGGGCAGATATTTACATAAGAGGAAAAATATATAATATAAACATATTACATATGTATATATAAATCTTTACTTTCCATCTTATAATGTACATGGTATTGATTCTAAAATAGAAGGTGAAGATTAAAAAAAAAAAGAAACAGACAAAAATGAATGTTCTATCATGCTGAGACATGAGTTCCTTATTCAAAACTGAGAAACATCAGAAGACTTTCATTGAGGCAGCCCAGAGTAAGTAAATGGTGCTGTAAAAAGAGAAACAAACTTAAAGTTCAGAAACCTGAAATACTAGCTTTGTCATTTAGCAAGTCAGCGACTTTCTCAGCCTCAGTTTCCCTGTCTGCAAAATGGAGATTATATTTGTCTATTTGAATATTTGTCTATTTGCCTACTTGAAAACCATTTTGAGAAAAGTACTCTGTAAACTGTTTGTATACAAATTTGGTGGATAATTAAGGCACCAAATGCATCAAGCAGGCATTTAAAAATGACCCAGAATTGCGCTTTAACACACAAAAATATGTACAGCTAAATTTCAATGGAAAGTTAAAGATTTATCCTAATATATGCAAGGATGGAACAATGTAGATAAAAAAACAAAGCCAGAAACTGAGTACTAAGCCTCACAAAAAAGGGACATCCTTAGAAAATAGAGGGTGGAAACTGTGAGGATAGCATATGGTAAAGGCTACATTTTTTTGCTTCTTTTATCTCATTATTTTTCTTTGCTGTGTTATGAGGAAGAATGAAATCGGGTTCCTTGTAATCTCTGTCTATTACTTCTGTCTTTAGGAGCTATACAGAATGAACAGAATCCATTGGTGTCATAATATTTTCTCAGATAGTTAAATTGGGTCCTTCCAAAGGCTACAGGAGCAGCTAGGTGGCAAACTGGATAGAGTGATGGGTTTGGAGTTATGAAGATTCTTCTTCCTGAGTTCAAATCTGGTCTCAGATACCTTCTAACTGTGTGACCTTAGGAAAGCCACTTGACCCTATTTGCCTCAGTTTTCTCATCTGTAAAATGAGCTGGAGAAGGAAGTGACAAACCATTCCATTATCTTTGCCAAGAAAACTCCAAATGGGGTCACAAAGAATGGGATAGGACTGAAATGACTCCACAACAACAATAAAAGTCTACTCATCTCCAGTGAAATATTCTGACATTTTTCTTTTCTTAAAAAAACTTTTGGACCTTCCAATATTTCCTCTCCTTAAAGTCAAAGAATCATAGTTCTGGAGCTAAGAGACACTGCAGAGGCAATTTAGTCTAATCTTCTGAATTTTTACTAATGAGGGAATTGAGTCTTTCAAAGTTTTTCATTGACTATAATGATGTTATTATCATGGTCTAAATTGTTCTATTAGTTCTACTCAATTTGCTCTGCATTATTTCATAGAGGTCTCCCTTGCTTTAGAAATGTTATAATAATAATAGCAATAGTTATTACGTTATTATTATAATTAGCATTTGTATAACTTTAAGGTCTTGAAAACACTTTACATGTAATTTCATTTGATTCTCCCAATAACCCTTAGAGGTAACAATCCTTACTTTCAAGGAGCATATAAGAAAGTTAATTCCTGCCCTCAGGAAACTTAATTTAGAAAGAGTAATCTAAGTAGTCTACCCAGAATGCCACTTATTTGTCCTTGAGTAGGTGCCACCTTACAAAATTAAAAGTTATCTCAGCTTTACAACCATGAATCTAATATTGTTGTTCAATCATATCAGTTGTATCCAACTTTGTGACCCCATTTGGGGTTTTCTTGGCAAAGATACTGAAGTAGTTTGACATTTCTTTGCCAGTTCATTTTACAGATGGAAAAACTGAGGCAAACAGGGTTAAGGGACTTTACCAAGGTAACACAGCTAGTATGTGTCTGAATCTGCATTTGAACTCAGACATGACTCTAGTCCTGGCTAAGATGGGTTCAGTTAAAAAATCTAGTTCATCTTACCTCAAATAATTTAACTGACAATGGGAAATCAGGTCTGATATCTTTAAACCACCAAGTTATCTTTCAAGGATTCTGGTCTGCTGTTTTCAAAAGGCTGGTCTTTTGATTCTGCACCTAGACTCAAATGATGAGTCCTTCTAAGTCTCATGAGAGAAGGAGAGTCACTGCTAGTCTCCTTCCAACCAGTCATGTTGTTCTCTGCACCTCAGTTCTGTAACTAATCACGTTGCCCTTCATTCTATGATGTTCTTGTTCTGTTCTTTGTTCTGTAACCCCAAAACCAATATGAGGGGAACTGAATTCTTCCTCAAGGTCTTTGGCATAAATATCTACCTACTGACAAGCAGCATGCTCTTGCTAATAAATGTTATCTTACTCAGAGATCTACCTTGGTTTACCCTTTTGTTAAAATTCAAACTCAACAGGACTACTTGGAAATTGTTTAAAGTTTTGTCAGCCAGACTCCTGTGCCTGATGCCCAACAGAGGAGAGGTTCGAATTACACTGGAAAAAAAAATGAAATTGATCCCATTTATTCCCTGTTTCAATGGGTGATTTATCCCAACCCAAATGACAGTTCTCTTGTGTTTAACATAATTAATTTTTTTTAAATAGCTGACGCTTACATAGTGATTTTAGATTTATAAGGCACTTTACCTGGATAATCATTTGATCCTCCCAACAGTGCTATGAGAGAGTCCTTGGGGAATTTAATCTCATTTTAAAGGTAAGTCATTTTTCATCCTTGTGGCCCCAGCACCTAACACAGTGCTGAATGAATCTCTGTTGTTTATTAAGCAGTTTTTGAACCAAATAGGATTCCCCCCCCCCCCAAAGAAGGCTACTATGAAAAAAAAAAAAGGACTGATTGCAAAATCACTCCAGACAGAACAGTTAGTACTTGAATGTGTTGCAATTTGGTGCACATTAAATTAGAAGCACTTAACGTCCTAAATTATTTTTTGTTGACACTACATGTCGTGCAACCATAGGGTGTATTTTCACTGATAGAATTTTTAAATTTGAGAAAACAGATCATGTTCAAGGTTTTCACCAAATTTTTTGGATTGGAAATACAGGAAAAGGTCAAAATGACAAGTTCTTTTGAGAATGACTTCACTACTAGTTATATGTATTTAAACATATCAAATGCAGCACTTTGAGAGTTATTTCCCTATGAGAATGCCATTGTGGTATCCAGCTTTGCCTCTATCTATTATCTAACTTTGTGGCTCTAACAGCTACCAATGCATCAAAATCTTCCACTTCACTTTTCACTTCTGCTTCTCTTTAGCATCTCCTCCCCAACCTAAAGAAACTAAATTACTAGAAAAGAAAAAGAGACTTTCCTCCCTAGTCTAAAGTGAATCATTATCACTAAACAACCAGCGACTTGAATGGTTTCAACAAAGACAGAATAGAACCCTCTTCAGACCAATCTGAAAAATTCATTTTTATTGCATAAATGATACTTTATGAAGTTTCTTGGCATTAGAGAGGGTTGTGGTTGCTGTCTTCCTTCCTTACGATAATTATTCCATTTTTCTTTTCTGTTCCTTTTAGTACTAGAATGCCTTTGTAAAGTGAATTCTCTTGTGTAGAGAACATGAATTCAATTAGATTTATTAGGTTAGCAAGACTTCAGATACTTTAATCAATGGCCCTAGATGGGTTACTCTACAGCTAACCAATTTTTTGCACATAGCTTGTTCTTTTCCTCTACCGGCAAGAATTGCTCTTTGTTATTTTCAATTGGGAAAGGCACCATTCCCCCTTCCTCCTCCCAACTTTCATCGATTTGTACTATTAACAATATATACATTGCGCCTGGCAAATAGTTCTTGACATCAAATTCCTTGGCACTGTCAAAGGGTACAACATTTAAAAATTGATGAGATTTTATCAGGAGAAATGACATTAACAGTGCTTTGCCATCTCACTCTCAGGACCCTGGGACTTTTCCATCGGACTTGCAAATGAAACCTTCTATAGGTGTTCTCTCCCATTAGTATGTGAGACAGGAAACATCTTGTTTTTCTATATAATGTATCCCCGGTGCCTAGCACAGTGCTTTGAACATCGTAAGAATTTAATAAATACCTTTTTTTCATTCATTTATTTATTCATGTGATTTGTGAGGTGATTCCACAGTTTCCTACAAAAAATTATTCACTTGGTTGTTTTAGTTCAGGTTCAAATTCTTCAACTCTATTCTTTCTCCAAATTCACTGGTAACCACTGGTCAAATATCGGCCAATCATGGATTAACATGGATTTTGTCCAGTCCCTAATACTACCCCTCTTTGGCTCATTCTACCATGATCTACAATTTACTACAGGAATCTTCAATTTATTTCCGTGAAAATAGCTCAGGGCTGAGTTTCTACAAATGGAGATATAAAAGACACTGAATTCAAGAGTCTGGGGAAAAAAAATACAGGACAGAAATTAGCCTGTACAGGGCTCCTACATGCTTAGTACATATTTAATATATATCTGACTGTATATATGTTATTAGTCCTAATAGAATTTATAAGCTCTTAGAGTGTAGAGACTCATTTTTATTTCATTTCATCTACCTTAATACTCTGTCCATTCCAGGTCAGGTTTCCCCTCCCACTGTTCACTTTGGAACTTCTTAGATCTTTCTGATCCTCTTAGCCATTACCCTCTATCTCACCTCCTCTACTCAGCCAAAGTTCTTGAAAAAACCATCTAGATAATCTCCTCCCCACTTCTTTGGATTTTGCCACTACTAAGCCGCCATCTTGGCTCTGTCTCCCAGTTTCTCTGGAAAATGGTCCAGAATAATATACATAACGAATGAATATTTTGGTTATTTTTGTTGAACTTATTCCTTTACATTATAAATTATATATTTTTTAAAATTTTTTTCTATTATAGCTATACAATTTTTATTATAATATATTTATGTTTGTTGTTGAAGATGAGTTGTAAATTACTGTTTGTGATTCCATTTGGGGATTTCCTGGCAAAGACACTTAAGTAGTTTATCATTTCCTTCTCCAGCTCATTTGACAGATGAAGAAACTGAGGCAAACAGGGTTGAATGACTGCCAAATTCGAAGTCAGGAACATTAATATTCCTGACTCCAGGCTTAGCACTTTATCCATCCTGCCACCTGGCTGCCCTTACATATAAATGTTAGATGATGATAATGATGATTTTTATCTCTACAATTATTATTCTAAGAACACTGATAGGTGATGGGCTTTCCTGGATCTTTGACACTGAATCTGAATCTTCCAGGTCCTCTGTGGTATCACAGAAGGCTACAGACCTCGGAGCCCATGGGTCTACTTTATTCCAGTCTAAGCACTGTCTGTCCATTTCTAAGATCTACCTCCTGAGTTTCTGACTCCATTGGAATTTTTTTCAAGAAATTCATTGATTCTGCTGCCTTTGGATATGGATCCTTGCAGGCTGTATTGGTGGGTTTTCACTTAATTTCTGAATCATTATTGGGTCTGCTGCTATTTCTAGGTTTTTGCTACAATGGCTATGGGGGAGGTGGGGGGGTTTATTGCCCTTTGGACAGCTGGCTTAGCCACAAGTTGAACTCTGCCCATTTTAGACACTGAATTAACACTCTGAATGACCAAGTCACAGATTGTAGAGGAAACCTGAAAAAGAACTTCTTTGTTCCTCCATGAGGTGGAAAGAAGCTGTTTAATCAAACTTGAAGGAATATTTGGGTAGATAGACAGTGGCTGACTGAAGTCAGTGCACTCATGCTCCTAGAGCCTTTAAAAAAACTAATCAGCTATGCAGTGACTAGAGGGAGTCTAGGTCTGGCAGACAGGAATTAAGCTTCATGGGGCAGCTAAGTGGTTCAGTTGATTGGAAGCCAGCCCCAGAGTTGGGAGGTCCTGGGTTCAAATTTGGTCTCAGATGCTTCCTGGCTGTGTGACCCTGGACAAGTCACTTAACCCCCATTGCCTAGCCCTTACCACTCTTCTGCCTTAGAACCAATATACAGAATTGATTCTAAGATGAAAGGTATGGGTTTAAAAATAAAATAAAGCAGTTAATTCTAAACATTTTTTTATTACACATCCCTACAGTAAAACTTTAAAAAATATATATATAATAGATGTGTACATATACTTATTTTTTAAATATGTATTAAATACATATAATTGTACATGTACATATAAATAAGATGTTTACAAAGCATTTCCCTTTTCCCATATTTAATACTCTCTCTCTCTACATATATATATATATATACACACACACACATATATATATATACACACATACAAATATGTATACACATATATATTTTTTATTTATATATGTATATATTTTTAAAAAATACTAATTGGCACAGTATAAAGGATTTGGAATCTAGAATACTCAACTTGGTGAATTTAAATCTTGCCTCAGACTCCTACTACTTATGTGACTTGGGCAAGTCACTTAGCCCTGCTTACCTCAGTTTCCTCATCTGTCAAGTGAGCAGGAGAAAGAAATGACAAACTGCCCTAGGATCTCTGCCAAGAAAATCCCACAGAGCCAGATATGACTGCAGAACAACAAAAATTATGTCATGAAACGTGCAAAAATTTAAATGAAAAAGTGTGTAGTCATGGAAAACACATTTCCATATAAGCCATGTTGCAGGAAATCCACAGACCAAAAATAAATAAATAAGGATGCAATAATGATGAACTAATATTTGATCATTAGGGAGCCTAGGGAGCAGTAGGTAGTTTATAGAATAAGAGAGTTGTTACATGGTCAAACCTAGGCTTTTAAAAAATCTCTTTGGAAGTTAGGTTGCAGATTAGTTTAAGTGCGGAGAAACAAAGCCAAGAGACTGTCTGGGAGGATCATAAGGTCTCTGGTCTGAAGAATTCTACTGTATTGAAACTCTAGAATTGACAGAATGTCAGGAAATGCATGAATGTGAGGCAAAAACTAAAGCACTGTGGACCCAAGCCTGTCATTTTGTAACACTTTCTAAAAGCTTATTTATACAAAGGCAATGGATGCTATGAATCTTTCTAAAATAACATAAATTATTTTGAAAGTATATTTTCCAAATACATAAATACTACTGCTTCTAAAAGTAAATTTAAAAGCTGGGCCCTTTTATACAAGTAATTTCATCCAATACCTCTATATACTTTGTACCTGGTAAACAACTGGCTTCTTCTACAAACATTTTCAGGAATTTTTCTCCCTCCTGTTTTTTTTTTTTTTAAACTCTTACCTTCTGCTTTAGAGTCAGAAGAATAGGAAGGGCTAGGTAATGGGTGCTAGTTAACTTATCCAGGGTCACACAGCTAGGAAGTATTTGAATTCAGATTTGAACCCAGGACCTCCCATCTCCAGGTTTGGCTCTCCTACCTGCCCCTTCTTCCTCCTATTTTAATGGCTAAATTTGTGGCTGATGACTACTCAAGGTTAAAGCTGTTTTTTCACTGAAGTCAAAGTTGTCTTTCTAAACTGCCCATGTTTTAGGGAAGGATAACTTCAGAAAATTTCACATCTTTCTCACTAATTATTACATATTACCATTGGCTAAAAACCAGAACATGCAAGATTTAGGTTAGACATGAGGAAGAATAGCCAGATACTAAGCATTGCTTAAATAGATTTAGAGTAGAAAGGTACCTCAAAAGCCTTAGTCATTCAAAGGCTCAAAATACAACTCTCTTTTTTTTACAGATATGGTCCAAGGATGCTTAGTGAAGAGAAAGGTTCATACAAATAATACAGGGTCAAGAAGGATTTGAATATAGGTCCAGGGGTCTTTTATGATACATAGTGTTGCTCTTAAGATGGAAGGTCATCCCCTTTCCAGGAAGAATTTTTAAAAATAAACTAATATTTCTCTTCTCTGTAGTAACAAGTGAGTTTTGCATAGTTTTCTGGGTTTGTTTATGAGTTCTTTATATCTTAGTATATAGTCAGTTTTGTAAACATGCCATGCAGAGCTGAGAAATGTTTGTTCTTTCCCATTCCCATTCAACAATGACCAGCAATCTATCCTATTTAATTTTTATCAAATTCTCTACAGGTCCTTTATTTCACAGAATTACAGTACCTTAGATCCTATATTATTTCATTATCTACTGTACGATGACTTCAAGCATATTTGTAGCCTGCCTACTTATCTCTTTAAATTATGTCTAATTTTAATGTTGCTTCATTTGAGATCAGAATTGCCACCCAAGTTTTTCTCCATTAACCTAAGGTCTAATAAACTGCTCCAATCTTTTATTTTAACTCTGCATTAATCTTTATGTTTCAAGTGTTTTTCTTATAAACAACATATTATTATATTCTTCTTAGAAATCCATGATGCAACCCTCCTACATTTTATGGTTGAGTTCATCCCATTCACATTCATAGTTAAGATTAAATTATGTATTCCTTCTATCATGTTCTTATATTCAATTTCCTCTTCTTATGAAGGAAAAGAAAGCAATACCAAAAATCTATACTTAAATTAGTCCAATCCTACTCCTTTTCTTCTCCTATCTTTACTTAGGTAAAACAACTAAGATTATTGGGTCTTATATATAGTTTTTCCTCCCTTTTATCTTCCCATTATAATCCAACCATCATAGCTGATTTCTTTTATCCTCTGTTCATTTGTATGTATGTGTGTGTTTTCAAACCTTTTTAAATGTGTCAGATTTATAAGATACCCACTTAATCCCTTCCTCCAGGTTTGTAAACCCTTCTCCTATGACCCAAATATGTGGGAAAAAGTAATTTCCTCCTTTTCCTCCTCATTTCTTCATTAATATGTTCTTTTCCCCCTTCCTCTTTTAATAAATATATATATATATATATATACACAGCCAAGCTTATAAACTTTGTTTTTTTTTACTTTCTTTACTCCCTCTGTGACACTTGAAAAAACTAGGATTTTAAAGGGATAATTATATCCTTACCTCCATTTCAAGCACTTAATTCTCATTTTGTTGTTCTTCAGTCTTTTCAATTGTGTGACCTCATTTGGCATTTTTTAAGCTAAGACATTAAATAGCTTGCCATTTCCTTGTCCAGTTCATTTTACAGATGAGAAAACTGAGGTAAACAGGGTTAAGTGACTTGCTTAGGGTCACACAGCCAGCAAGTGTCTGAGGACAGATTTGAACTGAAGATGAGTCTGCCTGATTCTAGAATTAACACTCTAAGCCATCTACCTGCCCCAATTGCTCAATTTATCTTTGAACCTTTCAAAGTTTTCTTTTAATACTTGTGTTTGCATTTCAAAGATTCTACCGAACCCTGGCCTTTTCATCAGGAATGTTTGAAAGCAGACCCCTAGACTTGGCTTCTAAAATTCTGGTCCTCAGCAATTTCATATGGTAGAGATCAGATATTCTGCAGTATAGAAGATCTTAGATTAGTAGGTCCCCAAGGATTTCCCTTAGCCACCCCTTATTTCAAAACTCAAACTATCCAACTCTTCCTTGAAGAGGGAAAAATGTAGGAAATCATCCTCAAGGAACATTAAAAAAAAGTCAAGGAGACAGGTGTGAAGTCAACAGCTATGCTCAACTCTTCAGGCAACATCAGAGCTGAAAAGGCTTCTCAGTAGCACATTCTCACCCAAGAATGAGACCTTTTCTTATTTTCCCTCATGTGTGGCCTCAATCCACTTTCCTCTGCACCTCCCTGATTAGCACAATTTTTCACAGCTTCTCACCTTGGAGACATTAGCACATTTTTCCCAGTCAGAGAGGGGCAAGATTCTTTTTTTTTTTTTTTTTAAGCTGCTAAATGTGCAGACTAAGATGTCCAATTTGTCAGATACATTTCCTGTATATTTATTGTGAAAAACAAATATTAAAACTTAAAAAAAAGGAACACTTTATTGTCCTCATTCTATTAAGGTTCATTTAGGGGTTTTTTGAGTTATATGATTATATACAATTTATAGGATAACTTTTTAAAATCTCTAAACCGTTACTATCTTTTGTAGGAATTGTGACATAGTTTTCTAGAATCCTGACTGTTTCCTTGGTCCTTAAACTATTTATGTCTGCCTACTAACAGTCTTTTTTCTTTGTCTTAGACAAGACAATGATATTTCTTCTAGGTGTTTTCAATTTTTTTTTTGAAGAGAAAGTTGATGGATTCTTCTTCCCTCTGATTCTAACAGATCTTGGAAATATACTTTTTATGATTTTTGCCTTTCCTCTGTTAATTATTTCCTTTTTATTCTGTATATATTTTGCTTTGTATATATATATATATGCATATATATATATATACATATATATATATATGTTTGCATAGTTTCTCTCTCGCTAGATTGTTAAACTCCATGAGGGAAGAGACAATATTTTGCCTCTTTTTATATTCCCCAACACATAGCTTAATGACTGGCACATAGTAAATGCTTTATAAATGATTCTTGATTGATTGACGGGTTGGTAACAGGTTGGGGGGGGAGGGGCTATGGTTTTCAAGAAGGTCAATGATTGCTTAAATTATCTTTCTCTGACCTCTTTTCCAAGTTTTTTTTCCCCAGGTTTCTTTTGAATAGTTGCTATCTTACATGTTCTTCTAGTATTTTACTCTTTTGATTATCTACTATTTCTTGTTTCAGAATCATTGATTTCAATTTGTTCTATTTTGATTTCTCTTTTACTTTAAGAAACATTTATTTGTTTGTTAGTAACATTAAAATGATCAATTAATTACTTGCTTCCCTAACTTACCCCCATTAGAGAAGGCATCACTTGACAAAAAGATATAGTTTTATATAAAATTATGTCTTATTTCTATTCATCAGTTTTTTTCCTCTGGAAGTGGATATACATAAGTCATTCTTCAAATGCTATTTCTGCAGCTGTATATAATCTGTTGGTTCTGCTTGTTTCATTCTTTTGTTTTAAACCCCTATCTTCCCTCTTAGAATTGATATTGTATTAGTTCCAATGCAAAAGAGAACTAATAAGGACTAGGCAATTCCAGATTGCTTTCCAAAATGGTTGGTCAGCTCACAGTTCTACTAAGTGTATTAGTATCCTCATTTATCCACATCCTCTCCAAAATTTTGCTCTTTTATCATTTTAGCCAATCTGATAAATATGAGATAATATCTCAGGTTTTTTATTTGCATTTCTCTAATTAATAATGACAGAGCATTTTTTCATATAATTATATAGAGCTTTGATTTCTTCATCCAAAATTGTCTCTTCATAGCTTTGGACCATTGACTAATTGGGGAATGGCTCATATGCCTATATATTTCATGTTCTATGATTTTTTAAAGTGACACTTGATAAATTATGCACCATACTAATTCTATTCCTTAATATTTTAATCTTTCATTCTTGAATTCTTTCAATATTCAGATTGCCCTCTTATTCTAACATGTCTAAGTAATTTCCTTTTTGATTTATTTAAATGTAACATCAAGGTTCTTTATTTGGTCATGGATTTCAGTCAATATTATGATTTTTCAGTTATCTGTCTTTGATCTGTTTTCCAGGTGAGTTGTTTCTGATAAGAGATAGCTTGGATTTTTTTTCCTATTTCTCATTTTTTTATTTTGTTTTAAGAATTCTTTTTTTCTGCTTTCTATAAAGTTTATTTTTCATTAAAAATTTTATTTAGAATATTTTTCCATAGTTACATGATTCATGATTTTTCCCACCCCTCTTTGAGCTGACAAGCAATTCCATTGGGTTATACATGTATCATTGTTCAAAACCTATTTCCATGTTATTCATATTTGCAATAGTATGATCTTTTAACATCAAAACCCCAATCATATCCCCATCAAACCACGTGATCAATCATATGCTTTTCTTCTGCGTTTCTGTTCCCACAGTTCTTTCTCAGGATGTGGGTTTTAAGAATTCTTGCTGTCACAAATGTCAAAAAAAAAAAGTAGAAATATTAAAAGTCAAATATACCGATTTTTAAAAATAGAAAAGTCGATCAATTATCAGTTGAACTAGATCTACAAACATTAAAATATAAAAGATAAAAAGATAAAAATTAAAATAAATAAAAATAAAATTAAAAGATAAAATATAAACAATCTAAAGGTAGGTTGTATAATAGATAAGAGAGTAGAAAGATGCCTTTCACAACTATGGATAAAAGGGTTAGATCTTGCCCAAACAAGGCACTGAGGTGATTGATCATTAAAGATCAAATGGAAGAGTTTGATTACATAAAATTGAAAAATTTTGCATTAACAAAATCAATGCAATTAGAAGGGAAACAGTTACCTGAGGAGCTTGGGGGATGGGATAGGAAATCTTTATAGCAAATTTCCTAATATCAAATGTCTAAGCTATTCTGAGAATTGATATAAATTTTTAAGAGTGAGAGCCATTCCCCCAAAGAAAAAGTGTCAAAAAATTGAGGCAGTTTTCAAAAGAAGAAATATAACTATCAACAACCACATGAAAAGACTCCAAATCTCTAATAGTATATGAAATGTAAATTGTTCTCTCCTACACTCATCAGGCTGACAAAGTTGAGAAAATAGGAAGCGCTATGAGGGTACAGGATCATCAAATGCACTGTTAGTAAGACTATGAATTGGTTTAATCATTCTGGAAAGTTTTATAAAGTTATAAATCCTCTGACTCAATGATACCAAAGATATTTATGGTAACATTTGTTGTTGTAGAAAAAAGAATGGAAGGGCAGCTACTAGGTGGCCCAGTAGATAGAGTGCCAAGTCTTGAGGCAGAAGGTCCTAGGTTCAAATCTGGCCATAAACACTTCCTCACTATATGATCCTGGGCAAGTCACTTAATTCCAACCACCTTAGCCCTTAATGATATAACGGATATACAGAATGGATACACAGTATCAATTCTAGGACCAAAAGGAAGGTTGGGATTTTTTTTGTGTGTGTGTTTTTTTTTAAACCTTTACCTCCTTTCTTAGAATAAACACTAAATACTGGTTTAAAGGGAAAGGGAAGGAGAAGGAGAAGAAGGAGGAGGAGGAGGAGGAGGAGAAGGAACAGGAGAAGGAGCAGGAGGAGGAAGAGGAAGAGGAGAAAGAGGAGAAAGAGAAGAAGAAAAGAAGAAGAAGTAGAAGTAGAAGAAGAAGAAGGAGAACAAGAACAAGAACAAGAACAAGAACAAGAACAAGAACAAGAACAAGAAGAAAAGAATGGGCAACAAATGAAATGCCCATTCTTTAGAGAAAAGCTAAAAAAATTGTGGTATATGGATTTAATAGGATATTACTGTACTATAAGAAATGGCAAAAGTGATGATTTCAGAAAAACCTGGGAAAATTTATTCAAAGTGAAATAATATAGAATGAAGAATGTTTTTGAACATAGCCAACGAATGGATTTAGGTTACTTAATTACTTATCAGAGGTAAAATCTACTTAAGGGGTAGAAAATTTATATTGGGAAAGAGGGTTGATAGTGACTTTTTAAAGAAAGAATAATATCAATCAAATGTTTTAAAAAATAAATTCTGAAAAAGACCCAGACAGGCAAGGTACCTTTGTACCTTGTACAGCAAAGAACAAAAGGAGGAGGACTGATGGGGTTTTGAAAAATGCCTATTATTAAAAGGCAGAAGAAAGAAGGGTAAGTAAAGGAAACATAAAAGAAGCATCTTGGGATGTAGGAAAAGAGATAGGGAAGAATATCACAAAGAACAAGGAGGGAGAAAGAGAGTTGGTTGTTTTTTTTTTCAAAGAAGAGAGTGCCAGACCTTTGTTGTTGTTGTTTGCCCTTCATTTTCTTTTTTTTTCCTTTTTTTTTAAACACATACTTTCTGTCAAGATAGATCATTAAGAACTAGGCAATTGGGGTTAATTGACTTGGAAAGGGTCACCCAGCTAGGAAGTGTCTGAGGTCACATTTGAACCTAGGACTTCCAGTCTCTAGGTCTGACTCTACCCATTGAGACAACTAGCTGCCCCTTGTCCTTCATTTTAAAGAGGGCCAATGACATCATGAGGCAATAATGTCTTATTAATCAAAGGAAATACTGGGATGAAATTTGGGTAAACTTGTTCTGAATGGTAATTTACAAAACTAGATGGTGCCACCATTTTATCCAACTCACAGTGGAAATGGCCACTTGCTAGTAGTTGGCCATAACATACCCTCCCTTCCCAATATTGGTGCTTGTTTTTTCTCTTCTTCCAATCCTTGTTGTTTCATATTCTGAATATGCATAAAAATATTATCTTAGGGGTAGAGCATAGAGTGCCAGGCTTAAATGCAGGGGTCCTGGGTTCAAATTTGTCCTCAGACACCTCCCAGGTGCATGACCCTGGGCAAGTCACTTAACTTTGTTTGCCTGGCCCTTACCCTTCTGTCTTAAGAGTTGTTACTAAAACAGAAAGTAAAAGTTTTTAAAAAGAGAAGGGGGCCATGAGGTGGCTAAGTGGATAGAGTGCCAAGCTTAGAGTAGGGATGTCCTGAGTTCATATCAGTCTTCAGATTCTTCCTAGATCTGTGGCCCTGGACAAGTCACTTAACCCTCACTGGCTAGCCCTTGCCCTTCTGTCTTAGAGTTTTTCCTAGTATAGAAAGTATGGGTTCAAACAAAAAAAAAAATTCCCTTATTCCTATCCCAGAGTCTCAGCTCACCTTAATACTGGTCAAGGATTATCACAAGGCTTTTTGTAATAAGATAGATATTTCCAGGGAAGAGAAAAGGTTAAATTCTCAAGGCTAAATAGGGTTAAAAGGGGGGAGGGGTAGTAACTTTATATCTCAATCTATTTTAGATTTGGAAATAAGAGAGAAAAGAGAGTAAGAGGGAGAAAAATCCCCTAGATTTGTTGAAAAATAGCTCACAAATATTGACTCTCCTCTCCTGGCCAAAAAAATGACAGTTTTCAGCACCTGAGGATACTTGCCATGTTTTTTTTTTTGTTTGTTTTTTGTTTTATGAATCAGAGCACAGAATACTGCAAGTAGAATTAAGTGTAACAGATGCTGAATGGGTCATGCTGACCTTTCTGCTTCTAATCACATCTGTGATGCAGCACTTGGAGAGGATGGATTCTGGTTGCTTCTGGCCACATGGAAAGCCCCTGGTTGGCTACTGAGCTGATGGGTCTTCATAGCTCTGAAAAGGAGAAACAACTTTTGGCTTGCTCTTCCTTAGTAGTACTCTTGTCTTCCTTCTTCCTCTGCTCTGCGGTTGCCCTCATGCACCCCCTTCTAGTAAATGTTGTCTTTAGGTCATTTTTCAGGCATGTCCAACTCTTCATGACCCCTCTTGGAATTTTTCTGGTAAAGATACTGGAGTGATTTGCCATTTCCTTCTCCAGTTCAGTTTATAAAAAAGGAAACTGAGGCAAACAGGTGACCTGCCTACGGTCACACAGCTACTGATTGTCTGAGGCCAGATTTGATCTCAGGAAGAGGAGTCTTCCTGACTCTTGGTCTGGCACACTATGCACTGCACTAGTAGGTGTATAAAGGAGCAATAGCAGGAAATCAGATTGCAAAAGGGGATTGTGAAAGGCACTTACAAACCATCTCAAAGATGAAAGAAGAATAATTTAAAAACTATATTAAAGGGCAGCTGAGTAGCTCAGAGGATTGAGAGTCAGGCCTAGAGATGGAAGGTCCTAGGTTCAAATCTGACCTCAGACACTTCCTAGCTGTGTGACCCTGGGCAAGTCACTTGACCCCCATTGCCCACCCTTACCACTCTTCCATATAGGAGCTAATACACAGAAGTTAAGAGTTTAAAAAAAATTAAAAAAACTATATTAAAATATTCCAAAATTCCCATCTTGGTGATATGTAATGAGTCAACAGAAGTCATCTAGGTGTTCTTAGCAGGGCTATGATACACAAATTCCAGGCAAATTCCAGACCTTTGCAAATCCAGACAAGCAGAATATCCAAAAAGTGCCGAAAACTTTGAGATAATGACTTTGAAGTTTTACTGATAACTTTGAGATGATTGGATATTGGGTTATGAACTCACCCCGAGGTGGCCTAGATAGGAGCTGGTCTTTTCCCAAAAATAACCCTATGAAAAGGGGACTTAAAGAGGGCAACAAGCTGGCTCAGTGGATTGAGAGCCAAAACTAGAGACAGTAGGTCGTGGGTTCAAATATGGCCTCAGACACTTCCTAGCTGTGTGACCCTGGGCAAGTCACTTAACCCCAATTACATAGCTTTCACCACTCTTCTGCTGAAGAATTTATATTTACTATTGATTCTAAGTCATGAGGTAAGGGTTTTTTTTTCTTTTTTTTAAGATATAATGTCACTTTGAATTAAACTGACAAAAAAAAAAAAGCTAATTTAAAAGAATACACAGTATCTCTGTTGATCTAGTTATGTGTATGGCTGGATGTATACCATGTCCCTCTTGTTAAAATGTAAGCTCCTTGAGGTTAATTCAGTCTTTCTATCTCTTTAACATTTAGCAAGGTGCTAGGCAGAAATGCATTTAATAAATGCTTGCTGATTGATTAACTGCTATGTCTTGCTTCAAAAAGAAATTCTAATTATATTGTGGGTTCCATAGTGAATTCCCAAAGTCAGTTTTTTCAAACCTCAACTCACCTCTAACTGTCAATCTCACTCCATTTCTCTTGACACAAAACTTAGATATATCAATCTTCCTTTCTAAAGCTAAATTATAAAAGACCACCCAAGCTACAATTCCCTTTGCCTCTCAAATCCAGGTTCACTCAATTACCTTCTATTCTCCACTATTACCTCTAGTATCTTTAATCTCAAAAGGATTCCATTTTCCAGAAGGAAAAAAAAAAACAACAACTCCCCCCAAAACGTTTACTGATTCTTCTAAGTCCCTCCCCTCTTCTTTCAGAAAAACAATCTGTTCTGGTGAAGAGAACTAGACTTGGAGGGACCTCCTGCCTCTGACACTTCTTAGCTGTATGTCCACAAGCAAATGACTTACCTTTTATGAACCTAAGTTTCTTCATGTATAAAATAAGGATAGTAATACTCATAAATATTTTGTAAACCATAAGGTAAGCTATTCTTTTTTTCTCCTTTTCCTTCTAAATTTTCTCAAATGGTTAATACTTGTTAATATTATAGCCTTAACTTGCCTTTCTCTTCTTTAGTTTTATACCAGAAAATTTGAGTTGTTTTTTTTTATTTTAGTTGTTTTATTATTTTATTTTGCTTAATTTTTCTATGATTTGTTCTTTGACTTATTCGTGATTTAGGATATCATTGTTGTTTCCATTTAGGTCTGTGTTTCTTTTGGTTTGTTATTGCTATTGTGTTATGGTATAAAAAAGGATGAATTTACTATTTCTGCCTTCTTACATTTGTTTGCAATATTTCTATTCCCTAATACACAGCCAATTTTTGTCAAAATTCTACATGGTGCTGAGAAATACATATATTCTTTAAGCAGTTCCATTTAGAAGACACTATATATCACAGCTTTAGTTTCTCTGGCAATTTATTAGACTCTATATTTTTCCTTTTGATTATCTTTCTGTTAGACTTCTCTTAAACTGAGAGGGATATTGAAATCTACTCTAATTATTGTTAGCCTATGATTTCCTGTAGTTCACACCACTCTTTTCCTAATTTGAAGAAATACATTTTCATCTCTCAGCACTGTAATGAAACTATACTCTCCAGGTTACTAATGACCTCATTACTGGCAAACCCAATACCTGTTCTTAATCTCCATTTGTCCTGATCTGTAGCAATTCTGACACAACAATACGTTAAGAGGGTAAAAAGTCACCTCTGCAGAGGTGAATTAATTGTCCTAAATATTAGGGCTGAAGGAGTTGGTGAGGGTAGAGTAGGAAAAGAGAATTATGTAATATTAAGTAGCAAATTCCTGCAGAACTATCACTTTCATTTTTTATCACATTTGATTTTCAAACAAAGAAGTTGCTGCAGTTTTTAGAATATGACTGCTCATCTTTTTCTGTACATTTCTAAATATTTAGTAATATCAACTTAGAAATGTCACTAAAAGCAAGAGCTTATCACAATAGTTTTGTTGATGTTGTTCAATTGTGTCTGATTCTTTACAACCCCATTGGGTTTTTCTTGACAAATGTATTGAAAAGATTTGCTACTTTCTTCTCCAGCTTATTTTACAGATAAAGAAATGGAGGCAAAAAGAATTAAGATATTTACCCAGGATCACACAGCTAATGTCTCATGTTCAATTTGGACTCAGGAAGATGAGTCTTTCTGATTCTGGATCTTCTTAATAATATTAAGAATTGTGATTTCAGAACAGCACGTAATAACCCTCAAAAAAAAAAAAAAAAAGAAACCCAAAATGATAGCAACAAAAGGAACTACATTCCGTACCTATGGAGTAACTGATCTGAGATTAAAAAGAAGGAAAGAATTTGTGTCTGAGGCCAGATTTGAACCCAGGACTTCCTGTCTCTAGACCTGGCTCTCAATCCATTGAGTTACCTAGCTGTCCCCTTATTGTGCTATTTTTAAAGAAACAGGAAAGACAATTCTTCATTCTTTTACAATGATAACTTGTAACTGAAAATGACATCATGGGACATAAAATAAAAATTTACACAAGGGTTTGCTTTTTTTGCTAAGCCATATAGCCCATAAGTACTGGGGCATCAGTCAAAGAGCAGCTATCATTTATCTTCACCATCAGATCTGTTTATGTCCTGCCTGCTAAAATGTCACACAGTAAGACCTGCTATCACTGTTGAGTCTTTAAAACTGCCTGAATCGCCATGTTTGGAAGTATTCCAAGTGTAGTTACTTCATAGTATTGCACTGTGGTTAGGCAATATACCAGCCTTAAAATTAAGAAGATCTGGATTCAAATCCTGCCTCTGACATGAAAAGTTAAGTGACAGTTAAGCTATGTGTTTGGGGCAAGTCACAATTATTTTGTGCCCTAGGCAACCTTTTACAGACTAAGCAGAGCTGCAAGAATTTCCACCCTAAGAATGCCTCCACTCATAAAATCACCAGGGTGGGAGGAGATAAGAAAGGGGCACTGCAGTGACAGCAATATTTAAAACAAAACAAAACAAAACAAAAAAACTAAGCAAGTTAAACAGAATTCAGCTGGAGCAAACTTGATATTGTGCTGACTTACAGTGGCCTTGCTGTCACCCTGTATTTGTAAGGTTACATTTTTGATAACTATTATCTGGCTGAGATAACAGAGAAATTTTTTTTTCAGGCTATCCACTGGGAATCAGGTCATTCAGCACAAAGATGAGAACATTTGTTTTTGCCTTGCCAATTCTGAAGAAAAAAATTACCATCAGTCAAGCACTAGAGTCTCTCTGAATCATCATCAAGCATCACACTTATTCTTCTCACACAAGGATTTGACTTAATAGAGGAATTTCTAGGCTAGAGGTCAACACTCATACATACTCCAATGGAAATACATGAAAAGGAATTTTTAATATTTTTAAATGCTTTTTGTCCTAATGTTTTACCTCATAGAGATTTTTTCCCTCTTCTTTTTAATAGTATCAGTTATGTCATAACTAAATGCTTTTAAGATTTGTGCTTTCAGTAATGGATGTACTCCCTCTGAGGTAGATCCCTTTTCCTCCAGATTATCTACTACTTTTATATTATTAAAATTAAAATTTACACTTATTTATATTATTACTTAGTCTCTTTCAATCAGTTAGGCCAGTCTTCAAACAAACAAACAAATACTTTTTAAACATTTTAGACTTATTTGTTTCCCAGTTGTAATCAGTTTGGTAGTGTGGAAGCATATTTTAAAAACCTCCTTTAGTTCCTTCACAAATATTAAGACTTTCCCCCCCTTAAGTCTTTTCCTGATTTCTGAAAAAAGCCCTTAGGAAAATAAAGCAAGTGAATTAAGGATAATAATAACAATGATGCCTCTATTCTAGAAAAGAACCTTGCCTTGGACCAGTCCTGTGCATGATCCAGACAGTGGGTATTCAGAGCAATCTCCTCCTTCAATTCCCAGAAGAGATTTGACTAAGGACCCACCCCATGGAGAATCTTCTTCCATCTGAAAGATACTGAAACCATCTCTTATTCAATTTATATTCTAAATCTGTATCTGGAAGAGTAGCCCACAAAAGAAGGGGATAGAAAGATGGTCATTTGGTTCAGAAATGATGCTCTGGGCTGTATTTAAAGATCTCTTTTCCTAGCTCAAGATTCCTATAAATATTACCTGAAATATTCTGGGAACAGATTTATGTTGGAGAACATGGGACTATGGCAATTGAGATTCTATCCACTGTGCCACCTAACTGGGCAAAACAGAGTTGAGAGACCTTTTAAACGTATAGCATGTTTTTTTGGAGAGTTGTCCCAGTCTTGCTGACTTATGATTAGACTCACAAAATCCAGCTATTTGAGATGATAATCAATAAGACAATAAGAGATGTTTATACATATCTGTTTAAGTCTATATTGGTAGCTTGTCTTGTATTATATCTGGAAAGTGTTAAAAATCATTCCTTTAGCAACTTGACATCACATCGTGGTGGTGGTATCAGATTTTTTAATACATATGTCCTCCAGGCAACCACTATACTGAGACCTGAAATCAGACTTATATTGTTATTACCCTCAGTAATTATGCTGTGACTTAATTATACTGACTGCTTAATTAGGAGTTGGTAAGACTTGGGTTCAAATGCTACCTCCGTTGTTTCAAAACTATGTAGCCATGGGCAATCTATTTAACCTTAAGAAACTCTCTGAGACTCATAAGGTTCTTAAAAATTAATAGGTTGTGCAAATAAAATAAAATAAAATAAACCATAATACTGCAAGATGAAACCTGAAAACTAATCCTATAGATAATGAAATCCTGAAGGATGTGGGAGTTTTGTTAGTATAATCTTATTTTCCCTCCTTGTAGAAGGATAACGAGACAGGAGGATATGTAGGAAAATGTCCTCTCTCTTTTTTTCTTCTCTCTGATACTGCTTAGACTACTTGGAGTCAACAAGCTATAAGAGAGAAAGTAAGAGAAGGATAGAATTTGAGGATGAGTTAAGGATAGGGTTAGAAGGATTTGCTGTCTGCCTAGGAAGGGAAGAGATGTTGCTAGGATCAAATTGAAAAAGTAAACTTTAAAGTACTACATAAATACTATTCCTCCTCCTCCTACTTACAATACTCCCCTCTCCCAACCATGCTACTTAGCCTTGAGAAGAAAAACATTGATGTCTATAAATTGTAATCAAGCAAAGAAACCAATTAACACATCCCAGGCAGTATATACAATGTGACGACATTCTGTAAGCCGGGGACCACCAGGAAAGAGACATGTTGGCTCATAAATTGTAATTATCTTCATGGCAATCTATTTGCTTATTAGGAGCAAGAGAAAGTGAGTTGACCCAAGTTGCTCAGGAAATTGTGATTCCTTGTTGCTTTGGGCACAGGAAGAAACTAACCCCAAACTCACTCTTTTATTTGTATCTTAAACTGGTGAGTCATCTTTTTAATTTAACTGCAAATTCCTGATAACTTTTTTAGCTCATTTATCCGAAGAACATTGATATGTTTTTCTCTTGGTTGTTGGACAAGGATTGTACATATAGAGTTTCTAAAGTTTAAAAAAATTAATAATATTTTTTCCAGATTATGCCATTATAATTTTTAATATTTGTTTTCTGATATTTTGCAATCCATAGTCTCTCCCTCCCTCCCTCCTCCCCAAGGAGGATTGTGTGTGTGTGTGTGTATATGTGTGTGTGTGTGTGTGTGAGAGAGAGAGAGAGAGAGAGAGAGAGAGAGAGAGAGAAGGAACATATTTCCATGTTCATGTTCACCATGTGAAAGAAGACATACATTGCCTATTCTAGAGAAAAATTCATGCAGGAAATAAAGTGAAGAATGGTATGTTTCAATCTGCATTCAGATTCTATCTGTTCCTCCTATGGCAGTGGATAGCCTTTTTCATCATGAGTCCCTTGGAATGATCCTAGTTGATAATTGTACCTTATTGTAGTTACCATATACAATGTTCTCCTGGACATGGTCACTATATTTTGCATAGTTTCACCTAAATATTTTCAGGTTGTGTGTGTGTGTGTGTGTGTGTGTGTGTGTGTGAGAGAGAGAGAGAGAGAGAGACAGAGAGAGAGAGAGAGACAGAGACAGAGACAGAGACAGAGAAAGACAGAGAGAATGAGAGAAAGAGGATGAGAGAGAGAAAGAAAGAGAAAGACAGAATAAGGGAGAGAGAGAAAGACAGAGAGAGAATGAGAGAGAGAGAGAAAGAATAAGGGAGAGGGAAAGACAGACAGAGAGAATGAGAGAGAGATCATCTTCTTGTTTATTATTTCTTATAGCACAATAGAATTAAAGGTAAACATTTTTTAAATGTAGAAAAACTCTGAGTCTTAACGGCTACTTCCCTTACCCTCCTTTTTCTATCAGTGCTCTCACTATCATGGAAACCTAACAGGGTCAGTTACATAGGACCAGAACATGGTGGAAAGGAACTTCTAGCCCATCTCTACCAACTTCCATCATTTCCCAGATTAGGGTACTAAGGCCAAAAGGATAACGATCCCCAAGTTTTCACAGAGGACAAGGCAGGAGAGTCCTGAATTTGGAACCAGGATAACTTAAGCTTAAATCAGACACTAGTTGTGTGACCCTGGGCTAGTCATTTAACCTTTTAGTCTTAACATCTCCATTTGTAAACTGCAGATAATAATAGCAACTACCTCACAGGGTTGTTGTGAGGATCAAATGAGATAACATATATAAAGTGATTTACAAACCTAAAAGTTCTATTGTAAATGGTAGTTGTTATTACTTAAATGAAGCATTCTTAAGGAATTCCATGTTTTAAAATTAGGGAATGGAGAGGGAGGAATCAAAAGATATAAAGTTTCTTTGTGTGCCTGGGAGAGATCTATTTGGATAGCTACAAACCTAAGGAGAAAAACAAGATGATTAATACCTAGATAAGGAGAAAAGAAGAAAGTGAGATCCTTAACCAAGTAGCATACCCAGTCAGATGGAGGCAATAGAAGTTACTTTTCTGCTACAGTTCACAAAACTAACATGGAAATTACCTTCTAGATACTGAGAAAATAGGGACAGAGTCAGGAGGGATCATTGTCAAGGATGGAACTATTACAGCCTTGTGACATAGTCATCCTTGATCCGCCGCTGGTTGGTTAGTCCTAAAATTTTAAGGCAATTTGTAAGAGTATGGCTAAGATTTTCCCAGAGAAAATGGACTACATACAAGGAAAACACTAGGATGTAGAGAAAGCCACCTAAGAAAGAGCAGAATCCCTTTTCCTCAGGGCCACACTACTCTGACATAAACAGGACTCATCTGGCTCTCTTACAATCCCTTCTTTCAAGACAAATCAGCTCTGTAGCCACAGTTTAAAAAGAGGTGGGGGGGGGAGGGTATGTGCAGGGGTTCTGGGTCTCACTGCTTTGATTTACTACATTCAGGCAGCTTCAGAATGGGAAAGAGGCTGATGCATTTATTCAAGTTATTGGTAACAGCTGCTGCTTTCTTGCTTCCACTGTTCAACTTCCCTGCCTCTCAGTTTATAGTAACAATTTTCCAAGTCTAGGAATTTGTGATTTATAATTCAATTTAGTAATGAGTGAGGAATTTCAACTCTTCAGGCATTCTGCTAGGAGAATAGCAGCTGATCAATTCTTGACGTGCCTTGCTGACAATTTCCAGTCTCAAAAGATAAAGGAATTATTGGATACTCTGGACCTGATTCTGATCAACAATGAAAGTAAAAGTAACAGAAATCTTGAGTAAAAAATCATATGATCTTAGAGAGCTTCTGTTAGCCAAAATGGGACAACACTGTCTATGGTCATACATCTATTCCATATCTGTTATATTTTATTTTTTAGTCATTTAATTGATAATTAAATTTATTATAGTTTATTTTATTGGTTAATAATTAATTATCATTTATTTTCTTTCTCCTACCTTCCCACCATTGAAATAAAAAGAAAGAAAAAAAACTTACATTCAATATGCATATTCAAGGAAAATATATTTCACATGTCTGATTCTATATCAGACATATACTCTAATAAAAATGGGAGCTGAATTTTGAAAAAAAAAAAGATATTAAACCATTATACAATATAGTTTCCACCCCCCAAAAAAACCTCTTACCTACTGTCTTAGACTAATACTATGTATTGGTTCCAAGACAGAAGAGCAGTAAGGGCTAGACAGTTGGGGTTAAAGTGACTTGCCCAGACTTACCCAGCTAGGAAGTATCTGAGTAAAGATTTGAACCCAGGACCTTTTCTGTCTCTAGGCCTGGTTCTCAATCTATGACAATATTGTTTTTTAAAAGAGAGAAAGACTAAATTGCTAGTTAAAAAAAAAAAAAAAGGAAAAAGGTAAATCTACAATAAAGAGAAAATAAGGGGAAAACATTTTATGCCTTCTCTCCCCAACTAAGATTAAAAACTCCTGCAGGACAATGCCTATATCATCTTTTATATCCTCAACTACTCCTTTTGTTGTTGTTGTTGTTGTTCAGTAGTTTCAGTTGTGTCTTACTCTCCATGACTCCATAAGGGAGTTTCTTGGCAAAAATAACTTTCCATTTCCTTCTCCAGATCATTTTACAGATGAGGAAACTGAGGCAAAAAGGTTAAGTTCCTTGCCCAGGGTTACACAGCTAGGTTGTGCCTGAGGTGAAATTTGAATTCAAGTCTTACTCAGGATCTCGAATTCTATCCATTTTGCCACCTAGCTGCCCAACAGCTCTTACATAGCACCATACTCTGCATATAATATGTGCTTAGTAAATTATTATAGGAAGAAGAAACAAGATATCAGAAGAGACAGCCTCTAGGAATCTGTGATTTATAATTCCATCTAGTCGTTTCTTTCTAGATTTGGTTCATGTATCAAGTCTCACACACTTAGAAAAAATTAAGATAAAAAACGAATAGCATGTTTTTTTTCTCAACTTTTCCTTTCAATAAAATCCAAAAACATTTTTTAGAGCCCTACTATGTGCCAGGGACTCTGCCTGATGCAAAAGATGTTCTTTCTATCAGATTCCCGGCAAAAGAGCTCCAGGCTCCCCCAGATGGTGCAATATGTTTTAAGATGACATTTAATGAATACAAAACCAAATCTGGTTTTTCCAGGGGACCTTCCATCCCAAAGTATATTAAAAAGAAATCCCAGAGCAAACAGCCATACAAGCTCAGACAAATATCCTTCCTGCCTCGGTACAACTTCTTTCAGAAACCCTGAACACTCCACAGTCTTATCAGTCTCAACTGGGGATACAAAAACAAAAGCCCCCAAATCCCTATTCTCTGGGAACTTACATCCTACTTAGGGGAAAAAGCATGTACACAGATGAAAAAATTAAAAATATACAAAACAAAGCTTTTCTGAGTGGCTGAGGACCCCTCATATGATCTATCCCACGAGAAAGTATGAGGGATTGGCCTTTAGGAATAACAACTCATGTTTTTCTACCATTTATTTGAAGTTGTTTGTATATGTGTGTACATATGTGTTTAGAACATTTATTTAGCAATATGCCTCATTTTGAAGTATATTAGGCTCTTTACAGCAAAGGATGAGATGGATAAATAGTGTCACAGAAACGATGAACATGAACTTCGGTAGATGTCCAGGGATAATGGAGAATAGAAGAGCCTGGAGTGCTATGGTCCATGGGGTCACAAAGAATTTTGTGACTACTTAAGGGCTAAAGGAAAACAAAGATCTTTACACCTATTATCTCATTCTCTCTCTCTTCTTTTTAATCTTACTTTTTAAAGTCTTAGAAATAACTTTAAGACAGAAGGGCAAAGGCTAAGCAAAAACAAGGTTAAGTGACTTGTCCAGGTTCACATAGCTAGGAAGCATCTGAGGCCAGATTTGAACCCAAATCCTTTGCATTCCAAGCCTGGCATGCTATCCGCTGTGCTGCCTCGCTATCTCCATCTCATTCCATTCTTACGACAGGCTTATGAAATCCATCACCTTGGCAAAGATGACAAAAAAGGAAATTGACAATTCTGGGCAGAGATGTGAGAGGGCAGGAACACTAACGCCCTCTAGGTGGATCTATGAATTGGCCCAACCACTCTAGAATGCAGTTTGGAACACATCCCAAAAGGAAATTAAAAAAAAAAAGTAAAAGACTCATTCATTGTTGTACTTTATTGGTAGCAAAGAATTGGAAACCAGGGTTGGGAGGTAGGGGGAGCCTATCATTTGAGAAATGGTTGAACAAAGTATGGCATAGGAATGGAATGGAATATTACTGGGCAATAAGAAATGAAGGCAAGAATGGATTCAGAGAAACATAAGAAGAAGTGAGCTGAACTAGGAGAAATATTTATACAGTAACTACAACCCTGTAAGAAACAACTTTATTTTTTTTTTAAGACCATACCTTCTATCTTAGAATCAATATAGTATATTGGTTCTAAGGGAGAAGAGTGGTAAGGGCCAGGCAGTGGGGGTTAAGTGACTTGACCAGGGTCAAATTGGTAGCATATATCTAAAGAAGGATTAGAACTCAGATCTTCCTGACTCTCATTCCAGAAATCTGATTCTTCTAATTCTGCAGAGCACTTTTCTCAAAACAATGCCATGAGGGAAAAAAGTATAGAACCAGTGTCCTTTTATTAAAATATTTTCTATCTACAATTTACATGGATCTCTTGAGTATATAAAAAAAGATTTTGGAAAGCAGCAATCTCTATGACATTTTGATTTCCTTATTGCCTTCTCTAACTCATCCATATTATTAACAAAAATTTAATTTTGTCCAAAGTATGTTTTTTAACTTTTATTTAGAATATTTTTCCATGGTTCCATGATTCATGATCCTCCCACGCCCTCTCCTAAAGTCAACAAGCAGATCCACTGGGTTATACATGTATCATTGTTCAAAACCCATTTCTCTGTTATTTATATTTGTAGTAGAGCAATTCTTTAACATCAAAACCCTAATCACATCCCTAGTGCATTACATGATCAAACATATATTTTTCTAATGCATTTCTGGTTCCATAGTTCTTTCTCCTAAGTTCTTCTGGATCAGTGGTTCCCAAACTTTTTTGGCCTACCTCCCCTTTCCAGAAAAAAATATTACTTAGCGACCCCTGTCACATACTATCACTGCTCCCTTACAGTTATTCACCGCCCCTAAATGCACCTGTGGCCATCACTGCTCCCCTGGATTGCTGCAGCACTCACCAGGGGGCGGTGGCACCCACTTTGGGAATCACTGCTCTGGATTGTCCTGGATCATTGCATTGCTACTAGTAGAGAAATCCGTTATGTTCGATTTTACCACAATGTATGTCTCTGTGTACAATGTTCTCTTGGATCTGCTCCTTTCACTCTGCATCAATTCCTGGAGGTCGTTTCAGTTCACATGGAATTCCTCCAGTTCTTTATTCCTTTGAGCACAATAGTATTCCATCACCA